>NW_027185850.1:28502312-28510157 GCF_028583685.1 Petaurus breviceps papuanus | reverse complement strand
AATGTGGTGTGTGTGACAGTGTGAGTGTGTATTGTATATGTAAGTGTTTTATATGTGTATGTGGGGTGTGTGTGTATGTATGTGTGTGTGTAGGATGCAGGCTGGTGGGGATGGGAGACCTCTTCTCCCTTTGGTGACCAGCTCTTTCCTGGCTCTCATTTCAGATTCGAAGTCTCATGCTGTCTACAGATTTCTTATCCCCTGGATTGGTATGTCTTTCTCACCTCAGCTCAGGCCCCTAGGAACTCAGAAAATGCAGACTGAATGCAGGAATTCAGGATGCCTGGTACACTGGAGAGGCTCACAGCCTCCCACACATAGGCTGATGGGTAGATGTGCCGTCCTGCTGGCACTCCCAGACTAGCTAGCTGAGGCTGATCTCTGAGTTCCTCTTTCACTAAGTCCTTCTGTGACCCAGGGCCCCTGTTTACCCATGGATATAGAACCTCCCGTGGGCTCGGACAGGCTCCCTCTTTAGTGTAAACAGGGGTCACAAGACCACCTCAGGCAAGTTTCCCTTGGCTTCACATGTACAGGGCTAAGGTAAGTAACAGCTTCTGTCTAGCTATGCAGCTACCTCCCTGAAGCTTGGCCCAGCAAAGGACCCACCAGACAGGTTCCTTATCCCAAGGACCCAGGCCTGGGGCCCTCTGTGCCCCTTTCTACTCTCTTAACTCTGACTGTCTATCTCCTGGGGCTCAGGGAAAGGGCTGCTGGTCCTTGATGGGCCAGTCTGGTTCCAGCACAGGCGGCTTCTGACACCAGCCTTCCACAGTGACATCCTGAAGCCTTACGTGGTGCTAATGGCTGACTCTGCCCGAGTGATGCTGGTGAGTCTCACCCATGGGGGTACACACACAGACACATGTGTTCACTCACCTATGATATGCATGTGCCTACACACATGCCAAACTTATACACACATGTAAATACACACATAATACTAGCTAGCATTAAAGGTTTGCAAAGTGCTTTCTAAATATCTCATTTTGAGGACACTGTTATTGTTATCCCTATTTTATGTATGAGTAATCTGAGGCAAACAGAAGTTATGAGACTTGCCCAGGATCTCATAGCTAGTAAATGTCCAAGGCTGGATTGGAACTCAAGTCTCCCTGACCCCAGTGCTCTATCCACTGTGCCACCTAACTGCCAGATTGTAAGCAATATAGCATCCACAGACACAATGTGCTCATGGACACGCACATGTACCACACATACATGTACATGCAGACATACATGAACATGCCCTGATGCACAGAGGCAAGATGAGGACAAAGCCTTAGGCACAGACACATTTTATGGACACAGACAGACTCCTCGTGGGGAGGAGTTCTGGGCTTCCCGGGTCTCTTGATCTCTTCTGAGTTGCCAAGTTCTTCCCCACTGGCAACCTTCCTTGTAGGGAGATGATCTCCTCACACTTAAGGATCTGACCAGCAGAGTTTCACTTTGGGATGATTTTGTAAAACAGGACAAGGGAAGATGAAGGGAAGCGAACAAGCATTTTTAAGCACCTACTACGTGCCAGTGTTTTATAACTAGTATCTCATTAGATTCTCCCAACAATCCTGAGAGGTAGGGACTGTTAATGATAAACATTTTGCAGATGAAGAAACTGAAGCAAACAGAGTAAACTGACTCACCCAGGGTCATACAGCTACTAAGTGTCTGAAGACGAATTTGAACTCAGATCTTCCTGACTCTCTTTTCCAGCCAAGTGACTAGATCAAAGATCTAGATCAAAGCAAAGCTGTAGAAATGGTTTCCTTTGATTTAAGCGAAGCATTTGACAAAGTCTCTTTCCATCCTTGTTTTACATTGCTCCCTCTCCCACATTAGATGATCCAGTCAAATTAGCTTTCTCTGGGTACCGCAAATGCTGTTCTCCACCTCCCATTTCCATGCCTTGTCATTTTCGCTCCCCCCTCCCCCACCTGCCTGGAATGCACTCCCTCTTCTTGTCTACCTCACAGAATCCCTTTCTTCTCTTAAGACACAGACCAAGCACCACCTTCACCACTGAAGCCCTTCCCAATGGCCTCATCTTTGAGTGCCCTTCACAGTTAATCACTTTGTATTTATGTAGTGATGGTTCTGGATTCACTCTACTTCAGCAAGGCCAGGGCGATGTTCTCTCTCTTATGTGATGGGTCCCATTCTGATTTGTTTCCTCCACCAGTGATTAACACCAGTTCTATCTAACCATTGACATCAATTGGCATGCACAAAGGGATATTTACTTTGGAGATACAGCAAGCATAGAAGCACAAACATTTCACACTCCCATCTCCTAGGGGGGCACCATCTCCTACAGACCCCCTCAGACCTGGGAGAGACAGGGCTCAGAAGTAGTTTTTGCAGAACCTTTGTCCCATCAATTCACTTCCAAATGTGACAGAATCAATGACTGGACAAGTTGGCATCTCTGTGACTGCTGGTCTGGGCAGGGAGGGTTGTTCAGAACTTTGTTCTTCATTATCTATGTGTCAAACCCTGCCATGGACTCTGCTCCCAGACTTCTGACCTTTCACCTCACTCTTATGACCTTTCACAGCTCAAAAGGTGTTAGTGCCCCCCCCCCAAGCAACTGCTTTCATCTAAAATCCAGAAAGAAAAGACAACAGAGATGGAAGCAATAGGGGGGCCATGCATGTGGTCCTGGGACCAAGACTTAGTCCTCATCTCCTTCCTTGAACACATCAACTAGGAAAAAGCCAGAGGCAAGAGCCTAGCCCTGAATGACTAGTGCCTTGGGAATGCACTACTCTTCTGACTCCAGAACCAGCTTCAGAACTTCTGCCCTTACTCCCAGTTGGGGAGAAGAAGATGTCCATTACTCATTCTCAAACCTAGCCAGAAACAGCCCTCCCAGCCTCTTCCCTTATTAAATTCACTTATATTTATTTGACAATTATGTGTAGCTGTCCTTGCTGTCTTTCCCACTAGAATGGCATCTTTGGTTTCACTCTCTGCATTTATATCTCCAGAGCTCAGCACTGTGCCTGGCATGTTGTATGGGTTTAATAACTGCCCAATGATTCATTAGAAAATATGGAGAGATGTGAACTAGATCACATGCTCACAAAAATCAGCAGCTTGTTGAAAGGCTTAACTCTAAGAAAGGTCATCAATGTCAACCTCCAGGAAGACCTCTGGTGGGGTGCCAGGGAGAGTCTACCCTGGGTTCTGTGCTGTTTAAGGGATGGAGGCCTAGATGATACCAAGCTGGAAGGGACGGCTCTCTATCACCTCCAGGATCAATCATAAAATCCTATTTGACATTCAAAGCCCTTCATAACCTGCTCCTCCCACTTTTCCTGTCTTCTTCTTATACCTTATACTCCCCATACTCTGATCCAGTGACACTGACCTCTTTTCTCTTCCTTGAACAAGACACTCGCTCTCCTACCTGGGCATCTCCTCAGGCTGTGCCCATGCTCTTTCTCTCCCTGTTTCCACCTCCTGGCCTCCTTCAATTCCTAGTTAAAATCCCACCTCCTGGGGAGGCTAGATGGTGCAATGAATAGAGCACTGGCCCTGAAGTCATAAGGACCTGAGTTCAAATTCAGCCTTAGACACGATACTTAACTAGCTGTGTGACCTTGGGCAAGTCACTTAGCCCCAATTGCCTTGTCTTCTCCCCTCCAAAAAAAATCCCACCTCCTCTAGAAATCCTTTCCAAATCTCTGCTAGTACCTTCTCTCTGAGATTATCTCCCATTTATCCTGACTACATTTCATTGGTGCATAGCTGTTTGCATGTGTCTTCCCCATTAGACAACAAGCTCCCCAAGGGCAGAGATTTTTGTCTTTCTTTGTACCTCCAGAACAGCTCCAGTAGACAATAAATGTTTATTGCCTAATTGACTGACTGATATCAGAATGCAAAAAGATCTTGAAATGTATGTCCATTTATTTTGTATCTATCTCTGTGTCTCTGGACCAAATCATCAGATAAGTAAATATAAGATCTATTCCAAATTAATACAGAATGATTTTGGTGGTGGTGGTGGTAAGTGGCATTTGAACTGAGCCTTGAAGGGAACAAGAGATATGGAGACAAGTAGGGCAGTCCAGGGGTGGGGGATGGGGAATGTCCTGTGCAGAGTTAAGAGATGGAATGCCATATACAAAGAGGGTCAAGTAGCTCAGTTTGGCCAGAGTATAGAGACCAAGAGGGGGAACAATGCACAATCAGCTTGGAAAGAGGGTGGAGTCCTAGATGGGGAAGGGGTTAAGTGCTAAACAGAGGAGTTGGCATTTTCTCCTAAAAGAAAGGGGGGGGGAGATTTACAAGGCAGAGGAGTCACTGCTCATACAAAAGGTGACTGACATTTTCTGGCTCATATGGCAAGAAGAAATTATCCACTAGAAGTTCACGGATGCTTCCATTGTCCATCTTGCCAGAGTCCTCCTTAATAGGCTGATCCTTCACCTGGAAGATGATCTACTTGAGAGTCAATATGGCTTCAGAAAGGGCTGAGGAATGTTAATACAGAGCCTGACAACTCAAGGAGAAATGCCAGAAACAGTACAGATTGTACATTGTACACAATGTTTGTTAATCTGACCCAGGCATTTGACACTGTCAGTCATGAGGGCTTGTGGAAAATTATGGCAAAATTTGGTGGCCCAAAGAAATTCACCAGTATGTACATCAGTTTCATGATGGCATGCTTGCATAGGTTCTGGATTATGGATGATGCTTCAATGCTTTCCCAGTGACCAGTGGAATGAAACAGAGTTGTGTGCTTGCTCTCATGCTTTTTAACATGATGTTTTCAGATGCCCTCAATGAGGATGAAAACAGTATTAAGGTTATATATCTCACTGATGGTAAATGATTTAACTTGAAAAGGTTACAAGCCAAGACTAAAGTGGAGGCAGAGTTGGTGCATGTCTTTTTGTTCTCAGATGATAGCGCACTTAATCTGAGACCAAGATGCAACTAGGAATGGATAGATTCTCTACTGCTTGTGTTAATTTTGGGGCAACAGATAACACCAAGAAAACAGAGGTTCTCCACCAGTCAGCCCCACACCATCTATATGTGGATGTTACAGCAAAAGGAAAAATATTGAATGCTATGGATAAGTTCACTTACCTTGTTAGTAAACTTTTCAGGGGTGTACACATAGATGATGGTGTCGACACATGAATTGCCAGAGTTAGCTCAGTGTTTGGGAGGCTCTAAAGGAAATTGTGAGAGAAGAGGTGTTAGGCTGCCTACCAAACTGAAGGTCTAGGGCCATTGTACTTCCTCATATGCCTATGAAACCTGGACAGTATACCAGCACCATGCCAGGAAGTGGAATTGCTCCTATTTGAATTCTTAGGAAGATTCTGAAGATTATCTGGCAAGATAAGGTACCCAACTCTGAGGTCCTTTCTCAAGCTGAACTGCCAAGCATTGAAACTCTACTGCAGAGAGAGCAACTCTAATGGGCTGGCCGTGTTGTTTTAATGCCAAACACATATTTGCCTAAAAGACTATTTTATGGAGAACTCACACAAGGCAAGCACTCACATGGAGATCAGAAGGAGCTTTCAAGATGTCTCTGAAGAACTTTGGAATCTTTGGAATTGATTGCATAACATAGGAGACACTGGCAAAGCACCTCTCACCATGGCATGCCTGCATCAAAGAAGGTGCTGTGCTCTATAATGGAAACAGAGTTGTAGTAACTCAAAAGAAATGGGAGATGTGCAAATTTAGAGACATATTCACTGCAAATGATCAAGTAGGCTTTTTGTGCCCAACCTGTAGTAAGGCATTCCAAGCTAATCGTGGTGTGATCAGCCACAGTCAAGCACACTGTACCTTGATCCCAACATAGTGGCATCATTTTGGTCTTTTTCAAGAACGAAGGACAACAACCACTATGTTCCAGGCATTGCGATAAGAGCTTTTACAAATATTATCTCTATGTATAGAAGGTTCAATATAAATAACCTTGCCATCCTTCGCCTGTGTCAGAATGTACCAGGAATATAGTGTTCAGTTCTAGACATCACATTCTGGGGAGGATATTGAAGAACTGAAGAGAGTCCAAAAGGACAGCAGACAGAGTGGTGAGGGACCTGGAAGCCATGGCAGAAGGATCAGTTGAAGGAGCTCGATGCTGAGCCTGGGGAGGAGAAGACTCAGGGTGGGGGCAGGAGAGCTGCCTTCAAGTATCTAGAGGGCTGTTATGTGGAAGAAGAATTAGCCTTGCTCTGCTTGGAAGAGGAAGAGAGAAGCAACAGGGTCAATGAGGGGAATCTGCAAAGAAGCAGATTTAGTTAGGATGTCAGAAAGAATTATCCACCCCAAAGTGGAGAAGATTGTCACAAGGACTGATGGAGTCTCCCTCAAGGAAGTTTCTAAGCAGAGGCTGCATGAGCACTAATCAGCAATATTGCACAGGGGACTTTTTCTGGAATCCTCCTCATGGTTTAGGCCAGACAGCTTGTGTGCTCCCACCCAAATCAGGCTCTGTGACTTGATCTAAGGGGTTACAATTGAGCCCATGAGTCTGAAGTCCAATAGAATAAGACTCACTGATGTTTGTGGGGCTCTTACAAGTTAATACTTCACCTAAAAGGTTGCATTTGATCTGCACAACAGTCCTGTGAGGTAGGGGTCACCATACCTCATGATATAGAAGAAGAAGAAGAAAAAGGAGTTTTAGGGAGGTAAAGGGACTGACTTCATACTGACTTGGTGTCAGAAGTGGGATCTGAATCTAGATGTCCCTGACTCCAAGTTCAACTTTCTGTCCTCCATAATCAGCCCTCTAGTCAGTTTATTGCCTTTTTGGGTCTCTGAGCAGCATTTAGTCACCCTCATCTCCTTAGCACTGAAGGGCTTCCTGGGAGATGAGTCTTTGATTGGGATTATCATTCTTTTTCTATTTCAGGACAAATGGGAGAAGCTCAGCTGCCAGGGCTCAAGTCTGGAGATCTTTGAGCATGTTGGCCTAATGACCTTAGACTCCCTCATGAAATGCGCCTTTAGTCATCAGAGTAACTGCCAGATGGACAGGTTAGTAGAGACGCCTCTGAGGGACTTGCCATACTGGTGGGCTAGCAAATTGTGCTAGTAATAATTCCGGGTATCCTGAGACCCCAGTCCCGGACTGAGCCCTGATCCCAATCACAGACTTGGTCCTAACCTTGGGCACATTCTGAACCTTGACCTTGGTCCCAGACTAAGCCTTGATACCCATAATGACCTGAGTCCTGATTCCTAGCAGAAACTATAAAGCCTGACCCAAAACTGGTCCCTATCCCTGGCCAGCCTTACCCTTATGCCTGCCCCATGGCCACACAAAAGCAGGTGAAGTTGAGACCAAATAAGGGCAAAGGCCATTTCATTTTTGTCTTTATATTGCCAGCATGAGCACAGTACACAGAATGGAGGACAATGCTTATTTAATGGGAAGGAGAACCAGGACAGGGTAGTGTTTTTGAAACCAAGGAAGGAGAGTGGGGATGGGATCAGCCACTGCTAAGAAAAAGAGGACTTAAGAAGAAAATGGAAGCAATTCACTAGTCATCTCTGAGAGGGTGTTTTCAGTAGAGTTTGAGACGGAAGCCAGAACTTCAGTTTGTGGGCGGAGGGGAAGAAAGGATGGAGAGTGTAGATGGCTTTTAAAATTTGGAAGTGAAGGGGTGGAAAGCGATGGGAAGATTGAAGAGATGACAGGGCTGAGGTAAAGCTTTTATATGACAGGGTATCTTAGCATTCTTCTAAGTATAGGGGGAAGAGTCAAAGGAGAGGGAAAGAATAAAGACACACACACACACACACACACAGAGAGAGAGAGAGAGAGAGAGAGAGAGAGAGAGAGAGAGAGAGAGA
>NW_027185850.1:28471440-28502302 GCF_028583685.1 Petaurus breviceps papuanus | reverse complement strand
GAGAGAGAGAGAGAGAGAGAGAGAGAGAGAGAGAGAGAGAGAGAGAGGCAGATAAAAAAGGACACAGGGGAAATAACAGAGGGAGGAAGGGATACTGTAGGATAGAGATGTATAAGAGAGAATGAGTGACAGAGTGAAAGGAGAGATAGGAGATAGGAGAGAGAGGAAGGGAGAGAGGGAGAGAAAAAAAGTAATGCTAGAGCTCAGTACTGAAGGAACAGGTGGTGCCATGAGAACAAAGATATCAAGTAGGGAGGTACCTTAGAGGTTATCTAGCCCAACCTTCTCATTTTGATAGATTGAGAAAACTGAGGCACAGAGAAGTCCAATGGATGACTCAGAGTCACACAGCAGGTGTCAGACTCAGAACCTGGGATGAGCTCCTTAGATTCCCAAGCCAGGCCTTTCTTCTCCCTAGTTGGGTGCCTTGAGAATCAATTGACTAATGGGTCCCTAGAAAATGGTGGTGAGTCAGCTAGCCATCCATGCATGAAATGCTGCTGTTAACTTTGTCTCTTTGCTTTCTCATACTCTCCAGAGCCAGTCAGCAGGCTCTGTTGACTCCCCTTCAGTCATAGGGCTGTAGGCACTAGGCTTTTTTGGCATGGGGGTGGGATGCCCACCTCTGGGAAATCTGTGGTGGAATGCTCTAGGGATCTGCCCTTGGCCTTATTCCATTCCATACTTACAGGTTGGGACCCATGGCTCCAGGGCTGATGGAGTGAGGCCTGAAGAAGAGGACAGTCAGCAGGGAAGGAGGAAATAGGAAGCAGGTGTGGAGGGAGCTCACTTCAGAGGTACTGCATTGTCTGAGTGAAGGTTGAGGCCATGTTCTTTCTCTCTTTCCTTCCAGGTACTCAAACACCTACATCCAAGCTGTGCATGACCTAAGCTACCTGCTGATTTCTCGGATACGGAATGGATTCCATCACAATGATGCCATCTACTGGTTCAGCTTTTCAGGCCGCAGAACCCGCCAGGCTGCACAAAAGGCTCATCAGTACACAGGTATTGCCTACCTGGATAGGTCTGTCTAGGTGATCTCAGCACATTGTCAACACCCCAGGAGTCTAGAGACTGCCAGAAGGAACCTTAGCAGGCCTAGGACAATAGAACAGGCTTTAGACATCACTGGGTCCATTTGAGACCAAAGATGTCATTTGCCCAGGTTCATACAGGTGGTAGGTAGGTTGTAGAGTCAGGATTCAAGACCAGATCTTCTGATTCCAAATCCATGGCTCTGTCCAGTATACTGTGACATCCCCATTTCTATCTCTTGTCACACATCCCCATTGCTATCTCTTTTCCTTCCCATCCCTTTTATCTACCCATATCATACTGTTCATTCCTTTTCCCCCTTTGTCTGTATATTCCAAACACTCCCTTCACATCCTCCACTCCTTTCTTTGATCTCTTCTTTCCAATTCCTCCAAATTCCTCTTTCTCCACCCCTTTCTCATTCTTCTATCCCTCCCCGCTTCACTCTCTTCATCCCCTTTAGCCTCCTTCCTCCCCCTGCCCCCACCAGGGGTCAGGACCATTCATTCACACAGGAATTTTACAAAAGATTTGAAACCATGTCAACACAAGCAATCCACCCCCAGTCTCAAGCCTCCCACCTACACATACACATTCTGAGATGCCCAGAGATAACACTGGAGGGGGGGCATTGAGGAGGGCCCAGAATTTTGCAGAATCTCCCTCATACCAAAGCACACAGAAATGTGTATCTCCATACAAGCCCAAGCAGGCACTTGCATGTGGTCAGGTTTTCCCATATATTCATAGATATGTGTACAGTTGAGGGGATGGAACAGGAAACAGTAGACATTTAGGATCTCCAGTACTGGTATAGGAGGCCCTTGACCACCAAGGAGTAAGACAACACCTTTTGAAAATGGACACTCCCCATGGCTTCCACCAAAGATTTTCCCCATACTCTCTCTCCCCTTTCTGCTACTGAGGTCAGGGCTCTGGCACGGCATTCTCATCCCCGGGAAATATAAGAGCCCATAAGAAGAAAAGAAAAGAGGCAGGAAGCAAGAAAGGAAAGAAGGAAGGAAGGAAGGAAGAAAACAAAATTTATCATGTACTATGTGCCAAAAACTGTGCTAAATGCTGGGGACATAAATTCAAGCAAAAAGAAAGATAGTTCCCAAACTTGAGAAATTTACATTCTAATGGGGAAAAAACACACAAAAAGGTAGCTGAAGAGCTGGGAGAGGGGGAAATGATTTTATGCCAGACCTGGCATGGGGACATGATTTTAAAGTCTGAAAAGTGAGGACAGGAGGGGAATGAAGGCAAAGCAGCCTGTGCCCTTCCACAAAATGAAGGTTTCAGAAGAAACTAACCATTAGGAGAGGAGGGCAAGCTTGAGGAGGGATATCTCACTGTGAGAAGAGCACAGGGGAGGTTAGATGTTCCAGGATGAGGAGGTCCTAGGTGCTAAGGCAAGTTCCAGGAGAATATAGCAGCAGAGACATGGGTTTGAAATCTGGGGAGCTAAGAGCTGTGAAGGCCTTCCCAGGGCTTCTAGCCAACCCATCCATTTTATGTAGCAATCTTTGTTTCTTCAGAAAGGATAATGCAGGTTCTGCTTAGACATAGCTAGGAAGAGGGGTATTGCTGCAACTTAGCATCTCCCTCTCTAGGAATTTCTCCTGCTGATCCTCATTTAAGCTCTCTGAAGCTCCAATGAGCAGTTCCTCTATTCATCTGTGAGGCAGCTTGGGGCAGGGCAAAGATCTCTAGATATGCATGGCCATCTCTCAGGGGTTTGAGGATTCCTGCTCCATGACTGCAATTTGCTTTCCTGGAGCAGACCAGGTGATTCGGAGGAGAAAGCAGCAACTGGAACAGGAAGGAGAGCTGGAGACCATCTCCAAAAAGAGACACTTGGATTTCCTGGATATTCTCCTTTGTGCCAGGGTGAGCATCATGGGTCGTTAAGGCTCATCCCATGGGAAGAGGGTTGGGTGAAGAACTTGTCCTTGCCCTAATAACTTAATTCTGACCGTTTATCTCTAGTTTTTGTAGCATCTCAGAGCTGGAAGGAACCTGAGAGAGTACCTGCCTTACTTTCACTCTCAATGTACCAACTTTCTCTGAAGCAAGACTTCTTAACCTGGGGTGTTAATTTGTTTTGGGGGAAAATTCCATCATTATTGTCCCTCACACGTGGTTTCCTTTAGAATCCCTTTGCTTTATTTTGTGTATTCTGAGAAGGGGTCCATGGGCTTTGCCAGACTGCCAAAGGGATCATGACACATAGATTAAAGACCCTTGCTTTCCAATCTCCCTGACAAGTTGTGATCTCACTCTCTGTTCTAAAGCCTCTTGATGGGGAGTGGTCTCCTTCCTCAGGCAGCCTGCACCATTGCTGGACAGCTCTCATTGTTAGGAGCTTTATTCTTCTCTCAAGTCAAAATGTTTCCCTGTGAGCCTCATCCACTGGTCCTTGTTCTGTTCTCTGAGGCTGAACAGAGTGATTTGTATTCTCCTGTGTGATAACCTTTCACATATGAGAAGAAGGTAACCATGTCCCACACCCCTAGTGTTCTCCAGGGTGAATGTTCCTAGCTCCTTTACCCAGTCCTGACATGGTATAGTTTCAGGACCCTCTAACTATCCTGCTTGCTCTTCTTTGGACTTTTTCTAAGTAGCCTGTGATGCCCATAACTAAACCCAGTACTCCAGATGGAGTTTTACCAGGGGAAGACCAACAGGACAATGGCATCTCATGCTCTGCATGGTAGACTTCCAGAGACGTCCATAGACTGGACACACCCATTTAGTCCAGTTAGGTAGCAGGTCACCCTGAGGCCCTCAAAGATGACTGACAAGAAGGGCTTTTCTCCCCTCAGTCAGAGAGCGGGAACAGTCTGACGGATGAAGAGCTGAGGGCCGAGGTGGACACATTCATGTTTGAGGGCCACGACACCACTGCCAGTGCCATTTCCTGGCTCCTGTATGCCATGGCCACACATCCTGAGCATCAGCAGAAATGCCGGGAGGAGATCAGGGGAGTCCTGGGGGATGGGGCCTCCATCACCTGGTAAGTACTCAGGAGAGAGAAGGAAAGGGGCTCTTTCTTACAGAGCCTGCCCTGTCCTCCCAATGACTCTGTACAAAAAACAAACAAAAAAAAAAGCTTGGCTTTTGTGAATGTTGTGGGACAGGACAAAAACTTTTGAGATGATTAGAATACTGTTTGCTCCTGTTTGCATTTCCTTGATTCTCCCTTGGGATGAATCAATCAGTCAGGTAAAATGCACTGTTCTAGGTACTGTGGACACAAAAACAAAAATCAAAACAGTCCATAACCTCGAGGAGCTTACATTGTGAGTAATAATAAAAAAAGAGAAGATGGGAATATGGTCTCTCCTCTCACATAGCTACCACCCACCCTGGTTCAGAGCTTTGTCACCTCTGTCCTGGACTATTGCAATGGCTTTCTAATTGACTTCACTTATCCTCCACTAAGCTACCAAAGTGATCTTTTTGAAGCATGGATATGACCGTGTTTCCCCACCCCCCACTCAATGAATTCTAGTAGTTCCCTGTTTCCTTCTTGATCAAATATCAAATTTGCTGATATTTCAAGCCTTTCACAATGTTACCCTTCTTACCTTTCCGGGTTTTTTATTTAATGACATATTTCTCTCCATGCATTCTATGATCTAGCTACACTGTGGGGAGTTAAAATAATTGAGGAGACAGATTCTGAGCTATGCAATTCATTTGCAGATAAACATAGCGACTGGGTCAAAGGACCCTCAGGAGGCATGGAGACCCTGAAAACAGGTTTTGCACAGATTTTTAACATATTAAAAGATGATACACAGGATACAAAACATGATATAGAATTAGGTATGCTGATTTCTTATTGGAGGAAAGATTAGGGACTCTCCAAGTTGGGGGGGAGGGGTGTAGAGTGAGCAAGTGAAACTTTCAGGAAAACAACAAAATGGAGGCTGTTTGCAAAATGGAGTCAGTGTTGATTCTCCCAACTCTCCCCTTTGAACCTTGGGGCTAAATTTATAAAGTTTTTTTATATGTTCATTATCAGCATTGGGAAAGACGGTTTCAAATAGTTTAGAATAATAGCTAACATAGAGTCTAAGAATAATAATAATGCATAAAACAAAGACAGTCTATTTTCCTGTGGTGACTAATATACCATTCTCTTACAACCAAGTGAACCATGAAGAAGGATTCCACTAGGGGTCATTTGGTTTAGGCAATTGCATTTCTGCTATAACCTGTTGGATTTTATGAAGGCTTGTCCTGATTTCTTCTGATAGGTTAATGTAGGAAAAAGAAGATTGATTGATCATAGCCAGGCTCCTCCCCATAACATCATACAATTTTGTAAGACTATTTGTGCTTAAGAATTGACTTGATTTGGAGGGTGTGGATGGACTCCCTCGTGGCCTGTCTGAATTTCTCAGTTTCAAGTGAGAGGCTTCTAACAGCCTGCTCTAGGGCTGCAACCCCTTTAAATGGAAATAGAGACCAGGGGATCTCATCTCTAGCCCATATTCTTTCATAGAGTTTTGGATTGTATTCATGTCTCCATTAGTTAGGGTCTCTCCTCTTTTTTGATATTTAAAACCACCATGCTCCCAAGTTTCTTGTAGTTTTCTTCCCACTAGTTCTATGGTATGATTAAAGACTGATACTGGGAGGGTCAAACAGACAATTCCACACATCCCAAATAAACATCACTGCCACAAATAAAGAATTGTCCAGGGGCTACTAGCTCCTGAGGAATTTGAAGAAGGGGAGGGAATATGTAACTCCTCCAAAGGTTCAATTATTCTTATAGTATAAATTTGTACTGAAGGTTGCATCATTGGGGTGGCTAGGTGGTGCAGTGAATAGAGCACTGGCCCTGGAGTCAGGAGGACCTGAATTCAGATCCAGCCTCAGACACTTGACATACTAGCCATGTGACCTTGGGCGAGTCACTTAACCCCAACTGCCCTGCAAAACAAAACAAAAGGTTGCATCATTCTTGGTCCACCTAGAGTCATTATAAGTAAGGTTGGTCAAAGAAATACACTGAGGTTTGTTGTCTTTAATCCCATCAAAGAGCCAGGATTTTAGCATGAATAAAAGGGTCTCCTTTGGTAATAGCAGGAAAAACAAAAGGCAATCTTCAAATCTTCTAAATCTACAGTGTTATTAGGACCTGACTTCTTGGTTACACAGAAATGAAAACTCAGAAGGGGTGGGGCAAGCATAAGTAATACAGTTCTGAATTTGATGAGTCCCATCAAATTTGAAAAAATAACTTGTTTGTTATAAAGTTGGGTCAATGATATTGGTCTTGATTTGTTATCTTCTGTTTTTCTTCTGGGGGCATAAATACTACAAGTGGCTAAAGCAAAGGGTGTAAAAAAAGTCCTTTAAAATATGGTGTTTTAAGATATCCAGAGTCAATGGGTATGGGAGAATTTGATTTTCAGTACTAGGGAATACTATCTATCCATCCATCAGGGTTGTTCTGATGGATAGGATGACAAACCCAGCATCCATAGGACCCAATTGCTCTAAGATGATGCAAAGCATGTTCTACATCACCATGGAGTTTACTGATAGAATTAAGTCTTTTCCAATCCTCTTGGGAGATGTGATTTTGGAAAAAACAACCAGAAAGAACAGTGGAATTAAGCAATAACAAGGAAATTAGTAAGATTTAAAACATAGGAGTATGACTGGGAGGCATAAAACAAATGGTATTGCAAAAAGTATACATTTTCCCCATAGATGACAATTTTTTATTCTCTGGATTAACTGGGGAAAGATAAACACTAGGTAGGACTATTAAGATAAAACAAAGCACAATAGATTTTTGGATACATTGCTCTCACAGGCCACCATAAGGAGAGAGTTTTATATGGGTACGGTGTATCCAACAGTCTTTTTCTCTGATCTTGATTGCAGTTGGGATGGTCAGCAATACTTTGAATGGGACTTCCCAGGCAGGTTGAGTTCCACTAATCCACTGGAAATTCTTGATGTAGACCTTAACTCCAGGGTGAAAATCTTCCAGTGAAAAGTCCAGTGGCCTGGTCTGTGCTGCAGCCCCTGCATTGTGAAGTTCCCTCAGTCTATTTCGTAATTCCTGTATGTAAGAAGCAAAAGAAGTATCTCCTCCCAGTAACAATGTATGTACTGGGGAGAAAGGTTCTACCTTCACAGGAGGGTGACCAAAAAGCATTGCAAAAGGAGAGCAATGGAATGCCCACCTGGGAGGTTAATGGGATACAGCATCTTCCCTGCCCATTAACAGGCCTCTGGTGTAGCCCCCTGGGGGGAGGGACTTGCCTAAGGAGGAGCTTGCTTGTAGGAAGGCTTCCACACCTGTAGGTACTAAGTTGATTAGGCACTGAGTCACAGGGTTGTGATGCCTTCTGGCTCTAAGAAGTATACATATACTCTGAGTTGGTATTTTGCTTTGGGGATTTACTTATGAAAAGGACTGTTTGATTTCCTGGTAGAGACTGAGTAGCCATATGTTCAGACTCTCCAACTGCTCAGATGGAAAGGTCGTCTCAATTCAGTGGTGCATGTAAAGCAATATTGCTTTGATTCAGGCAGTCGGAGCCTGTCTGTTGGTCTTTGTGCTAATCTCTCTGCTCATATTTTCTCTGCTTGTTATTTTCTCCAAATTCAGAGTGCTGACCTTTCCCCTGAGCTAGTGAATATAATTAAAACTAGGATTGTTAATGCCTTTCTGAGCAGTCCTAGAAAAACAGATCAAAGAACCTGTGCTAGCCCACCATCCTGGGTGTGCCAGGGTGCTTGCCATTATACCACCTTGGCCTTTTTCACAGATGACAAAAAGCAAGGGGGAGTGCTCTTGTTCAGCACCCCATTTGGGGTTTTCTTGGCAAAGATCCTAGAGTGGTTTGCTGCTTTCTTCTCCAGCTTATTTAACAGATGAGAAAATTGAGGCAAACAGGGTTAAATGATGTGCCTAAGGTCACACAGCTAGTAAGTGTCTGAGGCTGGATTTGAACTTGAGTCTTCCTGACTCCAGGTTCAGCACTCTATCCTCTATGAACTGTACCCAATAGGGGGCCTGAGCTGTACACAGTAGGGGGCTTGAGCTGTACACAATGTGGGGGAAAATCTGAGCTGTTAACAATGGGGGGTCTGAGCTGTCCACAATGGGGGGCCCAAAGGGAGTATTTCAGGAAATTTAAGTGCACAGTTTGCCTGTCATTGTATTAAGAGTTCTTTGTTCATGTGTTCACTTTGACCAAAACTCTGAGGCAATAAAGGATATGAAGTTAGGAGTTAGCTCAAGACAAGAATAGATTTGGGAGAGAATCATGTCAGTGGAATGAGACCCTTTGTCTGAGTCAATATGAGCAGAAAGGCCAAAGCAGGGTACAATCTTTTTTGTACAATTTTAGCAATGAACAATTTTAGCAATGAAACTAGCTGTGGCCTTGGAACCAGGAAATGCTTTGGCTCAAAGAATGAGCGGATGAATGACAACAAGTGGTCAATTTGCATATAGTTGAAAGGAGTATAAGTTAGGGGGCAGCTGCCAAAAATGATGGCATTGAATACATGTCGATTATATGCCAGGATGTCAGAAAGGTCATTGTGGGGTCCCGTGGCCATGTCAACAGCAGAGGAACAGCCATGGAGAGGTTCCCCTGAGGTAGGTATATCAGGAAGTAATATGAACAGTGCTTTGGAGTTACAATTTCTTCACCCAACAAAGCCGCTTCATATCTAGCAAGTCTTTGATCAGAGAAAACTTTCGTGCAGTGTCCCAACAAGAGAGCTTCAATCTTGTGGGTCCACTGTACTGCAAGTGGGGCTCCTAAAACGAAATCATATGCCTTTGCAACTAAAAGGGTGGTGGCTGTTAGAGTTTATAAGTAGAGCCATTGAATGTAGCTGACTGGAGTAACATGCTACAGGGTGAAGAGAGGGTTTAAGGAGTTGAGTGAGGACCTCTGAAGCCATCCCCTTGTGTTTGTGGACAGAAAGAGAAAAGGGCTTACTGTATCTGGAAGTCCCAGTGCTGCAGCTGATAACAGGGCCCTCTCAAAGTCTATAAGGTTGTAAGATGCTCTGGTTCAAGTTGCAAATGTTTTGAAATGGCATCTTTGGTTTGAAGAACCAGAGGTTTAGTGATCTCACCAGAAGATGGGATCCACTGATGGCAATATCCAGCTGCTCCTAATATAGTATGTAACTGTCTTTTGGTCATGGGAACTGACAATTGTTGAGCCTGTATGCCCTTCTGGGAAACAGAGAAGTACCTAAAAACAGGGTGATACTAAGGTACTCTACCGGGGGAAATTCCTTGAATTTAAAAACTTAAGGAACCCTCTGATGAAGCTGGAGACAAACATGGCAGCTGTTGTTTTGAGACATCCCAATTCTTGGTGCTGCTAGTAGGGATCCTCAATGTACTGAACCAGAGAGGAACCTATGAAAATGATGAAAACCAAGTCCTGTTTCAAGATTTGAGAGAACAAGGTGTGGCTTTCTGCGTACCCTTGAGGCAAATGAGTCTACATCCCTTGTGTGTTCTTCCAGGTGAAGACAAACAGGTACTGAGTGTCTAGATGAATGGGAATGCTAATGAAAAATACTGGTAGACTCCCAAGGAGTTGAGGGAACAAGGGTAGCAGGGTTGGACACTACTGAGTGCCTGGGTAAAGGTAAGCATGAATAGTGCATAAGTCTTGTACAAAGTGATAAAGCAACTTACCATTAGGCCCTGGCTTGGGCTTCTTATCAGGGAGGATAGGAGTGTTACAAGGGACTTTATATGAAACAATAATCTTGATCCATCAGAGCGTCAATAATGTAAGGGGTGTAAAGCCTTCAATAGCCTCCCTGAACAAAGGGCACTGAGGCATGGATGGTGGAGATGGAGGAGGCTCCCTTAGTCCAACTGTTGGCAGATACAGTGGATTTGAACAATCCCGTATCTAAGGATGAAGTTGCCCATCAGGGATCTCAGATCACATCAGGGCACTCTCTGGAAGACAGTGTTCTCTCTCTGTAAGGACAGAGATCCACTGGGGAAGCAGGAAACAGTGGCTCTAATTTTACAAAGGAGATCATAGCCTAACAGGCTGGCAGGAGAATTGGGCACAAGGAGAAAAGAATAGTCTATTGAGAAAAGACCAACACTTACCATGGGGGGAGATAATTTGGGGATGCTCTGAGGCTTCCCTGAGATCCCAGTAACATTTAGAGATCCAACAGAAGTATACTCAGAATCTGGTTTGCTTATCAACCAGAAATAACTGGCCGTGTAACCTTGAGCAAGTTACTTAACCCGGATTGCTCAAAAAAAAATGAATGAGAAACTCCAGTATCTAATAAGCAAGCGTGTCATCACCTTTAAGGGAGGTGTGGGAGGGGGTAGACTGGGATGGTTGGGGCAAGGACATAAGAATCAGGAAAAATTAAAAGCTCCTTATCAGAATCTATGGTTCCCCCTGCCCCCTTTGGCATGAGGAAAGACTTTTTCATGCCAAAATGCCAAAGACTTTCCATGAGTTCTTCTAGGCCCCTCACTATTCTTTTATCACTCCAGTTTTGGAGGACAGTGCTATCACAGTTTGTTGGTGCAGTGGATACAGTGCTGGGCCTGGAGTCAGAAAGACCTGTGTTTGAATCATTTACTGGCTGTGTGATCTCGGCTAAGGCACCTGCCTTCTGTTTGCCTGTTTCCTCAACTGTAAAATGGGGGTGCTAACAGTACCGACTTTACAGGGCTGCTGTGAGGATCAAATGAGATATTTGTGAGGTACTAGCACATAGTAGGTGCTGTATAAATGCTTTTCCCCTTCTCTGCCTTCTGTTTCATTCCAGGGACCACCTGGGCCAGCTTCCCTATACCACCATGTGCATCAAGGAAGCCCTGCGTCTCTACCCTCCTGTGCCGTCCATTGGCAGGGATATCAAAGAGAGCATCGCCTTTCCAGATGGACGCTTCTTAAGAGCAGGTGCCCTCTCCTACTTTCACTCATACTCCATATTTGTGGGGCACCCACTGGAAGGGCGGGAGCTTGGAGCAGACGACTTCTGAGCTCCTGCCCACTTCTGAGAAGAGATCAAGTGAGCTTTAAGATTCTAAAACTGTGTGGTTTTCTGTTCACCCTTGAGGTCCGTGTTCCACTCTAGTTTCAAATGAGAATATATTTTATGCCAGACCTTATTTTCAAATCCTGCCAGGCAGGTTAGCTTTTCTCCTGCTCCGGAGAAGGGACCACTCATCTCTCTTGTTTTCTGCTCACACCTATCACACCTGGGCCAGTAATGTCTGACCTGTTTACTATTCACTTCAAAGGAGGTCTCAAGCTCAAAGGAGTTCCCAGGGAGGTCAATGTATTGCACAGTACCCCTCCTTACTAACTCACTAAGGTTAGTCAACAGCACCAGGTTCTTCCCCTTCCAAACAAAGTAGAGAAAAAAGGGAATGTGGTATTCAAGGGAGTCCTAATAGTCAAGATGGGTGGTTGCCTCTGGCAAGGTGAGAACTCAGAAAGACTTTAGCTTAAAAAGGCCAAGGTCTCCCAATGCATCCTGGGCCCATCTCCAGTAGTCCTGATCTATATCTGGCCACTGGACCCAGCTGGCTCTGGAGGAGAAAGTGAGGATGGTGACCTTGCACAGCCTTCCCTCACTCCAATCAAAGTCAACTGCAAGTCATGGCATCATCTTCCTGATGTCATGGTCCTCTTTGAGAACAAAGGACATGACCACAACAATCAAAATTACTCTGAAAGAGGAGGTCTCAGAGCTGGACATGACTATAAAAAATATCTTGTTGGGTCTCCCCAATTTTTAGGTGCAGAAACCAAGGAGGGGGGAAGGGAATTGTCCAAGGTACTTGTCCATGTCCCAAACATGTCTCACAGTTATCCTCCCAGTCCCTCTTAGCCCTTTATGATTCTTCCTTTCTAATCCAGAGATTATACTTCATGACAGAGAAAACAGAAGTAAAATAAGAGTTGAAATCCATTATAGCCAGCCTGTATACCCTGAACACTCTTTTCTTTTCCTTAACAGGAAAACCTTTTAGGGTGGGGAAAGGACTTGGATCTCTTCTCTTCACCCCTCCACCCAAACAGGGGCCCTCCCCCCCCCAACCACTGCCCATTGCTTAGGGCTCCTTCTGAAAGCCCCAGAGCCACCATTCCCAATGAGACTATGGAAAGGAGACTGAACTTGGGGTCCAGAGACCTGGGTTCTAATATTGCTTAAGGCACTTGCTAGCAGTTTGTTAATGTGCAAACTTCTCTTTCTTGTCTGTGAGATGGAGATAATGGTACTGCAGCACTTGTCCTTCAGGGTTGTTACCAGTCAAATAATACAATGTGTGCAATGACATTTGTAAAGCTCAAAGCCCTGCACTAAAAGCGATGATTATCACTTCCCACTGCCATGCTGGGGGCCCTCAGTGAGGGAGATAAGGGATAGATCACTGTACTGGAATCAGGAAGACCTGAGTTCAAATTTGACCTTTGTGTGAATTTGGGCAAATAACCTCTGCCTCAATTTCCTCAACTGTAAAATGGGCAACAATAATAGAATCTATCTCAGAAAGTTATTGTGAGTATCTAATGAGTTAATATTTATAAAACAAGCAAAAAAAGAAGCAAAAACATTTATCACAGTGATGGCAAATAGTAAATACTACATAAATGTTTATTTTCTGTCCTTCCCCTAACCCCCACAAAACTTAACTTTGTCCATATTTTTGTAGCATGAGAGCCCCTAGGGAAGCCCTTGCCACCCCAGGTTCAAGGGGGCATTTGGGGGCAAACATAATTATGCAAATACTAATTGAGCCCCTATCTAGTGCATTCTTCGGACTAAACTGGGCAGGGACAATCTGCCAGATGTGCAATCAGTAATCCTTAGCCTTGTGGTGGTGGAGGAGGAATCATTATTCTAACTGTTTTGGGGGCCTGCCTGGTCAGTCATGATTTGGAAACTATTAGACATCATTTAGCTCTTTTGTTAGTGAGTTGGAGAAGGAAATGGCAAACTGCTCCTGGTTCTTTGCCAAGAAGACCCCAAATGGGGTCAGGAAGAGTTGGACATGACTGGAATGACTGAACAACAGAAGTGGTGGGCTAGGTCAACTGCCCTGAGCCTTCAATAAGGCTCATTGACACACACAGCCCTGCACAGGTGAGGGCAGAGCTGGCAGCAACCTTTGCCTTCCATTCCTGCCCTCTGCTGCTATTCTGGAGAAGGTCGCTGTTTACCTTACATGGCTTTTTCTTTTTCTTTCCCTAGGAAACGCAGTTTCTCTGCACATATATGCTCTTCACCACAGCCCCAGGGTGTGGGAAGATCCAGAAGTATGTTGGCCCCCACGATGGGGGTGGGACTCAGGGGAGGTGGTATGGACATGTGTGGAGTTTGTGGAGAGCTAGAGGAGAGTCCTCCAAAGCTTGAAAGATGGACCCTCTCTGGCATTGTTAGCCCCTGAATCCTCTCTCCGTTGGCTGGTTCAAGACAGCACGAATCAGCATGGGATGTGTGTGTGTGTGGGGGGGCTGGGTGTTTGTGTGTGTGTGTGTGTGTGTGTGTGTGGTGAACAGCCTCCAACCCAACTCCACTGATCCAGGGGTCCTCTTGCAGGTGTTCAATCCTCTCCGCTTCTCCCCCGAGAATGTGACCCTCCAGCATTCCCATGCCTACCTGCCCTTCTCTGCAGGACCCAGGTGAGTCATTGTGGCTAGCATGAGTTCCTTCTGAGAAAACAGGTGTTGAATGAATAAATGCAATAAATGAATGAATGAGTCAGACACAGAAGGTGGGGGTGAGTGTAGGTTTCCTTCCGGACCCTGAATGGAAGAGAAACCGGCAAGAGAAGCTACGCCAAGCCTACAAAGGCTGAGGCTGGACAGTAGATAGAATGCTGAGCCTGGAGTCAGAAGATCTGAGTTCAATACCTCAGACCCATAATACCTATGTGTCTTAGGTCTACCTCAATTTTCTCAGCTATAAAATTGGGGTACCTACTGCACAGGGTTGTTGTGGAAATCAGATGAGATGCTATTTTTAAAAACACTTAGCACAGTGTCCAGCCCATATTAGGTGCTTAATAAAGGCTTGTTCCTTCACAGCAGTTTGTTTCTGTCAGGGCTCTTCTGAGTGGGAGTCATGGTTGGCTTCATCCAGACTTTCTTAGTCAAGAGATGCCCTGGCCATGAGTGTTTCTCCCCCCTCCCCATTCCATGAGACTCCAAAGCCCAAAGCAGCAGGCTGGTGTTCTCACCCCTCTAAAGTGAGCATTTCTTTGAGTAGCTTGTTTTTGGTGTCTGCTATGCTTACAGGGGATCCCGTGGGAAATCCATACTCTGAGTAGCACCTCTCCCACAACGCATTAGCTTCTCTTCAACACAGATGCTTCTCATTCCTGCTTGGATTTGCCTGGTGAAATGATCTGTTGCTACTAGTGTACATGGCTGATGTTTTCACTATCTCTTTCCAGAGCTCAGCTCTAAAGGCTGGCTAAGGCTTAAAGCATTTCTTCGAATACCCGGAGCCCCCCAGCTTCCCTCTTAGTGACATTTTGAATGAGTAAAATTGGTTTCTTAGTAACTGGGGGTGGTTCTTGACCTATCCATTGAAAGTCTCCATGCAGTACTTTTATAGAATAATATGCATTCAGCAGCCCCACTGGCTTCCAGGCACCATATCAACTGCATTCTGGTAGAATTCTCTAGTGCCTGCTATTGTCTCAACAGGAGGGTGCTTGCTTGGGAATGAAACCTGAGTCCTTTAGCACCATGGCTTTATTTCTAAGATCACTTCTTATAGTCTTTTGCCAGCCATTTGACTCTACAGACAACTCAGGTAGTGAAGGCTGCTTCAGTGAAACAAAGTTCACACTCACTGATGACATGGTCTGGAGGAAATCACCACCTCTCAATTACACTTCCATTTGTTTGTGGCCCACTTAACTGTGTGTCACATAGAACTTTATCTTTTCTTTTTTAAAAAATAATTAATTTATTTTTAGTTTTTAACATTCACCTCCATAAGATTTTTGAGTTTTAAATTTTCTCCCCCATCCTTCCCTCCCCCTCCCCAAGATGGTGTGCAATCTGATGCAGGTTCTACTTCTACATTCATATTAAACATATTTTCCCATTAGTCATGATGTAAAGAAGACTTAGAACCAATGGGAAGAACCATGGGAAATAAGAAACAAAAAAAAGGGAGAGCAAATAGTCTGCTTCCATCCATATTCAGACTCCAGAACTCTTTCTCTGGATGTGGACAGCACTTTCCTTTGTGAGTCATTTGGAATTGTCTTAGATCCTTGCATTGCTGAGAAGAGCTAAGTCTATCAAAGTTAATCATTGTACTATGTGGCTATGTACAATCTTCTCCTGGTTCTGCTTATTTCACTCAGCATCAGTTCATATAAGTCTTTCCAGGTTTTTCTAAAGCCCACCTGCTCATCATTTCTTATAGCACCATAGTATTCCATTACATTCATATACCACAACTTGTTCTGCCATCCCCCCAATTGATGAACATCCCCTCAATTGCCAATTCTTTGCCACCACATAAAGAGCTGCTATCAATATTTTTGTACATGTGAGTCCTTTCCCCATTTTTGTGATCTCTCTGGGATACAGACCTAAGAAGTGGTATTTCTGGGTGAAAGGGTATGCACAGTTTTATAGCCTTTTGGACATAGTTCCAAATTGGTCTACAGAATGGTTGGATCAGTTCCCAACTCCACCTTGTATTAGTGTTCCAATTTTATCACATTTTATCCAAAATTTGTCATTTTCTTAAAACTTTATCTTTTCCTTCAGTATCACCATCACATGGCCTCTGAGACAGAGCACTTACGTTTACCTTAGTGGTCCTTGGCTGATGATATCTGCTAAATTCACATAAAGCTAGCCATCTGTAGCAAGCAGCATCTAACTGAGTGTGGTCAAAATCCAAATCAGAGGTTTTCTGTAAGTTCACTCTCAGAAGGTTAATTCCAGACAAATGGGCTTTGAACTTTTCAGTGTCAACTTGCTTGTAGACCAAGAACTTCAGTTGGTGTATGGTAATGTGAGGATAAAAAGTATTCAGCCTATACTATGAGAGACTAAGGCAGAGCTCTGAACCAATGGTACTTTATTAAAGGGTTCATGGTCCCTTCTATTAAGTGGACCTCAGATCTTCCTCATAATCTGAGATGCTCCCTCCTTCCAGGCCCTATTTTTATGGAGGGTTAGATATCTAGACATTCAAGAACTCATACCAACTACAGGATAATTCCATTGGTTGACACATGATACATAAGCTAAAAAAAGCAAAAATGATCTGTCAGCAGGGTGACAAGTTGGGTGAAGCAAAGAATATCTCCACTGAATAGGTGGTCAAAGGTGAACAGCTTCTTCTTAGGTTAGGCAGGAGCTATACATATGCTCTAAGAACATCTTGGGGGGACTTTTCATACCATGCCACTACCCGTGCTTGGTTTGGTCATGGAATTTGAGCAAAACAGGATGGAAATGTCTTTGTTGCATTCTTTTTTCTTTTTTTGGAGGGGGGAAGCCAGGGAAGTTGGGGTTAAGTGTCTGAGGCCAGATTTGAACTTAGATCCTCCTGACTCCCAGACTGGTGCTCTATTCACTGTGCCACCTTGCCACTGCACTTTGTCACATTCCTATGGTTGTGCAAGTGAGTTCTGCAGCTGGTAAACAAGTAATGGACATTACATTAAAGTTCGAGGGCTATTATAGAGCCCTACTGTTAGACTCCATATTCCTATGTGACTTATATAAAGTATGGATAAATACATTGTTTATTCTTACCCAAATATGCTAAAGAGACATGGCAAAAACAGAATCCTATTGGTTGATAGACCTGGCTCTTGAGGGTTCAAAATGACATATTAGTGGGAGGTGGGTCACAGATTGAAAGAAGTATGGGGCATCTCCACTAAGTGGTCATAAAATGGTCACCTGCTTGTGCTGAACAAGAAAGAATGGTCCAGAGGCACAAAAATAAATTGGGGGATTTTCCTTTAGTTGAATCACCTCCACCACACTGGGCTTGGTCACCATGCCAAGGAAAAACAAGGGTGGAGGGCCTCTCCTTAACTTCCTATGATTAAGCAAGTGAATTTACAATCTGCAGCTCATAGCTCAGGGGCCAAATATACAGAACTTACAGGCACTACCCCTATGGAATCGTATCAAATTGATTAATACTGATTGGAATAGAGGAGGGGTCCTCAATGAATCAACTTTCTCAAGGTCCTATGTTTCATGGAGTTCTCTTTTGGCAAGAGAGACTAATTCCTGGCAGCCAGCACTCCTTTGGGAGAGGAGAACCGGTCCCAAGTCCAGCAGACTGGCATCCATATGCAGGATGAAAGGCTTGCTTGGATCAGCACAGGCTAACAGTGATGCATGTGAGAGGCAGTTCACTAAGCCTTTGAAAGAACATCCACATTTATCTATCCATTAGTTTCCAAATGGCTTTGTAGGTTTTAAAACAATTTGACCTTTCTACTTTTAGTTTTCTTCAATCACATATGAATAAGCATGGTTTGAAAAGGGAAGCTTAGATATTAATACAGTTGTGGCACTAAACATCAAATTCTAGAAGGTTCTTACACTTTGGAGGCTCTGGGGACACGACCAATTCAGAAGTTTGTCCAGCTCCTCTGGGTTAGTCTTCATGTTTTCCTATGGAACTTTGTGACTCCCATAACTGAAAGAGGGGCTATGAATTCGGCACTTGTCAATTGATGGTTTCCAACCAGCTTTTTTTTTTTTTGGTAAGACAGTGAAACATTTTAATCCAACTTTTACATTCTTCCAATGTCTTAGATAGATAAGTAGGTAGGTAGATAGATGGAGAGGAAGATGATAGTGCATTTGTCAAGTACTTACTCTGTGCCAGGCACTATGCCAAGCACTGGTGATACAACTGCAAGCAAAAAGAAACATGGTTCTTGTCCTCAAGGAGCTTACATTCCAATAGGGATGGACAGCCCATGAAAGGGAGCTGCAAAGCATGCTTGGGGTAGGGGATGGCCTCATGTGGGATCAAGGCCAAGCACTTCAGGGAGTCATGGGTTGGGCTGGGTTTGAGGAGCACACAAATGAGAAGAAGGCAGTTGGGAGGGTGGTGGTGAGGTCGCCCATGGAGCGATAGGCTGGTCTTTCCAATGACAATGAGATAATTCATGTTTAACTATCTTTACCAGCACTAGTTGGAAAGTGGCAAGGGTACTCTCAAACAAGCAAGATCCAAGTGCAGAGAGGAAAGCAATTTCTTTGAATTCCCTTTGCCACAGGAATCGGATAGTACCTATTGTCCCTAGTGGCAATTATTGGGATTGCAAACAGTGCCCAGGAAATTCTGATCTTATCACTCAATCATCAGTCAAAATTACGCCAGGTGTCAGGGATATACAGAGAGACTGACATTGGGAATGGTTTAGAAGAGAAAGTAAGCAGTGGAGAGTCTAATGCAGGGGTGGGGAACCTGTGGCCTTCTAGGTCCTTGGGTGTGGCCTTTTGAGCTCAAGTTTTACAGAACAAATCCTTTTATTAAGGGGATTTTTTCCTGTGAAGTTTGGAGTCAGTCAAAGGGCTACATGTGTTCTTGGGGCCACAGTTCCCCCAACCCTGGTCTAATGCTTCTTGAGGGAAACAGAGAATCTAAAATGAGTGAATATCCAGGGGTAGATCCAGACCTTTCTGTGGACCGAGGGAAGGAAGGACTTGGGAAAGAGCTGAGTTTTCCCTAGGATCATCCCCCGGGGATAGAGGAAGTGCCAGTGGCTCATTCCTGGCCTGCTCTGCATTCGCAGTGCAGGTCACACCCAGGGCATCTCTGGAACTTGAATTGTGCAGGTCATTCCAGTTCTAGAATCATCACCGTCAAGCCAGGAAATCAGCTCTTCAGGGCTTTACATTCGTGTCTCTTTTTTCAATTTGTAATTTAAAAAAATTTTAAACTTAAATAAGAAAAGAAAAAATTTAAATACTAAAATCAAAATATTACAAAAAAGAAAATGTGCACAGAATGTGAGAGGATTCAAGATATACAGCAATAAATTTCCATTTCAAGAAAGCCTATATAATAAATACTAGACATTGTGTTGAGAGCTGCCCATCTTTTCTTTGCTTCCTTGTTAGTTTTTTTTTGTTCTCTGCTGTGCATTTTTTACTTTATTGTTTTTCTTTCCTCCCCCCAGGATGCAATTGAGCACAGACACACAACAAACACACACACACACACATATACACATACAAATATATACATATACATACCCATATAGATATATATACACCCAAAGATATACATATATACAATATACCCATATATCCTTAGCAATAATCATAAACATATAGAGACATATTCATTCATATGCATCTATGTAGAACTGTACTATACTTATTCTCTGTTTCTTTGAGGGTGACTAACCTCTTCCTTCATAAGTCCAAATTTTTCCATATTTTTCCAAGTCCACCAACTTGTCATCTCCTACACCACAGCAATACTCCAACCTCATACTGTCTAGTTATTTTAAATAGTCCAAAACAATGCTGATAAATGTGCCTGATGCCGTGGTTTCCCTATTTTTCTCTTTTGATTAAATCTATTTTAGCCTTAACTTTGAGATCATGATTATCACCCCTGCTCCTTCTCCCCTAACAAATTCTACTCCTGATCTGTTTTATGTTGGTGCATATCTCTTATTTCCCATACCTCCTGATTCCTCTGCTTCTATCTGCTACCTTGTGCTCCTATTACTTAACATACTTACCCTCCTAGGATCCCTCCCTTATCCTCCCATTCCCATTAATCTAAACACCCTTTTATACCCCCCTTTAATCTATTCCCTCCCCCTCCCCTGTAAAGATCCTTCCCTTATCCCTTCCCCTCTCCCTATCCCCTTATCGTTTTATTTCTTTCTGAATTTAGGAGACTTTTATGCCCGTATATATATATATATATATATATATATGTATATATGTATATATGTATATATGTATTGTTCCCTCTTGAACCATTCATGATGAAAGTGGGGTTCAGGAACTACCAGCCCTCTTCCCTCATCTAATTCCTCTGTGTCAGTTCTTCCTCTAGCATCTCATTTGTGTAAGATAATTGTTCTTTTTAGTTATTCCTAAATGGTTTAATTTTTTAAAGTCATATCATACTCAGGTCTTTCCCAATCTTTCTTACAAACTACCCCATTGCTAATGGCAATCCTAGACATATATTTTACATATATAGAAGGTAAGCAGTCTGTCCTTATTAAGTCCCTGTAATTAGTTTTCGGTATGCACTTTGTATTTCTCTTGGCTCTTGTATGTCAAATCTTCTATTAAGTTCAGATTTCTTTTTTTAAACAAAATCCTGAAAGTCTGACAGTTCATTAAATGTTCACCTTTTTTCCATTCAGGATTATGCTTAGCTTTTCAGGGTATGATATTTTTAGCTGGAACCTTAGTTCTTTTTCTCTTTGATAGGTAGTATTTCAAGACTTGTGGTCTTTTAGTGTCACCACTGCTAGGTCTTGTGTTATTCTAATTGTGGCACCACCATATTTAAATTGTTTTTTCCCCTTGTTGTTTGTAATATTTTTATCCTTGATATAGCGGTTTCAGAATTTAACTACAATATTCCTGTGGGTTTACCTCATGGGATCTCTTTCAGGTGCTGATCATTGGATTTTGTCTATTTCTACTTTCCTCTCTTGTTCTAATGCTTAAGGACAATTTTCTTTAATTATTTCTTGTATTATTGTATCAAGATTCTTTTTTTATCATAGCTTTCAGGTAGCTAAATTATTCTTATGTTTTCTCTTACTGATTTGTTATCCAGATCAGGTGTTTTTCTTATGAGATGTTTCACATTCTCTACATTTAGTTTTATTATTTCTTGATCTTTTATAACTTTGCTATGAAGACCAAATGAGCCATCCCTATGATCTCATTTTTCTTTAAGTTTATACTCAGCAATGTGTATTGAGATGAATCTGACTCAGAACTATGATATTCTGAACTTGGACAAAAAGCATGAGGATATAAAAAAAATGAAAACTCTTAATCATTAATATCAACTCTAGCAATGTCTTATGGATGTTTTGATTATTACCTTGAGAAGATCCTTTTTATTTGAACTACATAAAAGGAAGACAGTTCTTGTCCTCAATGAACTTATGTTCTACTGAGAGAAGGCAACATACAAAGGGGAGCTAAAAAGCAGTCTTTTCTTAAGCCTTATTCTTATCTCTAGAACTGGGTGATTTTCTTTGTCCTGAGATACACTGAGTTACTCTTGAATAAAAATATATCCATTACATTAAAACTACCTTTGACTATTCCCTGACTCCTGTAGCCCCTCTACCTGCTTGGGAGGATGTGAGGCTTGAATCATGGTGCTTGAGTAGGAAACATTAGTTTTTTTTTTGTTTCTTTTTTAAGCAATCAGGGTTAAGTAACTTGCTCAAGGTTACATGGCCAATTATTTCTGGGTGTGGTGCTGAGTGTCTGAGCCCGGATTTTATCCCCAGGTCATCCCAACACTGGAGCCGGTGCTCTTACTTGCTGAGCCAGCTGGCCGCCCCTAAGCAATTGGGGTTAAGTAACTTGCTCAAGGTTACACAGCCAGGTGTTTCTGGGTGGGTGCTAAGTGTCTGAGCCCGGGATTCGATCTCCAGGCCATCCTGACACTGGAACTGGTGCTCTTACTCGCTGTGCTACCTGGCTGCCCCGAAACATTAGTTTTGATTTCTAGCTTCTCCTTTCCCCCCAGAATTCCAGTTCTGGAATTAGAAACTAGAATTCCCCAATGAAGCAGGTAATGGGAGAGACCAATGATAAAAAATAGTTTTCCCTAGTCAAGTACCATGATTTAAATCTCAGACTCTCCCTGATGGATGCATTTAACTTAAAATGTGTACATGGCATGTAATGTACTTTGCAGCATTCTCTCCCCTAGCTCTTTGAGAGTAGGGACTATTTTTTGCCTTATTCCTAACACTTAGCATAATATGTGGCATGGAGGAAATGTTTAACAAATGCTTGCCAAAAAAGCAAAAGCAAAAACAAACAAAACAAAACAAATGCTTGCCAAATGATTGACTATTTAAATGTCAGTAATTATTTGGTTTACTGGGAACATTCATAGGAGATATGAAGTTGTAGTGGTGGGAGTTCAGTGTTTCTGCCATAAGAAACAAAGTTCAGTGCAGTGGTGGGAGTGAGAAGAAAGAATCTACTGCTATAAGTCCTTAGGACACCAGCCTCCAGTCTCTCTTTAACTGCCTGAAACCAGCTCATAAAAATTGAAGACCAAGGTTTTTTGCAGGTTTTGTTATGCTGTTCTATTTTACTCCTGTTGCTTTTTAGGAACGAGGAAACTATATAGAGCTAAATCAAGACATCTCTGTGATAAAGTGATATGGTTGTGCGGGTGGAGTACCCCTGGGTGACTTTTCTAATTTGTCTGTTGTGTTTTGCTATGTTGTGAGTGTCACTGGGGACATCTTGGGTGTTGGGCTACACCAAGAGTTGCCTGAAGTCTTGGGCAAAGAAAATATGGAAATGTTTGGTGGTGATAAGCCTTGGATACATGGTTAATGTCAGATGCATAACTGATAACATTTGTTGGTCTTTTCCCCTTAGTCTTGAACATCCCTGTCCAGGGCCAAGGGCCCTGGCAGTCAATCTAGAAATGTATCTGGGACCAGGCTGTGGGAAGTCTTGAATGCTAGAGTGGGTGACTGAGATTGAATGAATCTCTGCTAGGTCTTGAGTTAAAGTAATCTGAAACCTCTTCTCTCTCCTTCTCTCCTCCATGTTTCTAGGAACTGCATTGGACAGAAGTTTGCCATGAATGAAATGAAGGTGGTTCTTGCTCTGACCCTGCTCTCATTTGAGCTGAAGCCAGATACCACAAAACCTCCCCTGCCTATTTCAAGGCTGGTTCTTAGGTCTCAAAATGGGATCCACCTCTGGATGAAAAGACTCCCCTAACACTGCCCCAGAGAACAGAGGATGAGGAGTCCTCCCTTTCTCAGTCATCTGTCTGACTGTTTACCTGCCCGGCTAAGACCTCTCTTGTTTCTCTCCTTCACTCTTGACTATAATAAAGATGATACCATAGATTAGAATCTAGAGCACTGGGGTCATCCCTTCTGGAAATGTGGAGAGGAAAAAGAATAAGGATGGTGAAGGAGTGATGGGAGAGAAGAAGAATAATAGAGAAAGGATGGAAGGGAGAAGGAGGAGGAAGGAAGAGGAAGTCAAAAGCCACGTGGATGGGTGGGTTCCATTTTAGGGATAAACTTTGGGATGGATGTTGAACATTCAATGGAAGGTAACAGGGGTGGGGAGGGTACTTGAGACTATGGCTTGAATGAACTGGACATGTTCAGCTTGAAGAAGAAAAGATGTAGTGGGGGGGCATAGGAAACATTTTCAAGAATCTGAAGGGCTGTTGCATAGAAGAGGGATTGAATTTGGTCTTGGCCCTAGAGGACAGAACTAGAAACAGTATGTGTGTGTGTGTGTGAGAGAGAGAGGGGAGTAGGGGTGGAATTGGACATTTAAAGCCTGTCACAGTCTGGATCCTACCTTTCTAGGCAAATATCACATTATTCCCCTTTCAATATTCCATCTTCCAGTCCAACTGAGTCATTGCTGCTTCTCACATGTGACTCACTTCCCACCTCCATTCCTTTGCATAGGCTGTCCCGGATGCCTAAATGTGCCCTCTCTTCAGTTCAGTCTTTGGAATCCCTAGCTTCCTTCACAAGACTCAACTCAGGGCCCCTTCTTCCAAGAAGCCTTTCCCAATCCCCCAACTGCTTTGCCTGTCTCCCTTTACCTTGGGTACATGCTGCTTCTCTCCATAGGATGTAACTCCTGAGGGAAGGGAGTGTCTTGCCTTTATCTTGGTATCCCCAGCACAGGGCACAGAGTCTGGCACAGAGAAAGTGCTTATTAAAGGTTTGTTGGATTGGGATTCTAAATCTCCTGGAGACTGTCTACAATCCCAAGAGTGGCCACCAGATGGCAGTGATGTCTTAGTCAATTGACAAGCATTTTCTATATAAACCGCACACACGCACAGACACGCACACACACACAACACACACACATTTTGAAAAGCATTTATGTGCCAGCCAATCCCTGGGCATACAAGGAAATGTAAAAAGCCCCTCCCTCAAGGATCTTTCATCCCAATTGGGATGGATGACCTCATAGACACTATCTTCATGCCAGAAACACACAGAGTGGATGGAAGGGAATCTTGGAGGAGACGAGTCCAGAAACTGCTGCCCTCTCACAAAGGCCTCCCATAGAACTTAGTGTTTGCACTGAATTTTGAAGGAAGCCAAGGGTCTTAAGAGGCAATTGTGAGTAGGGAGAACATTTGTGGAGTTCTTAAGAAACTGGATCCATTCTTTTCTCTATCTGCTTCAAATAACCATTAAATACTTACTGTGTTTATGCCATGGGCTGGCACTGGAGAAGACCCCAATTTTAAATTAGACCCAATGGCTGTCCTCAGGGAACTCACAGTTAAGGAGGGGACATGATAGCAATGCAAAGTTATAATACAATGCAATAATATGAGGCAAGAGCTAGAATATAATAAGAGCCATAATAAATCGAATCCTTGAATTCTACTATCCCCATCCCCTACCCCCTATCTCAACCTTAGTCTCCTCCTTCATATTGCCTTTTCTTATACACCAGCTGAAAGTGACCTTTCCATCCTTTGAGCCTGCAAGAACACTTGGCTTGTATCTGTCTGATGGTCCTTATGATTTCTTGATATGGTTGTTGTTCAGAGTTTTAAAAATTTTTTTCATGTGATTTCATTGAGGTACAGATCTCCTGGTATGGAAACTTCCTCTGTTGTTACAGACAGATAAGATGTCTTTGTAACTTTTAATCTTAGTTCTTTGGGCCATGGGTCAATGGAATGACTTGCTCTGGGTCATAGGGCCAGGATGTCAGAGGGAGAACTGAGCCATCCACTATACCACCCTCCTTTTTGATAATTTATAATTTTCTCCACTATAAGTCTCAGTTTATTAATCTATAAAATGATAATAATAATAATATCCTTGCTTTGCAGGGTAGAGGTTGCAAAATTTGTGGATGCATCACAAAAGAGTTTTTTAATACCCCCTGGACTTCTTATACTGGAAGAACCCTCTACCCATGGGATCCATTCCTCTGATTGGTTGGGTCTTTACAGAATCTCCATTTTAAGGAAAGTGCTCAGGCCAGCCATGTCTTCATCCTTTCCAGGGCTCCCCCAAACCTTTCAGACTTTCTCTATCATGCCCCTGCTCAGGTACCATATCCCCCATATGCATGCCCTGCTTTCTAGTTTCCTTTTTTGTATTGACTTCCCTCATTAAAATGTAAGCTCCTTGAAGGCAGAGATTGTTTTTTTCAGTTTGAATTGGCATGGTGCTCAGGGAGGACTAGTACCTCTGGTGGGAGGGCTGCTTATCCACCACCTGTCATCCACGTCTTACCTGTGGCTCCAAGAAGTTGTAACATGTACAGTGACCACAACCCAGTAAAACTGAGAAGGACAAATGAAATAAGACAGAAACAAACACCCCAAACATCAAGGGCTAGAAGAGGGGAGATGGCATTCCTCCATCCCAGTTCAGTTTACGGTACCTTTGCTGTAGGTGCACTATGAATGATCTTCATCTTCTGGAAGCAATAGGAAACAGAGTAATCCTGTGGTAGTTTTCAAATGCAGCCTGGTCTGGCTCTGCAGCCACCTGAAGGAAGCTACTCTTCCCCATATGAAAGAGATTGCAGGAGGTGTCCATGTAAGGTATGCTCCATTACACAAACATAGTCAAGCAAAACACATTGCCACACTGGCCATTTTCAAGAACCATATTCCTCACTCTGCATCCTAAGTCCATCACCTCTCACTTAGGAGGTAGACAGAATGCTTCATCATTCAGTAATCATGGTGGGCCATTGCATTGAATCAACATTCCCAAGTCTTTCAAAGTTGTGTTTTTATTACATAAATTGTTCTGGTTCTGCTCACTTCACTGCATCAGTTAATACAAATCTCAACTTGTTTCAGATCTGTGCTTTAGGAGGATCATTGGTTCTCCAAGGAGTGGAAATTAGAAAGAGAGGAGAGTATCACCAGAATGGGGGGATGTCCTGGGAAAGTACTAAAGGATGGAGGGATTGACATTCATGAGAAAAAGAATAGGTTTAGGAGGAGAAAGGTTTAGGAAGAGATGGGGGATAGGAGATTGTGACCAGATCAAGAAGCTTCAATGTTCTTGGTCATGGAAGAGGAACATTGGTGAGATATAGCAAGATCAAAAGGATGCCCATCCTGGGATATAGCTGAGGCAGAGTGGAGGAGCAGATCATGAGAGTTAGGTAGCTCAAGAAAGGGGGAAGTTAGGTTGTTTGAGACAGCAGCAACATCTGTGTTGAAGTCTCTTTGGATGAGGCCAGGGTTAGGGTGGAGAAGGAGACTTCTGGATAGCTGCTATAGTAGTAGGTAGGTAGTTTTTCTTTTATGCAAGTCTGAATTCTGCCTGCAGGTTCTTTCTAGGAATGCTGGGTCTCAACTTTGAGAGAAGGAGGCAGCTTCTCATATTCTATGGAATGGAGAAAGAAGCTTTAAATATGCTACTATGGCCAATGAGAAGAAGGGTCCGATGGTGGTCAGCTGGGTAACTCCTTACTGAAAGGGATGCCCTGATAGGAAAAAAGAAGAAACACACAGGAAGTATGCTGTCTGTGGGGATCTTTGTTCAGAATAGGACAGAGGGCTTCCCAAGAGTCATTAGAGCTGAGGACCACTACTCACCCAAGGTAATATTAGGAGAATTAAGGTTACTATTAGGAGGAAACCAGAAAGCCTCATGGGATTGTGAAGCTTTTGGCAGGGAAGTGAAGGTCAGAGAAGCAGAAGGAATGTTTGTCTCCTGCTTAAGGAAGGCTGGGATTTTGGCAGAGGAGGAAGGATACGAGAAGTGAATATGAGAATAAATGGAGGAACATTAATGGGATAGAAAGTGGTGTGAGGGGCTTTTGGCTTTGTGGTACATGATGTAAGAAGGAAGGGCTTTTGGCTTTCTGGTACATGATGTAAGAAGGAAGGGCTTTTGGCCAGGCACAGAGTGAATTTGATGAGGCCTAGAAAGACCATATTTGTCTGAGGACTGGCTGTTCTGATTAAAAGGGAACTTAATAACAGAGGTGAAGGTTGGGATGGGAGAGGAGAGACAGAAGAAAAGGGCTGAGATTCAAGCTTAGCAAGACCATATAGAGCACAGCAGGCAGAATTTAAAAAGAGAATCACAGTATGAGTAACCTAAACGAGACAGTTTTTCTGTTAAAGGCAACTTTGGGGTAGATTTCATCCAAACTTCCAACCATGAGAGCTGTCCAAGGAGAAATAGGCTGCTTCAAAGGGGTGGACTCCCCCTTCCTGGCAGACTTCAGGCAGAGGCTGGATGACACTTGTTGAGGATGGTCTAGTGGGGGTCCTTTCTGGGAGTATGGATGGGTTGGACTGGATGTTCTCTGAAATTCTCTACAATTCTCAAATCTAGCAATTCTGTGGCCATGTTGATGGTGTGTCCTGCAAAGGTGAGGGTGGGGTGGATCTCTAGGTTTTGAGTGAGATGGTCTTCAGGTTACAATAGGAAGAAGAAGGAATGAATGATCTTTTTCTTTAAAAGCAACTGGGGTTAAATAACTTGCTCAAGGTTACACAGCCACTTATTTTGTGTGGGTGTTAAGTATATGAGGCTGGAACCAATCCCAGGTCTCCTGACTCTGGGGCTGGCGCTCTTACTAATTGCACCATCTGGCCACCCCGAATGAATGATCTTTTAAGAGGTCCTCTCCAGATTTGGCACTCACGTTAAGCAAGGCTTTTGTCATTTGACCTAGTGTGTGGAGAACACCTAAGTCCCAACCCACACAATGGGGCAGCTCAGGAATATGGGTGACAGCTACAAATTGTATAGGAAAGGGTAGCATCTCAAGCAGGTGCATCTAGTTGGTTCCTGACTTCTGATGCTACAGACAGGGAGCCCATAATTAGCGGGGGAGCTTGGAACATAGATATTATATCATGAGAGGTTCCAGACATAGAAGTTCCTGGAAAAGAGAAGGCATGTTTTTACATCTGAGATAACCCATCCCAAGAAAGGTTAAATCCAGAAACCAGAGGAATTCTTTTTTGAAGAACCTCACTCCCTCCTCAACTGGCTGGCTATTCTCAGGATGATATGCCAGAACATATAGGCTTTCCAGTAGGAAGAAGTCCAACTCAGCAACCTCATAAGGTTATAGAGCAGAGAGGAAGGCTCCCTGTCAGTACACGCCCTGGTAAATGATTTCAGCAGATGGGCTAAACACAGGGGTAACTGATAGGCCTCAACCTTATCAGTGAATTAGTGGGGTATGAGCTCCAAGTAAGTGAAGACTTCTCCTGGGGAATGGGTAGATAGGAACAATTTATTCCAACAGCCATAAATGCAATTGAAGCAGGCATTGTGGAACTTGGTTTGATATCGAAGACACCAAGGTCATCCACTATATCCCAGACCCTCACCAGTCACCCTCTCTTTTGTCTTGTCACCGGATTCCAATGACTTTGCACAACTCTACCTCACTTAAATCCAATTTATGCATGAGTCAAATGATGTCGACCATACCACTTTACTATTTTCACCTACCTCAAATCCTGTGGCATCGGGCAAGAGACAAAGCAGAAAGCGGAAGATATATTGGGAGCTATGGTCACAACCGTGCACACTGGTGGTCCAGGCTATAGGATTCTGTTCTCACTGGATTAAAGCAGCAGTGGTATTGGGTAGTCCTGAGGGTATCTGAGTAGCCTCTTTTAAAGGACTGCACTGCTCACTTCATGGCATGAGGAAGGGACTAAAAGGTGCCCTAAAATTAATCAATATCAAGTAATTCTTTTTCTTTCTTTCTTTTTTTTGCTCTTTGGAAGGCAATTGGGGTTAAGTGACTTGCCCAAGGTCACAGGGCTAGTTTTTGTGTTAAGTGTCAGAGGCCAGATTTGAACTCAGGTCCTCCTGAGTCCAGGGCCGGTGCTATATGCACTGCACCACCTAGCTGCCCAGCGAGTATTTATTTATATAACTCTTTAAGGTTTGCAAAAAGATTTACAAATATTATATTATTTTATCCTCACAACAGCCCTGAGAGTTAGGTGCTATTATTATCCCCATTTTACAGATAAGGAAACTTAAGCAGAGTGATATTTAAGTGACTTGTTCAGGGTGAGCATGGATTTGAAATCAAGTTTTCCTGTCTCTAAATCCCACAGAGTGCCACCCAGCCGCATTTTAGTTAATAGCAATACTTTTCCATTAATACAGAGATTACAGGCTAATAGAACACACTCCATTCACTGCTCAGGCAGCCAGGTCATTAGATCACCAGGTGGAAAAGCTCCCAGGGTATACAGGGCATTCGTCCTTTTTCCTCAAATGGTCTGCCCAAGGCTGTTTGAACTCCTGTCCATCCTGTAAGTTGGGCCCTAACTTCTGCTCTGTGGGCACCTAAAGCTCAATTGGTGGAGACCCACTTGCATGCACATGGCTCCCAACCAAGCAGATGGTGAGAAGTCAATGACACGTCTCTTTCCAGTCTTCTTTGGGGCTTCTCTTCAGGGCTAAGGAGCATTGGATCTTACATACCTTGGCTTCCATCCCCACTAAGGTGTGATAAAGGCTCTGCTGGGAGCTTGGCCAGGTATGTTCTTAGTAGGGGAGAGCAGATGGGAGTTGGTTTACTTCTTGCCTACCTGGCAAAAAGGAGAAATAAAATAATATTCCTTCCAGCTGGCCAACTGCCAACATTCTAGGTTAGTTGTTGATAGTTGAAGAAGTCAGTGAAGTACCTCTCAAAATAGCTCCTGGAGTTCAGTGCAAAATAGCTCCTGGAGTTCAGTTCCAGGAGCACCACACAATACTACAGCTGGAGAGTTTGAGATCTAGCCTCATACAAGGGACTCCTAATTCAGTTTTCTTCTGTTCATTAGTAAAGTGCCACAGTAGTATGGGGATGAAGGAGAGGAGAGAGGAGGAGGAGAAGGAGGAAAACGAGGAGGAGGAGAAGGAGGAGGAGGAGAAGAAGAAGGAGAAAAAAGAGGAGAAGGAGGAGGAGGAGGAAGAGGAGGAGGAGGAGAAGGAGAAGAAGAAGAAGAAAAGAAACAGAGTGGAGAGGGGAGGGAGGAAGGATGGAAGGGAGAGGAGAAGGGGAATGGAAGATGAGGAGAGAAGGAGAGAGAGGAGGGCAAGGGAGAAGGGAGGAAACAAGAGGAAAGGAGAGGAAGAAGGAGAAAGGAAGAAATGGAGAAAGGTAGATGAGGATAGGAAGGAATAGGGAGTGAAAGGAGAGGATAAACCAGTCTAGGAGTCTCTAGATTAGCTGTCTGAGAGGAATCAAAAGCAAAAGCAATTAATCCAGTGCTCTGCACAGTGCCTGACATAGTAGGTGTTTCATAAATGTTTATTGATTGATAACCTTACCACACCTATCTGCACCTCCTGGTTGTTAGCCAGAATGTCAAACTTGGCCTGAATCATCATTACTGATCCTAAAATGAAAAATTGCCTCAGGATACTCATGAAGGAAAGACTTTGAGAAGGAAGAGTAGGGAATAAATATTTCTAAAATGTCGGGAAGACCCTAAGTGGAGTGAGGCCTGTGTGGCAAGGCCTCATGGCTTCAAGGGCTGTCCTTGTGTGGCAGAATAGACATCTCTACCATCCTTTTTCCCCACCCTTCTCCAAGGGAGACTA
>NW_027185850.1:28467454-28471040 GCF_028583685.1 Petaurus breviceps papuanus | reverse complement strand
GTGATTATATACAGAGATACAGAGTCAGGAGCTTAGAATGTCTTGTTTGAGGAACAGCATGGAGGTCCCTGGATCATAGAGTACATGAGGGTGGGAGGTGGGATGTATCGTATAAGAAGACTAGAAAAGTAAGGGGCAAGGTTATGAAGGACTTTGAATGACAGATTGTATCACAAAAAGTTAGACATGACTGAACACCACCACCATCACCACCACCAAAAATGTTTGGTAAGGCCACTCTCTGTGTGCCATGCGCCAGCCTGGTATGCTCTCCATCCACCGCCTCATGGTAAAGATACCTGCATCACCATCTCAGAATGGCCCACATGGGACCTGCTTACAGACTGAGCCGGGAAATACCACAGAAAATTGAGAAGCAGTATGATACTGATTTGGAGCAGATTCTCATTCAGTGGATTACCACACAGTGCCACAAAAGATGAGTGTGGCTCAAAGATGGCACCATGCTGTGTGAGCTTATCAATGGGCTATAATACCCTGAAGGCCAGGGCCTGGTAAAGAGGATGCAGGCTTCAGGGATGGCTTTCAAACATATGGAACAGATTTCTCAGTTCCTACAGGCTGCAGAGTGCTACAGCATCAATGCCACTGATATCTTCCAAACGGTGGACCTCTGGGAAGGAAAGAATATGGCATGTGTGCAGCAGACACTGATGAACCTGGGTGGGCTGGCAGTGGCTCAGGGTGATGGGTTCTTCTCTGGAGATCCTCACTGGTTCCCTAAGAAGTCCAAGGAGAATCCCCGAAATTTCACAGATAACCAACTGCAGGAGGGCAAGAATGTCATGGGGCTGCAGATGGGCACCAACCGTGGGGCCTCTCAGGCAGGCATGACTGGGTATGGGATGCCACCCAGATCCTCTGATCACCACTCTTCCCCACCATCCCTTGAATGGTTAATCTATTTCCAGCAGTGACATTCCTAGGAAGCCCGTGGAACTCTCAAGCCCCTTCTGTTCCAGCTCTTCCTCTTCCCTGTCTACTCCTATCCATCAGTGGCACTGCTTCTCCTATTGTGCCTACAGGTGCTGAGCAATGCCTTCTCACCTTGAATTTACTGTAATACACGCCCTGTCCCCCAAGTCAGCAAAACTGGACCAACCCCCCATCCTCCCTTCTCCTGGACCAAACTGGAGAGTATTGACCCCTTCAGCATTCCTGTTCATTCTCCCACCGTGGTTTGTCCTCTCATTTGGGAATTTTGCACCCATATAGCCATTCTTTAGGCCAGGGTTCAGGGCACTTCCTTGAAAGGAGCTGACATGGAACAAATTTCTCTTCTACAAGGTTGTCTCCATTCCCAGCCTTGCTACTGTGGGGACTTAATTTATAGGGAGGGGCCTATGGTGGCTGCTGTCCCGGCCACAGCTGGACTTCGAAAGCCACACATCTGGGTAGGTCTCTCCTTGACAGGGGCCTCTTTTTCCCTTGGTCCTTCCCTTCTTGGTATTCCCTTCTGCCTATTCCCTTCTTTATCCAGTGGCCTGAGATAGGGTTACAGGATGGAGGGGATGTTCAGGGAGGTGGGTTGGCCTTGCCTTGTCTTCTCTCCTCCATCCTTCCCCTCTTCTACAAAAGGCCCACCCAAAGTCTGAGACTTGAGGAATGTGAATTGCTGATCTGAATAAAGATTCCAAGTCTTTGTAAAAAAAAAAGTTTGGTGAGTGGAATAGTCATCTACGGAAGCTTGAAAGGACTATCTTGATACATTGAGGACCCATTTGAGATTAAGTAACATAGATTTGTAGTGGACTTGGTCGGTATTCTTTAGGTAGTAGGGGTTCTGATAGAACTAGTCATTGACCAGTAGATGGTGTTGGGTAGGGAATATGAGAGATTCAGGGCAAAAGGGAAAAAACGAGAGGTTCTGGACAGGATTAGGGTGTGTGCACACGTGTTTGTGTGCGTGCTTGTGTGTATGTGCATGTGCGTGTGTATGTGTATCTGTGTGCACTCATATGTTTGGGTATAGCAATCTGCCCACTCCTCAGTGATGGTTCCTAGAGTGCCACTTGCCTCCCACACAAAACAAAGATTGCTCTTAGCACATAACTCTTTCAACAGAAGCCACTCTATGACACCACTCACAATAAGCCCATCTCCAATAAGAAGGAACTCACTGTATCCTAAGGAAAATCCCCCCTACTTGTAGTTTTCTCTTTTCAGATGTTTTTTCCTCCTGATATCAAGCCTAAATCTGCCTTATCACAATTTTTCCTCATTATTTTTGCCAGGTGCCAAGCCCTTTGGAATACAGGTCAGAGGCACTCCTAGTTACCTAGCACCTGGAAAAAGCATATCCTGATAGAGATAAAAAAAAAAACCCTGTTCCCAGAGGAGACTGAGAAGGAAAAACTGAGGAGGTTTTTCTTTTTTTCCTGGAAAGGGATTTCTGTTGGTATGATAACAGTGTAGCCACCTTATGGAAAGAGATATGGAAAACCTTGGATCTTTGGCCCAAAACAGCATGGTAGATATCACTCTTAGTGCTTAGCAGGAAAAACTCTAAGCAAGGACTCTAGTTGGAGCCAAAAGCTGGAAAAAGAGAGATATTTCACAAATATATGTCCAACAGCAGCAGAGCAATGGTCAATCCAGGCTACCCATGTGTCAGGGACCACATGTCCAGCAGATACTGTGCATTCAGAATAACATCAGTAACCCAGCAGGGTTAGAGCCATGAATTTCCTAAATTATACCTGTGTATGCCTTGACCACACATGTCCCTTCCATATACATACCTCTAAATGTGTTAGACACACATTTTCACTGTATTGATTCCCCTTTGTGCAATTGCACTGACCCCATGTGTTCCTTACATGCGTACAGTTTCCCCACTAACAGTGTGTATATTTGTGGGAGAATGGACTTCAGGAGTATTGGAGAAAGGTTTTATTGTTACCTTTCTTTGTATTCTATTTCTTTGAATGTCTTTGCTTTGACCTAATTGCATCCTTTGGCTGACTAATAAAGGTAAACATTGGTGTGGGTCCATGAAGTATGATTTTAAGGGGATATGATTCTGCAGAGTACTATGACCCTGGGGTAGCCCTGTCTGGGGGACCCACATATGAAGAGGGAGATGACTCCAGTATCAGCAAGGAATTGTGCAAATCATTGGCTATAATAGCAACAACATTCCTTAGCAAAGAAATGGGATATATATATATATATATACACACACACACATAAATTTATATTTATTTATTGTTATTTATATAAGTAGTATTAATTTGGGAATTATTAAATAGCATGTCTTCATATGTATATGTGACAGGTAGGAGAACACTGTAATGATAGATACACACAGAAAAAAGAAAATCAACAAGGCAACTAGCATTTATGACATATCTGCTATGTGTCAGGGATTGTGCTAAATGCTGGGGATACAAAGGACAGCAAAAGACAGCCCCTCCTCTCAAGGAGCTCATGTCTAAGAAAGGCAAGTAGCATTCTGGGAACTATCACTGAGGAGTGGGCAGATTGCTATACCCAAACATGTGAGTGCACACAAAGAGACACACACACACACACACACACACACACACACACACACACACACACA
>NW_027185850.1:28462364-28467444 GCF_028583685.1 Petaurus breviceps papuanus | reverse complement strand
CACACACACACACACACACACACACACACACACACACACACACACACCAGTGATCTAGAGGCAGGATAAATGGAAGGTAATACCAGAGGGAAGATGCTGAGATTAAGAAGGACTGGGAAAGACTTCTTGTAGAGGGTGGGATTTTAGCAGGTACTTGTAGGAAGCCAGGAAAGCCCAGAGGGAAAGACGAGGAGAGAGAATATTCCAGGCATGGGGACCAATTGGTGAAAATGAAAACAAAACAACTCCAAAATATTTGAGATCTGAAGATAGAAACAATGTCTGAAATAATAATAGAAATAGCCATCTGTTAACCTCAGTGAGAGAGAAGAAAAACAGAGAGTATGAAAAGAAAACCAGTGTGCTTCAAAATGGACAGATTACATGTTTATAAATAATCACAAAACCTAATGAACTGTTTAACTTTCAAAAAATTCAATAAATAGCAGTTCTTCCCCAAAGATCAGAAATACTGTACTGTTTTTAAGCTTTAAACTCAAAGCTATAAAGGAAAAAGGCTTTAAATCAAAGTTATAATGTTCTTTTCCATTTAGCTGAACAGCACTTCTGGTGATCAGGTCTCAAAGCCCTGAACCTTTCTGAACTGCTCCCCACTAAAACCCAAACTCTGTTTGCCCTGAACCTTTCTGAACTTCTCCCCACTAAAACCCAAACTCTGTTCACCCAGAATCTTTCTGAACTGCTTCTTAACAAAACTTAAACTCTGTTTGCCCTGAATCTTTCTGAACTGTTGCCTAATAAAACCCAACCTCTGTTCAACCCCATTGCAGCTCTTCAGTTCACAATTAAGGCAATCTTCAGATTAGTAGCAGTTAGGGCAATCAGATTTATTTAGCCAGCTTAATACATGTAAATTACCCAGAAATTGGAAAATGCAAAACATTACCATAGCAGATATATTGTAAAAGACTGACTATATTTTTCTCCCTCCTATCCCACCTTCCACTTGTTCTATTCTCTACTTTGATCCTGTCCCTTTTCAAAAGTGGGTGCTTCCAACTTCCCTCCCCTTTAGCCTGACCTCCCTTCCATCATCCCCCCTCTCATCCCTTTTACCCCTACTCTCCTATAGCCAAATTCAATGGGAATAAGGTTGACCCATTTCCTTTTGCCTTCCTATTCTTCCCCTCCATTGTAACCATTTTCCCTTACCTCTTCTATATGAGATAGTTTACCCCATTTTGTCTGTCCCCATCTCCTCTCATTATATTCCTCTCTCACCTCTTAATTTCACCTTTTAAGTACTATCCCTTCCTATTAAATTGATCCTGTGCCCTTGTAATGTAATACCAAAAGAAGGCAACTTCCCAGGTTCAAAATACCAGCATAGGTGCTCTCTATTTTATTCAGTGACCAACCAAGAACAGAGAAGATTAAAACATGACATCATTCAAAATACAGCATTTACTAAGTGTGATTAAATCATCTCCAAGGCCTACCCCACCCCAGGACTTTCCAATCATTCAATCACAAAGTCTCTGTTCCAAATACTTCTCCACCCCTAGGCTATACCTTAATTAAGTCCACCACAAAGCCCCTCTTCTCAAATGGAGATTAGTTTCCAAACATAAGTAAAATACATTCATTTGCTCAACCATAGAACACAAAAAGGTCAAAAGTTCCCCACCCCTGGATCACAATTGAATCTACCCCAGAGTTACATCAAGTTTAAACACAGCACTTAATACCCAAATGGAGGTCTTTTCTTCATCTTGACACGAGGCAAGTTCTCAGCAATCTTAGTTCCTGGGGAGACAAGGCTTAGCAAGGCCATAAGATACATTGCCAGTCCCTTCATGAATTTATCCTCTGTCTGTAGAACAGTCCTAGAACCCCTGAACACATTAGCAAAGCCCTCTCCCAGGATTTCTGTAAACATACAACAAGAAAATCCTTCTTCAGGGCTTCTGAACCAACAGAAAGGCTCCCAGACCCCTGCAACAACAGCACTGTCCCTCACCAGTGGACAGTATTCACTCTCTGTCTGCAGGACAGTCTCAGGCCTTCTTAACCAAATGCCAGGTTCCAGGACTTCTTCAACAGGACAGTCTTTCACCAGTGGACAAATCTGGCAAAATAACATCAAAACAGACAGACAAAGTACCAGCAAAACAGCCATGTCTCCTCAGTCCTTGGCAGCTCAGGGGGCAGGTCTCAAAAGTCCAGGGCAATTCAAAGCGGCCACCAGCAATCTCTTAGTCTCTCTCCACGAGGTGCTGCTTCCAAAAAGAACTTCCGCCTCTCTCTTGTCTCTCCAAATCTACATCACCAGCTCCTCCCACTTCAGGACTTTCTTTTCACATCAACAAGCCCATCCCACAGGTGGGATTAACAAACTCTGGGTTTTAATACAATCAATTTGAAAACCAAGCCAATACAGGGGAATCTTTAATTGCCATTACTATCACAGCCCTCTATGTATACCTGTAAACATATATACACACATTTACATATGTATTCATATGCCCATATTCCCTCATAATTCTATTCCCTTCAACTATTTTCATACTGAGAAAAGTTTCATCAGTTACAATTATTGTTTTTCCATGTAGGAATGTTAATAGTTCAATTTTGATAAGTTCCTTATGATTTCTTTTCCCTGCTTAGCTTCTCATGTTTCTCTTGCTTCTTGTATCTGAATGTCAAATTTTCTATTCAACTCTGTTCAACTAAAAACATTTCAAGAATGCTTGAAAGTCCTCTATTCCACTGAATGACCATATTTTCCCCTGAAACATGATACTCAGTTTTGCTGGGTAGGTGGTTTTGATCCCAGCTCCTTTGACCTCTGGAATATCATATTCCAAGCCCTTTGATCCCTCAGTGTAGAAGCTGCCAGATCCTGGGTTATCCTGATTGTGTTTCCACAATATTCAAATTGTTTCTTCCTGGCTGCTTGTAATATTCTCTCCTTAATCTGGGAATTTTGGAACCTGGCTATAATATTCCTAGGAGTTTTCTTTTTGGGATCTTTTTCAGGAGGTGATAAGTGGATTCTTTCAACCTCTATTTTGCCCTCTGGTTCTAAAACATCAGGGCAGTTTTCTTTGAGAATTTCCTGGAGGATGATTTCTAGGTCCTTACTTTGGTCATGGCTTTCAGGTAGTCCAATAATTTTAAAATTATCTCTCCTGGATCTATTTTCCAGGTCAGTTTTTTCCAATGAGATATCTCATTTTTTCCGATGAAATATTTCACATTGCCTTCTATTCTTTCATTTGTTTGGATCTGTTTAACAGCATCTTGATTTCTCATAAAGCCATTAGCTTCCATTTGCTCAAATCTAATTCTGAAGCAATGATTCTCCTCAGTGAGCTTTTGAGATTCTTTTCCCATCTGGCAAATTTGGCTTTTTAAGGCATCATTCTCCTCATTGCCTTTTTGAGCCTCTTTTGCTATTTGAGTTAGTCTCTTTTTCAAGGTGTGATTTTCCTAAGTCAGGCTGTTGACTCTCATTTTGTAATTTTCTTGCATTGTTCTCATTTCTCTTCCCAATTTTTCCTCCACTTCTCTTATCTGCTTCTTAAGGTCTTCTATGGCCTATAAACCAGCTCATATTTTCCTTTGAAGCTTTTGGTGCAGGAGTTCTGACTTCACTGTCTTCCTCCTGTTCCATGCTTTGTTCCTTTTTGTCCCCCAAATAGGAGTCTAATGTTGGAATCTTCTGTCTGCTTTGTTTCCTTTGCCTGGTCATGTCTCCCCTCAGTCACTTGACCCCTGGGCTTTTTGCCACAGCAGGACTCTGTCACCAGACAGGGGAGCTTTCATCCCAAATGCTGGGGTTTTCTCAGCTGCTGGAGGTATTAGATGGGTGCCCTCTCTGAGGCCTCCACATGCTCTGGCAAGCTGGACACACACCCCAGGACCTCCACCCTAGACTGCAATCCAGATCCAAGTAGGTTAAAGCAAGAGTGATTACCACTCAGACTGGTCACGTGGCTCTGGTTGGCTGTGCCTGATGGCTCAGCAGCTTCTTGCCCTGGTGGCAAAAGCCAAGGCACTCCCACTTACTAGATCTCAAAGTCCATTCTGCACTGACCTCTCACTTTGTCCTTCGCATCTATGTGTTGATAATTCTGGAAACGGCCACAGCTGCTGCTGATCTGGAGTCTCTCCTGCTAGTGCTGGTCAGACCCGCCCTGGGACTAAAACCTCCAGCTCATGCGGGCCTGGGCTCAGCAACTAGAGCACTGCACTGGCCAATTCCTGCTGGACTGCCGGGCTGTCCTCAGTGTGAGTTTAGCTTCTCTGTGTCATTTTGTGGGTTCTGCAGCTCCAAAATTTGTTCAGAGTCCCCTTTTTACATGGATTGGGGAAGGTGGAAGCCTGGGCTGGGTGGAGGCCCTGCTTCTACTCCGCCATCTTGACTCCCTGCTGTTATCTTTATTCTACAGTAACAACTAGTAATGATGCTTTTGATTTTTTTTCTCCCATAATATATAGTAGCTAGGCAGCTAGGCAATGCAGTGGATAGTGTGTGAGTCCTGGAGTTAGAAAGACATGAGCTCAAATCCAGCCTTGGACCCTTACTAGTTGGGTGACCCTGGGCAAGTCAATTTTTCATCTACCTCCCAGGCAGGGTTATTGAGAGTACAACATGAGACAAAATTGATAAAGCACTTTGAAAACCTTAATGTAACATATAAATGCTAGATATTATTATTGTCACTACTATTATATCCCTTTCGTTCAGACGTCTTTTTAAAAAAAATTTTTGTTGATGTCTTTTCATCAATTACATCAATAGCCTTCCTTCCAAGCCTGACCCTCCCTTATGATAAAGCAAAACAATTAAGCAACAACATTCAATCCAGTGAATAAAACTAACAGTGCATATACTATTGTGTTCTAATAGTCTGCCATTTTGTTATGATGGGGGAGGTGTGATTCATTATCTGTTTCCCAGGACAGGCAGTGGTATTTTAGGCTCTCAGACTTTCTTTTTGGTTATCTTTTTGTTCACATAGTTATAGTCATTGTGGATGGATAGACAGATCAATAGACAGATAGATGGATAGACAGATTTAGCTAGGTGTAAAAATAAATTGATTGATAAACA
>NW_027185850.1:28422983-28462354 GCF_028583685.1 Petaurus breviceps papuanus | reverse complement strand
ATAGATAGATAGATAGATAGATAGATAGATAGATAGATAGATAGATAGATAATATTTATTGAGTTCTTACCAGGGACTAAGTCCTGTGCATGATATTGTTCTTTTGGATCTGCTTTGTTGTTTCTGTATCAGTTCATATGAATCTTCCCATGCACCTCTGAATTCTCAACACTTATCATTTCTTACTGTACTGTAACCCCTGTCCTAAAGTCCATTGGCATGGGATGCTTTCTTTATTGGTGGAGGTGAATACTCTGCTCTGTCTGAAGGGCAGGGAGAAGTTAGCAAGAGCTTCAGTTCTTGTTCAGGCTTCTTCAGGACTCTTCAAGTCATTTCAGGTGTTTCTGGCTTCCAACTTCAAGAAGCAAGATGGAAGAAGACTTCAGGTTGCTGAAGGAAAAGACTCAGTGAAGAGATGAGAGGAGCCAGCAGTCTTTACCATGTTCCTGTATGCTTGCTGTACTAGAGACTTCAGGGAGTTTTCCCTTGGGGTGAAACCTTGATATGAGTTACCTTGATCCCAATGGGAGCACTCCTTCACTCTATATTATCTGATATATATTCTCTTCTCTATACCTTCTCTGATTTCTCTTTTGCTACAATCTAGATAAATCTGTTTCTTTTTTATTCACTATGTATGTTTTCATTGTGGAAATGGTATTAGATGGGATAGGGTCAAGCCTTGGATATAGAACTTGGGGGTCCTGCTTCCCAACCAATAATGAAAAAGATCAATCAGAAGTTAGAGTGTACCAGATTGTATCCCCTAGACTAATAATAAGGGAGCAGATATACATAATTCTAGCCTGGTACTCCATCTCTCTCTTTTTTTTCCTTTAAAACTTTTTAAAATTTTCATTTCCAAATTCTTTCCTTCCAGTCACTCTCCCGCCCATTGTGCATATCAAGTCATGCACCACCTATTTCCATACTAGCTGTATTGCAGGAAAATCCCCCAAGAAAAATAAAGTAAAAGAAGATATGCTTCACTTTACATTCAGAGGCTCATCAGTTCTCTCTGTAGAGGTAGACAGCACTTTTCATCATGAGTCCTTTGAAATTGTTGTGGATCATTTTACTGATCAGTGTAGCCAAGTCTTTCATAGCTGATCATCATTGCAACATTGTTGTTACTATGCACAATGTTCTTCTAGTTCTGCTCACTTCTTTGTGTTAGCTCATATAAATCTTCCCAGGGTTTTCTATGACCATCTTACTTTGTTTTTTTAAAAAAATATTTATAGGATTTTTTTAAAAATTGAGTTCCAGGGGCAGCCAGGTGGCTCAGCGAGTAAGAGCACCGGCTCCAGTGTCGGGATGACCTGGATCAAATCCGGGCTCAGATACTCAGCACCACACCCAGAAATAATAACTGGCCATGTAACCTTGAGCAAGTTACTTAACCCCAATTGCTTTAAAAAAAATTTGAGTTCCAAATTCTCTGCCTGCCTTTCATGCCTCCCTCACCCACTTCGAAGGCAAGCAAAATGATACAAATTATACATGTAAAATCATGCAAAACATATTCATATATTAACCATATCATTAAAAAAGCAAAACATTTTACTTCAGTTTGCCCTAAGAGTTAGTTCATCAATTCTCTTTATGAAGGTGATAGAATTTTCTCGTCATGAATCCTTTGGATTTGTCTTGCATTATTGTATTGAACAGAGTAGTCAAGTCTTTCACAATTGCTCATCATTGCAGCATCGCTATTACAGTGCACAATGATCTCCCTGTTCTCACTTCATTTTGTGTCAGTTCATATATGTCTTGCTATTTTTTTCCCTGAAAATCCCCCACCCCCGTCATTTCTTACAGCACAACACTAGTCCATCACAATCATTCCCCAATTGATGAGCAGCCCCTCAATGTCTAATTCTTTGACTCCACACACACAAAAAAATTTCTATAAATTCTTTTTACATATAGGACCTTTCCTTTTTCTTTGATCTCTTTGAGTTATAGACGTAGTAGTTATATTTCTATTCATCTCTGGCATTTTTTTTTATCAGGAATGTTTGAAAGTCCTCTATTTCATTAACCATTAATTTCCCCCCTGAAGGATCATACTTAATTTTGCTACATACGTTATTCTTGTTAATCCTACGTCCTTTGCCTTCTGGACCATCATATTCTAAGCCCTTTCTCTGCTCCTTTAGAGAAGCTGCAAAGTCTTATGTGATCCTGACTGTGTCTCCACAATGTTTGAATTATTTCTTTTTAGACACTTGCAGAATTTTCTTCTTGACCTGGGAGCTCTGGAATTTGGCCATAATATTCCTGGGATTTTTCATTTTGGGATCTCTTTCAGGAAGTGATCAATGAATTCCTTCAATTTCCTCTGATTCTACAATAACAAGGCAGTTTTTCTTGATGATTTTTTGAAGTGTAATGTTTGGACTCATCTTTTTTTTATTATGGTTTTCAGGTAGTCCAGTAATTCTTAAATTACTCTCCTCTATCTGTTTTCCAAAACAGTCATTTTTCCAATTAGATATTTCACATTTTCTTCTATTTTTTCCATTTTGACTTCATTTTATTGTTTCTTGAAGTCTCCTGCAGTTATTAGCTTCTACTTGCCCAATTTTGATTTTTATAGAATTCTTTCCTTCAGCTAATTTTTGTACCTCTTTTATCACTAGACTAATTCTATTTTAAGGTGCTTTTCCTTCAGTGTTTTTTGGCATCTCTTGTATCATGCTATTAATTCTCACATTACTCTCATTTCTTTTCCCAAATTTTCCTTTACCACTCTTACCTCTTTATTTAATTTTTCTAGGAATTATTGCTGGATTTGGGTCCGCTTAACTTTTTCTTTGAGGCTTTGCTTCTATAGTCTTTGACATTGTTTCCTTCCTCTAAGTTTATGTCTTGGTCTTCCCTGCAACCTTTGTAACTTTTATAGTAGTTATTTTTTTGTTCTTTACTCATTTTTCCAGCCTATTTCTTGACTTTGAATTTTATGTTAAAGTTGGGCTTTGTTCACCTGGAGGTGGGGAGGCACTATCTCAACTTCAGGTTTTTTCATGCTACTGTTTTCATAACTAATTCTGAGGATCTTTAAATTTTAAGTGGTTCTAAGGTGGTGTGATCCAGGGAAAAGTGTGGTCATGGTTTTCTTGGGTTCGCATCTTGGTCTTTACCTAGGGGCCCCTCCTCTCCTGAAATGGCAAGTGTTAGCACTCCTCTTGGACCTAGAACTATGACCAGGTTCCATCTTCTCATGTTACCATAAGCACAAGTGCTCCTCTTTGCCTTGGAATTGTGACCAGGTCCCCTGCTCCTTTGTGACTAACCACAGCTGCTCCTCTTTGCTCTGCAGCTGTGACACAGAACTGCATACGAACGTTAGAGTTGCCAATCGATGCCGACTGCACCTAATGCCAGCAAAGGGTGCTCTATCAACTCTATAATCAGTTGTCTGACCCTTTTACTGTCTCTGGATTGAGAACTGCTGAAGCTGCTGTTGTCACCTCTCTCTGTCACAGACTCTCCCAAGGATCACTGTTGCTATTATTGCAGTCTGAGCTAAATCCTAGCCCAGTACCTCTCTTGTTGACCTTCTGTCAACATTACAACATTGCCATGTCTCACTTTGACCTTTTGTTGGTTCTGTGGCTCCAACATTTGATTTGAAGAGTTATTTTAAAATTGTTTGAAAGGGGATGTTGCAAAAGTTCAACTAGGTCCTACCCTATACTCTGCCATCTTGACTCCACTCCATGTCTTTATGACTTCTTACAACAAAGTAGTATTCCATAACAATGATATTCCACAACTTTTTTCAGTCATTCCTGAATTGATAGTATTACCTCATTTTCCAATTCTTTGATATCACAAAAAGAACTACTATAAATATTTTTGTACAAATAAGTTCCTCTCCCCTCCACCCCCCCCCTTTTTTTTGGAGGGCAAATGTGGTTAAGTGACTTGCCCAAAGTCACAGAGCTAGTAATCGTGTCAAGTTTCTGAGGCTGGATTTGAACTCAGGTCCTCCTGACTTCAGGGCTGGTGCTCTATTCACTGTGCTACCTAGCTGCCCCCTCCAACTCCTTTAAAAAAAATCTCTTTGGGATACAGACCTAGTAACAGTATTTCTGGATCAAAGGGTTATGCACAGTTTTATAGTTCTTTGGGCATAGTTCCAAATTGTTCTGGAAAATTGTTGAACCAGTTTATAACTTCACCAAGTGTATTAATGTTCCCATTTTCCAACACCCCCTCCAACATTTGTCATTGTTCTTTTCCATCATGTTAACCAATTTGATGGGTATGAGGTAATACATCAGAGTTGTTTTAATTTGCATTTCTCCAATTATTCATGATTTACAGTATTTTTTTAATTTTTAAATTTTTTAAAATAAATTTGTTTCCTTTTAGTTTACAGGATTCAATTCCACAATTCCTTGAGTTTCACATTTTGTCGGCCTCCCCCCCATGGCGGCATATAGTCAAGTATAGGATCTGTAAATACTTTCACATTATACATTAATCAGGTTATAAAGATGGATTGTATCAGATGGAATGAAAAATGGTAAAGAGGACATAAAACCATCCACAACTACAAAACACTTTTCACACAAATAAAGTCAGATCTAACTAATTGGAAAAATATCAATTGCTCGTGGCTGGGTTGAGTTAATATAATAAAAATGACAGTTTTACCTAAATTAAATTATATATTTAGTGCCATACCAATTAATTTACCAAAAAACTACTTTATAGAGCTAGAAAAAATAGTAACAAAATTCATTTGGAAGAATAAATGGTCCAGAACATCAAGGGAATTAATGAAAAGAAATGCTAGCTATACCAGATTTCAATCTGTATTATAAAGCAGCAGTCATCAAAACTACTTGGTAATGGCTGAGGAATAGAGGAGTGGATCAATGAAATAGATTAGGCACATGAGATTCAGAAGTCAATGACTACAGTATTTTTTAACACAACTATCAATAGATTTGATTTCTTCTTTTGAAAATTTCTTGTTCATATCCTTTATTTATCAATTGGGGAAATGGCTCTTATTTTTATAAATTTGAGAAATTAGGCCTTTATCATAGAGGCTTACTGTAATATCTGCTTCCCTCATTTCCCATTTTCCCTCTAATTTCATCTGCATTTGGCTGGTTTTTACAAAACTTTTAAATGTAATGCAATTATCATTTTACTTCCCATGAATCTCTCTGTCTCTTGTTTCATCACGAACTCTTCCTTTATCCGTAGACCTTACAGGTAAATTTTTTCTGTGTTTCCCTAATTTGCCTATGATATCTATCACCCTTTATATTTAAGTCATGTACCCATTCTAACCATATCTTGGTATACAATGTGAAATGTTAGTCTGTGCCTAAACTTGCTTTCCAGGTTTCCCAGCAGTTTTTTGATTGAATAGTGAATTATTATGCCAATAACTTGGAGCCTTGTGTTTATCAAAAATTATATTACTGTGGTCATTCTTGTGTACCTAACCATTCCACTGATCCACCAGCCTGTTTCTTATTTAGTACTGAATTGCTTTGATGATTACTGCTTTGTAATATCATTTGAGATCTATTATTGCCAGGTCTCTTTCCTTCACTTTTTCCCATTGGTTCCCTTGATATGATTGACCTTTAGCTCCTTCAGATGAATTTTGTTATTATTTTTTCTAGCTTCATAAAATAATTTTTTGGTAGTCGGATTGGGATCCACTGAATAAATAAATTAATTTGGGGAGTATTCTAATTTTTATTATATTGGTTTGGCCTTCCCATGAGCAATTGATATTTCTCCAATTGCTTCAATCAGTCTTTATTTGTGTGAAAGGTGTTGTATAATTTTCATACAGTTCCTGGGTGTTTCTTGGCAGGTAGACTCCCAAGTACTTTATATTGTCTGAAGTTATATACAGAGGAACTTCCTTTTCTATCTCCTCCTGTTGGGTTTTGTTGGTAGTATATGGAAATGCTGATGATTTGTGTGGGCTTATTTTATATCCTGCAACTTTGCTAAAATTGTTAATTGTTTCAACTAGATTTTTAGTTGACTATAGGGTTCTCTAAACATATCATCAGATCATCTCCAAAAATTGACAGCATTGTTTCCTCATTGCCTATGCTTATTCCTTCAATTTCTTTTCCTTGACATTGCTATAACTAGCGTTTCTAGCACAATATTGAATAGTGATGTTGATAATGGACAATTGGATAATGGATAATTGCTCCCCCTTCTGCTCCCCCCAGTAATCTTATTAAATAGACTTCTTTGTCCCCAATACAGATAATGCTTGCTTTTGGTTTTAGCTAGGTACTACTCATCATTTTAAGAAAAGCTCCATTTATTCCTATGCTTTTTTGGTGTTTTTAATAGGATACCCCCTGTCTGAATGGAGCAGAGTGAACTCTCATCCTGACTTTCTGCTTCCTCTCCTGACAAGAATTAAAGCTTCCCTTGGAGAAGGTTGGGAAGGGAAGAGGCTAAAGAGGTCTATTCTGCCCCCCCCCCTTTTGAGCCATAAGACAGCCCTTTGCACATATGAGCCTTGCCATTCTCTCTGTAGTACAAGAACATTCCACGACTTTCATATACCACAAGTTAGTTTACTCAATTTTCCAATGTAAGAGGGCGCTAGAAGAAAAGGGCACCGGGTGTGAATGTCTGCTGTTGTCTGGAAATCTCTAGCTTTTTCTTCCTCCTCTGTCCTCTGGAGACCTGCCTTGATTCTTTGGCTGACCCATCAAGTTAGCCACTTTACCTATCCTCCTTTGCTAAGGAAGAGGAAGGGCTCAAGCCATGGAGAATAGAGTCTGAACAGGACTGAGCACACAAGCAGGAGAGAAGCTCAGGGTATGGGGTGGGGAGATACCCTACCAAGAAGTAAGAGAGTAGAAACCATGGAGAATAGTTTCCATGGAAGCCAGATGGGGCTGCAGTGATGAAGTAGATTGATTAGGGCCATGAGATTCAACTAGGAGGAGCCTGTTTTTCTTAAACTCACTCAGTGGCTCAGGCCTAAGGCTGGTGATTACTCATCCCCATCCACCTTTTCTTCCCCTCCATCTCCCTGCACCTGCTTCTCTTTTTTCAGGAGTATGTGTTTCTAAAATTATCTCCATTTCTTTACAATGTATTTATCCTCCTATTCACCTCTCTAAAGTCAATTTTTTGAGAGATGTAGTTAACAGTTATGTGATGGATCTGTGAGTTTCATTGCTTAAATGCAGCAGTGGGGGTGAGCTACTGGGAGAAGAGAGAGGAATATATATATATATATTTTTTTTTTCATTTGTGACACATCTTTACCTAGGTCAATTTCTTGCTGGGGACTCAAAGCTATAAATGGAGAATTATTGATTTAGTGTCTCTAATACAGTGCCTTACACTTAATAGTAGGCATTTAATAAACACTTGTGAATTGACTGATTTTTGGATTGATCAGGAAGTACAGCAGATATGTTTGTCTGATGGAAATTCTTATTACTGAATGTGGTAAAGAAGGAGGAATTTCTCCTCATGAAACCAAAATTAGAAAGAACTCAGGACAGTTATCTGAGGTTCCTGAAAATACGACTTGCTGGCATGTGGTACTGATAAAACCTGATGGAGGCATGGCCTGAAGGCAGCTCAAACCTGCTTAGCAATTACCAGTGTGAGCATTTACATCTTAGAAATAGGGAAACACAACAAATTTTGGTTTTATTTATTGCATTATTGATTGTCTAGACTTAAGAAAGTGATGGAGAAATAATGCATATTAAACTTAAAAGTGTGTCATGGTACCCCTCCCCCACCCCAAGCTTGTTAAGCATCTACCAGTCTACTCCTGCCTGACAGCCAAAGTGAGGGTGGTTCAATGTTCCTGTTGATATTTAAGGAATAGATCCATCTGACTTCTCATTTTTGATTCACTGCACAAACCTCTTTAAGTAGACTTTCAGGAAGAACTTAACAAACTTCAGTGGGAAGAAGGATATGATGGTCATATATGTTAAGAGGGTCAGTCCTTGGCAACAATTTGGGTATAGGGGATGATAGAGAAGGAGTTGAGGATGACACCTAGGTTGTGACTGGGTAATTGGGAGAATGGTGGTACCCTCAACAATAATAAGGAAGTTTGGAAGGCAGGGAAAAAAATTTTTTTTGGGGGGGAAGACAATGAATTCAATTTTGGAGGTGTTGAGTTTAAGATGTCTGTGGGACATCCAGTTGAAGATATCCAAAAGGTAATAGTAGATGAGAGATTGGAGGTCATCAGGGAAGTTGGGGCAGGATAGGTAGATTTGAGAATTATCAGCATAGTGATGGTAATTAAATCCAAAGAAGTTGATGAGATCACCGTGAAATAGCATAGAGGGGGAAGAGAAAAGACTGGAGAACAGAACCCGGTTAACACACCCATTATTAGTGGGTGTGATATAGATGAAGATCTAGGAAAGAAGATAGGGAAGCAATTAGATAAGTTGGAGGAAAACCAGGAAGAAGTAGTGTCATAAAACCTAGAGAGAAGAGATTATATAGGAGAAAAAAAAGATGATCCACAGTGTCAAAGGCTGCAGAGATGTCAAGAAGGATGAAGAGGAGAAAGGCCATTGAATTTGGTGATTAAGAGATCGTCGGTAACTTGGGAGGGAGCAGTTTTGGTGGAACGATGAGGTTGGAACCCAGATTGCACAGTGTTAAGAAGAGAATAAGAGAAAGAGAAATGGTGGCACCTACTATACATGACCTTCTCAAGAAATATAGCCACAAAGGGTGGGAAAGACATGATAAAATAGCAGGAATGGATGGATCAAGGGAGGGAGGTTTAAGGATGGGGGAAGCATGAACATGTTTGTAGGCAGTAGGGAAGTAAGCAGTAGACAGGGAAAAATTGAAGAAAAGTAAGAAAGTGGAGATGACAGTCGTGGTGGGTGGGGGAAGCAACCTGATGGATAAGATGGAATGGAAGGGTGTTAATTCTGATTGTAGAACACAAGACTTATTTTAGGTTCCAGATCCAATGGGGAAACCTTTCCCGATGTTTTTGGTTGTGGGGGCTTTCTCCTTTCTGTCTCCCCAGACTATCATGACCATGTATCTTTATTTATTGTACCTCCTTAATCCCCTTCCAAAAATCCAGTCTCCTGGAGTGCTGAGGCTAATTCTCTATCCTCTCTATACTCAGTGCTCAGAACATAATTAAATATTCAAATGGATTTTTGATCTTATACTTTTGTGTACTCTCTCATTCATCCTTGCCCATCTTGAATGAGTCTCATTCATATGCTGCCATAAATTCAACACAGAGGTCCACACAGTGTTCTGGGGCCTTTCTCTCTTTCTCTTAACACCCAAAAGTTACTCAAGGAGTCCACTTGTCACCATCACTCTTTCATAAAGCAAGTGCTTACTAATTGCCAAAGAGCTTTCAGTATGTGAAGCACTTTCTACACATCATCTCTTTTGGTCATGACAACCATTTTGTGAAGGAGATGCCTATGATTACCAAATGACTTTGACTTACACAAGGAATTTTACATGAGGAACCCAAAACTCAGAAAGGTTAAATGATTTTGTACTGCTAAAAGTGTCTGAAACAGGAACAAAATTCAATCTTGTCTGTTTCTGACTCTAAGTCCAGCACTTTCCATACCAATCTAAAATTACCTTTGGATCCTGTAATACTCTGCTGCAATAATTTGTGTTTAAGTTTAATTTTAATGGTTTAAGCATCAGAGAAAGTGCAATATGATATTCTCTAAGGTCCACTTGATTCCTTCCTCTGTGGCTTTAGTGAGTTTTAGGTGAAAAATTCTGAGTTCAGTCACAATAGTTCTGAGCTCCTAGATAGAAAAATTCCTAACATTGTTGTATAGCCTTTTGAAAATACATTCGTCGGGGGGCGGAGCCAAGATGGCGGAGTAGAAGCACGACCCTCCCGCAGCTCCGGCTTCCACCCTCCCCAATCCATGTAAAAAGGGGACTCTAAACAAACTTTGGAGCTGCAGAACCCACAAAATGACACAGAGAAGCTAACCTCACGCTGAGAACAGTCCGGCAGGCTGGCAGGAATCGGCCAGCGCAATGCTCTGGGAGCCTAGCCCAGCACCGCACTGAGGCTTTAGCCCCAGGGCGGGCCTGACCAGCCACCAGCTAGAGGGACTCCAGATCAGCAGCAGCTGTGGCCGTTTCCAGATTTATCAATACATAGATGCGAAGGACAAGGTGAGAGGCCAGTGCATTCTGGACTTTGGGACCCAGTAAGTGGGAGTGCGTGGCTTTTACCCCCGGGGTGAGAAACCGCTGAGAGGCTGGCACAGCCTGCCAGCACCATGTGGCGGCTTCAGCTCCTGGCCTGCAGAGTGTAGGGGGACCAAGCACCAGTCTGAGGGGTAATCGCTCTTGCTTTAACCTGCTTGGATCTGGATTGCAGTCTAGGGTGGAGGTCCTGGGGTGTGTGTCCAGCTTGCCAGAGCATGTGGAGACCTCAGAGAGGGCACCCATCTAATACCTCCGGCAGCTGAGAAAAACCCAGCGTTTGGGACGAAAACTCCCCTGTCTGGTGGCAGAGTCCTACTGTGGCAAAAAGCTCAAAAGTCAAATCATTGAGTGGCAAAATGAGCAGGCAAAGGAAACAAAGCAGACAGAAGATTCCAACATTACACTCCTAGTTTGGGGATAAGAAGGAGCAAGGCATGGAACAGGAGGAAATCAGTGAAGTCAGAACTCCTGCACCAAAAGCTTCAAAGGAAAATACAAGCTGGTTACAGGCCATAGAGGACCTTAAGAAGCAGATAAGAGACGTGGAGGAAAAATTGGGAAGAGAAATGAGAACAATGCAAGAAAATTATGAAATGAGAGTCAACAGCCTGACTGAAGAAAATAATACCTTAAAAAACAGACTGACTCAAATGGCAAAGGAGGCTCAAAAAGGCAATGAGGAGAAGAATGCTTTAAAAAGTCAAATTTGCCAGATGGAAAAAGAATCTCAAAAGCTCACTGAGGAGAATCATTGCTTCAGAATTAGATTGGAGCAAATGGAAGCTAATGACTTCATGAGAAATCAAGATGCTGTTAAACAGATCCAAACAAATGAAAGAATAGAAGGCAATGTGAAATATCTCATGGGAAAAACCACTGACCTGGAAAATAGATCCAGGAGAGATAATTTAAAAATTATTGGACTGCCTGAGAGCCATGACCAAAGTAAGAGCCTGGAAAGCATCCTCCAGGAAGTTCTCAAAGAAAACTGCCCTGATGTTTTAGAACGAGAGGGCAAAATAGAGGTTGAAAGAATCCACCGATCACCTCCTGAAAAAGATCCCAAAAAGAAAACTCCTAGGAATATTATAGCCAGGTTCCAGAATTCCCAGATTAAGGAGAGAATATTACAAGCAGCCAGGAAGAAACAATTTGAATACTGTGGAAACACAATCAGGATAACCCAGGATCTGGCAGCTTCTACACTGAGGGATCGAAGGGCCTGGAATGTGATATTCCGGAGGTCAAGGGAGCTGGGATTAAAACCAAGAGTCACCTACCCAGCAAAACTGAGTATCATGTTTCAGGGGAAAATATGGTCATTCAGTGGAATACAGGACTTTCAAGCATTCTTGCTGAAAAAACCAGAGTTGAATAGAAAATTTGACATTCAGATACAAGAAGCAAGAGAAGCATGAGAAGGTAAACAGGAAAAAGAAATCATAAGGAACTTATCAAAGTTGAACTATTTTTTTTTTGGAGCAATCGGGGTTGAGTGGATTGCTCAGGGTTGCACGGCCGGTTGTTGTTTCTGGGTGTGGTGCTGGGTGTCTGGGCCCGGATTTGATCCGGGTCGTCCCAGCACTGGGGCCGGTGCTCTTGCTTGCTGAGCCACCTGGCCAAAGTTGAACTATTAACATTCCTACATGGAAAAACAATAATTGTAACTTATGAAACTTTTCTCAGTAGTTGAAGTGTTTAGAAATATATATATATATATATATACATATATATTATATATATCTCTTTATATGAGGGTATGTGGGCATATGAATACATATGTGAATGTGTGTATATATGTTTACAGGTATACATAGATAGAGGGCACGGGACCAATTTAACAGGAAGGGATGATACTTAAAAGGTGAAATTAAGAAGTGAGAGGAATATAGTGAGAGGAGATGGGGAGAGACAGAGTGGGGCAGCTATCTCATACAGAAGAGGCAAGGGAAAATGGTTACAATGGAGGGGAAGAATAGGAAGGCAAAAGGGAATGGGTCAACCTTATTCCTATTGAATCTGGCTTGAGGAGGGAGGGAAATACACACTAAATAGGGGATCTCACCCTCCAGGAGAATAGGGGGGGAAGGGGATGCCTCGGGGCCTCTTTGAAGGGAGTGCAGGTGGGGGGGGGAGGGAAGTTGGAAGCACCCACTTTTGAAAAGGGACAGGATCAAAGTAGAGAATAGAACAAGTGGGATGTGGGATAGGAGGGAGGGAAATATAGTCAGTCTTCTACAATACATCTACTATGTTATTGTTTTGCATTAGCCGCACATGTACAACTTATACTGAACTGCTTGTCTCCCCAGTGGGGGGGAGGGGTGGCAGGGGGGGAAGGGAATGAATTTGGAATTGAAAGTTTTAAAATCAAATATTCAAATATATGTATATATGTGTGTGTGTGTATACTATTATTAATACCATCTTACATGTTATTAAGAAAAAAAAAGATATACAGGCACTGAGGCATAGAGATCCACTGGAAAAGTTGAAACGGGTATGGGAGAAAATATGGGAGAGAGTAGATCGGAGGTGGGGATATCCTGTGGGACTGCTGTTTTGGGGGGATGGGTGGGGGGAAAATGGGGAGAAAATTTGTAACTCAAAATCGCGGAAACGAACGATGTAAATCAGACGTTAATAAAGCATTAAAAAAAAATACATTCGTCAATGAACTAAAAAGGCAGAGCCAAGACGGAAGCACAAAAACAGTACCTCCTTGCAGCTCCAGCTCTCACCACCTCCAATACATGTAAAAAAATTACTCTAAACAAATTTTAGAGCTACAGAACTCACAAAGTGACAGAGAGAAACAAATCTCCTCCTGAAGGCAGCTCAGCAGGCTGACAGGAAAGGTCTATTGCATGGGGCTGGGAGTCAAGTGCAGAACTGAGGGAGCCACCCAGGTCCAGATCTGGGGCAGCCCGACCAGAGGCACAGATCTGCCAGAGCAGACTTCAGGAGAGTGAATCACCAGTAGTTGTGGTGATTTTCAGACTTCTCAACCCAGAAATGCCAAAAAGAAAGTAAAAGGTCAGTAGGGAACTCTGCTGAAGCTAGGTGGAGAGGAGCATGGTCCGGCCCCTACCCCCAGGACGTGAAGTGGCAGAGGCCTGGAGGCTGCAGTTGCTGCCATGGCTGCTTTCAGAGCTCCTGGACTGCAGATCAAAAGGGGAACCAAGTGACCATTCAGAAGGTAATCACTTTTTCTTTCACCTGCTTGGATCTGGATTGAGGTCTTGGTTGGTGGTCCTGGGGTGTGTGGCCAGTGTGCCAGAGCTTGTGGGGGCTGCAGAGAGGGTACCCTTCTAATAGCTCTGGCAGCTATGAAAATCCCCAGTAATTTGGGACAGAGCTTTCTGCAATCTGGAAGCAGAGTTCTACCGAGGCAAAGAGCTCAAAAGTCAAGTAGTTGGTTGGCAATATGAGCAAACAGAGAAAGCACAAACAGACCATAGAATCCTTTTGTTGGGGACAAAAAGGATCAAAGCATGAAATGGGAGGAAGACAATGAAGTCAGAACTTTTGCATCAAAAGCTTCCAAGAAAAATATGAACTGGTTATGGGCCATGGAGGAGCTCAAGAAGGATTTTGAAGATCAAGTAAGAGAAGTGGAGGAAAAATTGGGAAGAGAAATGAGAATGATTCAAGAAAATCATGAAAAGTGAGTCAACAGCCTGCTAAAGGAGACCCCAAAATACTTAATAAAATGATATACCTTAAAAAATAGACTAACCCAGGGGCTCACTTTGAGAAGTGTTCTGTGATTTGATGAAACTTTGGGAAGCCATTGTTGAGAGTCCCCTGCCTTTGAAAAACCCAGATGTTGAAACCCAGATGTTGATTTGGTATGGACGTAATGGTTGGACAGTTTGGAAACTGTCTACTTGATCTGTTTCTCTGTCTTGATAATTATATCTGTATATTCTGAAGTTCGGGGTGCTGACCTTTTTCCCCTGAACTAGGTGATGAACGTCTTGGAACATATAGTATGCCAATAGACCCATAATCAAGTCTCTTCAAGTGTGGAAGTTCCTGACAGAGCTTGTGATGGATTGACACAGCCTTTAAGAACTCAAGACATCTCTACACCAAAATGAGCTGTTAGAATAGGTCAACAACTTTGGAAGATTGAAGAACGCTGATTAACAGACTAATAAACCATGATTCTAGAGAAATGATGATGAAGCATCATCTTCTGATAGAGAGGTAATGGACTAAAAATGCAGAATGTGAAACAGTTTTGAAATGGATAATATGGAAGCTCATTTTTCTTGACTATGTACATTTATTACATGGTTTGTCCTTTTCTTTTCCTTTGGGGGAGGATGGGACAGAGAGAAAATAAATACTTGTTAATATAAAAACTTTTACAAAAAATGATGAGAATTAGATTAAAAAATTTAACTGTTACAAAAAAATAGACTAACCCAAATGGAAAAAGAGGCCCCAAAAGCCAATGAGGAGAAGAATGCCATAAAAATCTGAATTGTCCAGATGGGAAGAGAAAAGGAATTTCAAAAACTCACTGAAGAGAATAATTCCTTCAAAATTGGATTGGAGCAAATGTAGGCTAATGACTTTATGAGAAATCAAGATACTATTAAACACATCTAAACAAATGAAAAAATAGAAGGCAATGTGAAATATCTCATTGGAAAAATCACTGACCTGGGAAATAGATCCAGGAAAGATAATTTAAAAATTATTGGACTACCTGAAAGCCATGATCAAAAAAAGAGCCTGGACACCATCTTTCAAGAAATTCTTAGGGAAAATTGCCCTGATATTCTAGAACTAGAGGGCAAAATAGAAATTGAAAGAATTCACTGATCACCTCTTGAAAAAGATCCCCAAAAGAAAACTCCTAGGAATATTATAGCCAAATTCCAGAGTTTCCAGGTCAAGGAGAAAATACTGCAAGCAGTCAGGAAGAAACAATTTGAGTAGTGTGGAAACACAATCAGGATAACACAGGACCTAGCAGCTTCTACATTAAGGGAATGAAGGGCTTGGAATATGATATTGTGGAGATCAAAGGAGCTAGGATTAAAACCAACAATCACCTACCCAGCAAGACTGAGTATAATACTACAGGGGAAAATATGGTTGTTCAATGAAAAGAGGATTTTCAAGCATTCTTGATGAAAAAACAAGAGCTGAACAGAAAACTTGACTTTCAAATACAAGAAGCAAGAGAAGCATGAGAAGGCAAACAGGAAAAAGAAATAACAAGGCACTTAGTAAAGTTGAACTATTTACATTACTACATGGAAAAATGATAATTGTAACTCCTAAGACTTTTCTCAGTATGAGGATGGTTGAAGGGAATATATATATAAATGTATACATACATATATGTGTATGTATAGAAGGATGTATGTGTGTATAAATACATGTGAGTGTGTGCATATGCATGTACATGTATACCTAGACAGAAGGCACAGGATGAGTTGAATATGAAGGGATGATATAAAAAATAAAATGAAGACATGAAAGATAAATATATTGGGAGAAGGAGAAAGGGAGAGATAAATTAGGGTAAATTATCTCATATAAAAGAAGCAAGAGAAAACTGTTACAATGGAGGGGAAGAGCAGGAAGGTGAAAGGGAATGGAGCAACCTTACTCTCATTGAATTTGGCTTAAGGAGGGAATAACATACACATTCAATTGGGCATCTTACCCTACAGGAAAATAGGAGGGAAGGGGATAAGAGGGAGGATGATAGAAGGGAGGGCAGAATGGGGGAGAGTGTAGTTAGAAGTAAACACTTTGAAAAGGGACAGGGTCAAAGGAGAAAATTAGATTAAGTGGGGGGCAGGATAGGATAGAGGGAATTATAGTTAGTCTTTCACAATATAACTACTATGGAAATGTTTTGCATAACTGCACATGTACAACCTATATTGAATTGCTTATCTTCCCAGTAGGGGTGGGTGAGGACAGTAGAAGGGAAAAAATCTGGAACTCAAAGTTTTAAAAACAAATGTTTAAAAAATTGCTTTTTATATGCAACTGGGAAATAAGATATACAGGTACAGGGTTATAGAAATCCATGTTGCCGTACTAGAAAGTTGGGGGGGGGGATGAGGGAGGACATAAGAGAGAACAGATTGGGGAAGGTGTATTCAGTAGGCTCATTATTTTGGGGTGATGGGTAGGGGAAAAATGGGGAGAAAAATTTGTAACTCAAAATCTTGTGGAAATGAATGTTGAAAACTAAAAATAAATAAATAAATTGAAAAAAAGAAAATAAACTAGAAAAAAAACCATATCTATCTCTGGCTAACCCCTGGCCTTTTTATGGTTGAGGCAAAGTTCTGTTTGTTGGAAACATTTGGGTAGCAAAATAGCAGATTATGTCTTAGTGAATGTGGATAGACAAGCATGTTTATGGGAAGCTGGGGGAAAGAAACAACCTTTTCTTGAAATTCCCTTCAGCGTAGGTCCCCGACTTTGTAGAGTCTATGGATCCTCTTGATATCTTCTATCTCTGCCACAGCTTAATTCTTCCACATTTGTTCTAATATCTTGAATCCAGATAATTGGTATCTCTTTCCCACCAGATTTTGGGATAGCTTCTTACTTTTGTAAAAGTGCTTGGGGGTGACCCAGTCTCTTACTGAATGGCTTTGACTTATGCAAGGAACTTTTAGAGACTCTGTTCACACTTAGACCTAATTGTTTGCTTAAACAAAAAGTGTTTGTATCTTGCCAAGGCACCACAGCTGAATAGGGATGATATTGACCCTATCCTTACAATCTGGTTAGACTGGATTAAGTGATCCTTAGCTCTTGGTTTGGGGTGGGGTGTATAAATTCACTCAGAGTTTCCCATTATCTTTCATGCTAAGGCAAACCCCAGCATCCACAGAGGTACCAGGATCGTCTTGAGGGTGTTTTCCCCCCTAGCTCCTGTGTTGTCATTTACCAATCAGACCATTTATCCATACCCCTCCACAGCCACATTTTCTGTATGAGTGAATGTGTGTTGTTAGTATCTGACACTGTACACATATATGTATGTTTTAGAGAAAGTGCATATGTATCTATGTTCCCACTAGAGTGAGAAGCCATAAGGTTGAGGAACAAATATTAACTTAGCAATAAATTGCAATTCTGTAATTGATGGTGGCTGAAGCTTAATGGCTCCAGGTATGGCTATTGATGTGGAGAGATTAACCTGATGGGCAAGCAGTAGATGTTAACTCCTGGTCAGTACATTTCACAGGCATTGTACATTTTCCTACCTGCCTTCATGGATGGGCACCTTGTGGTACTATGAGCCCTTTGGTAAGGTAGGAATTCCTTGTCTTATTCTCAGGTCAATACTATTTTTGAAGATGATAGATAGATTGATTACAAGGCTGGTGTCTTGCACTTTAAAAATGAGACTAGGGATAAGAGAAATGTATAGAAAGGGAGGATCAAATCTGGATGGTAGAACAAAGAGAAAGCATCATGTCCCAAAAGACTTGGTTCCCTAGAGGAAAGCCGGGTATATTGAGAGGGGGAAAGGTTTAGATAGAACTAGTCCCCATCCTCATGGAATCTAGGAGGAAAAATGAAATGCCAACAAAACTGCCTATTATATACATTACAATCAGTGCATTAGAGAAAGGCAAACCAAATTCAGCGAGAAGTTTGAAGGTAAAGGCTGCAGAAATTAAGGAAGACTTCACGGAGGAGGTGGCATTTGAGCTGGCCTTTGAAGGATGATTAGAAATTCAATTGGCAAAGAGACAACCTCACTTGAACTTAACCTGGATCCACCTGCTTCCCTGTGTTCATACAGTCAGACCTCATGTCCTTGTATTCCTGATGGAAAGTGTTCACCCAAAACTCCATAGTGTTTTCATGACACATACAATTCAATTCAACAAGCATCTATTTTCAGGTTCCCATCCATTTTGTATACCTTCTCCAAACACTAATGTGTACCTGTGGTCATCTCCCACATAGAATAGAAACTCCTTGAGGCCAGGGGATGTTTCACTTTTATCTTTGTATGCCCAGCTCTTAGCCTGGTGACTGGCACATGCTAGGTGTTTAATAATAAATACTTATTGATTGAGCAATTCTTCTTCTGGCTCTGTCCATGGTTATTATAAACCTGCTTTATCTCCTCAAGCCCCCTACACCATTTCTCCCCTCCCCCTCTCAGAGGACCTTACTTCTTACTTTATAAACAGAAACTGTTCAAGATGATGCCCTTCTTCTCTGCAGTCCCACACCTCAGAACCACTTGGTACCATCCATTCTCTCTACTTTTGCTCTAGTCTCTAAGGAAGAGGTGGTTATTTCCAAGTTCAATTTCTCCACTTCTGCTATTGATCCTAGCCCCTTTTGGCTCTTACAGGACTCAGCCATTCCTTCTCCTTGGCTTTCTATCTTTTACCTAACTTTTTTTTGCTGCCTAGACATATTTCTCCTCTCTTTAAGAAAACTCCACTGACCCCAGTATCCTGATTCTATCAGACTGATATCTGATTGCCCATTCACAGCCAGATTCTGAGAAAGGGTCATTTGTACTCATTGATTATAGTACCCCATCACTCACTGATTACTCAGCCCTTTGCATTCTTGTTTCTTACACAATTACTTAATAGAAATCGATTTTTCCAAAGGTTATTAATGATTTAAATTGCTAAATCCATTGGCCTCCTCCCAGTCCTCAATCTATTTGACCTCTCTACACTTTTGATACTAAAACCCCCTTTCCATGAATATTCTCTCTCCTTGACTTCCTTCCCACCATTCATTATTACTTTTCTTCTAATCTGTCAAAAACTCCTTCTCAATCCCTTTTTGTCAAAGGATTATTGATCTTCTGTCCATTGTGCAGTATCTCCCAAGTTTCTGTCCTGGGTTCTCTTTTGTTCTTTCTCCCTAAACTCTTACTTGGTGATCTCATCAGTTGCCATGGGTTTAATTATCATCTCTGCTGATGACTCCCAAACCCATACATTAGGCTCTAATCTCTCTTCTGAATTTCAGTCCCAAATTGTTAACCCCCCTGAGAATTTCTTTGCATGGGTTGATGTCTCAAATGCAATATATCCAAAACTGAATTTAGGTTTTCCCCACATGCATCTCTCTCCAAACTTACATATTTCATTCTCTCAACTAGCTACCCAGGATAAAAAATTGGTACTTTCTTGATGCTTCTCTCTTTCTCTGTCTCTCTTTCTGTCTCTGTCTCCCTCTCTCTCTGTCTCTCTTTCTCTCTCTGTCTCTGTCTCTCTTTCTCTGCCTCTCACCTCTCCCATCCCCCCTTTCACTCCATTTACAGAGCCTTACTGTAGTTTAGGCCCTCATCACTTCTCAATTGGAAGTGTCCACCTCTAAGTTGTGTGTGTGAGATTATATTGTGAGTTATTGGGGGAAATGTTTATACATTTTTACTTGCTATAACTATAAATATCATTTTGTAAAAGCTACTCAGTGTTAAGAGGTTAAATGGAACTTAGTTGCTAATTTCTGGCCCCCTAAAATAGGAAGAGCAGAACTTGTTGGGTTTTGAGGGATAGCAGAGAAATGAGATGCTCACAAATTCCATAGGGTACTTGGAACATTGAGAGAAGAGGTAATCTGCCTATGCCAGAGCAATCCTCCTATTACAATGTAAACTCTGTAAGGGCAGGAACTGTCAGCTTTTGCATTTATATCCAAAGTGTTTATCACAGTGCTTGATAGATAAATGAATGAATGAATGAATGGATGGATGAATAAACAAACAAACAAATATTCATTCATTCATTCTCCTGGTGGGGATAGAGAAGGGAAAGCAGCAAGTTTTCTGGACAAGATCTCCTTCACTGTGCAGTGATTAGGGATCGCTGGCTCTGTTCTTCTAGCTGGTTTCTGGTTATAACAAAGGATCACTTCTATCCTTAGCCTCTGTGATCTGGATACTTCCCTCCATTCTCCTCTAGGGCCTGACCTTCATGGCTGATCTTTCAATCATTAATACTGGTACCCTCTCTAGGTATCTCCCTGGCTTGCAATACTTTGTGCCTCTTCACACAAGCCCCATCCCCTACTCCCCATTTCAAGGTTAGAGGCATGATTCTTGCAATTCACCAAATCCTGGGTGGAGACCACCTCAACCCATCTGGGTGGTATCTGAGTGTCCTGAACCACTGTCTCTGTGGGTGGGGTCAACAATGGGTTAGGGAAGAAAATGAAAATATCTACAAAGTAATTTCCAGGTGAAGAAGCCTCACTTATTCTATAGGACAATTTGTTACCAATGGAATAAAGGCCTTACCAGAGGGTGTCTTGGATGGTTAGGGCACCAACAGGACAGGAACACCAGAAGCAATGGTGGTTAGGATTGTACTAGAAAGCCCAGACTCTGCCCTTCCTAGTAGTGCATGTGATGTGGACATGATGATCGATCTCTGAGAAAGGGGGGTCAGGAAGAGCAGGGAAGGGTCAGGGGACACAAGGGTGGGGGCAGAATGGGTGTCCTCTCCCTATTCCTGTGTTTTGGTCAGAATTCCTGGGCTGGTTCTAGAGAACTGAGGTATATTTGGGGAGCAGCCAGATCATTTGTATCCAAGACTCACTGAAGTGCTGGTTACCTCCAGGTTGGACATATTATCCATGGTGTACAATTCATTAAAACAAACACAAAGGCAAAGATGAAGATTTCCCAGATGTTGCACTTTATTTTCTCTTGGGGTTTATTGACTTCTTCCTTTGGGGCTTATTGATTGCTTTCTTTTGGAGTCAATCCTGCAATTCTGGGAAGTTCACCAAAGAACAAGCAAAGTTGTTTCTCAGATTCTTTTCTCCCTACAGTCTGTATTGTGGGCTAGTCCAGGGATTCACTGGATATAATACTGTTTGCCTAGGGTGTAGCCAAGGGGGTGGATCCCTGGAGCTGTCCAGGTGCCCAGGTCTATGATATAAGAGGAGAAGGCTCTCTGTGGCAGGACAATGCTCGTGTCCAGAGCAGAGTTTTCTCCATGTTCTCGTGGCTCTCCTCATGGCTCCCTGGGAGCCTCCCCAGGCTGTGGCTGTGGGCAGCTTCCCTGGGCCTGACCCTGGTACTGTTGCAACTGACTCACCTTCTGTCTAGGAGGCAGAAGCTTCTCCAAGGCCTAAAGAGCTTTCCTGGGCCACCCACCCACTGGCTCTTTGGACATTCCAAGGAGGTAGGTCTAGGCTCTTGACCAGGGGCAAAGGCAAGAGGGATGGATTTGAAAAGGTGGAAGAAAGGCATATGAAGAGAGAAAAAGAAAAGGGGAGAGAGAAAGGAGGCAGAAAGACAAGAAGAGGGGATGATAAATAAATGCAGAAAATGAATTATAGCATCTCACTAATGAAAAGCTCAGAGGCGGCTAGCTCCTCTAATACCTGACCAAGACATTCCCTCCTACCCAGAAGTATTATTGATGAATGAGTAGTAATCTGCCTCTACTAGAAGACTAATGAGGAAGGGAGCCCACTACCTTCTCACCATATATCCCTTTCCCCATTAGACCAGCTCTCACTGTTAGGAAGGTTTTTTCCTGATGTCCAGATGGAATCTGCTGTCTACAACAATCACTTGTCCCCACTCTCAATTTTTCCTAGTTCTGCCTTTGGACAGAGAGGAGTGAAAGAGTGGAAAGAAGAGTGTCTTCTTTCCAGAGTGGACTCTCTGGAGCTAGAGATGTGCCTCAGGATGGAGAGAAAGAAGGAGAAGAAAGAGTAGAGGGAGTAGAGAGGGGGGAAGGAGAGAGAAAGAGGAAGAAGTGAGGTGGGAGAAGAGAGGAGGACCCTGGGAAGGGGAAAAAGAAGGTGTGGGAAAGGGGAGAGGATGAGGTAAAGGAAGAGAACTATTTGTTTTGTTCATGAGAAATGCAGTTTGGGCTTTTCTGTGTCAGTAAATCTGATGGCCTTTTCTCAGTCCTCATCCTTCTCGATTATGACCAGCCCACCCATCTGGACATTTTATAGGCTCTTGTTTTCTGTACTGTTTCTCTCTACTGGTTCTCCTAGCACTTTGCTGACTGTTTCTTCCAAGTCTTCTTTATTGGATCAGTGTCCAAGTCCTGTTTGCTCTCTTAGAGGGATGTTCCCAACTTTCTGTCCTGAGCCTTCTTCTCTGCTCTCTCTACATTCTCTCCTTTGGTGAGACCATCAGCTCCCATGAATTCATCTGTCATCTCCATTCTGATGACTCTGAGGGCTACCTCTGTCCATCTCCAGTCCCACACTGCTGTTGTTGCCTTCTTGACATGCCTTTCCACGGGGCTCTCCCATTGGCATCTCAGACTCAGCAGGTCCCAAACAGAACTCATTATTCCTCCTCCCCCTTGAGCTGGCAGGTAGGGTCCCCAGGAGGAAGCAGGGTGGGGGGAGGGCAGTTCTAGTACTTCAGCTGATAGTGCAGTGGATAGAGTTCTATACTAGGAGTCTGGAAGACCTAAATGCAAATCCTGCCTTTCATACTTAGTAGCTCTGTGACCCTGGGAAAGCCACTTCACTTCTGTTTTTCTTAGTTTCCTTATCTGTAAAATGGGGATGATAATAATAGTACTTACATTCCAGGATTGTTAGGAAGATAAAATGAAATAATATTTATAAAGCACTTCACATACCTTAACTGCTAGCTATTATTTGGCAAGGCAGCTCCATGACCATATATAGAGTACCAGGCCTAGAGTCAGGAAGACTGCACCAATGTATTTCCCATCTCTCACATTCAATACTAAAGAGAAGATAAAATGAAATAATATTTATAAAGCACTTCACATACCTTAACTGCTAGCTATTATTTGGCAAGGCAGCTCCATGACCATATATAGAGTACCAGGCCTAGAGTCAGGAAGACTGCACCAATGTATTTCCCATCTCTCACATTCAATACTAAAGAGAGTGAGAGTGACCGTGTATGGCTTCTTCTGACCTCAGTGTGAGTGTTTGCCTTGTGTGAGTTCTTTGGAAAGTAGTTTTTTAGGCAAACATGTCTTTGGCATTCAAACAACATTGATGTTGTGTTCTCTGCAGCAGAGTTTCAACGCTTGGAAGTTTAGCTTGAGAAAGGACCTCAGTTTTAGGTACCTTATCTTGCCAGGTGATCTTCAGAATCTTCCAAAGACAATTCTAATGGAAACTATTCTGCTTCCTGCCATGGCACTGGTAAACTGTCAGTGCAACAGCTCTAAAGACCTTCAGTTTCTTACTTAGTTTAATATCTCTTCTCTCCCACATTTTCCTTCTGAGTCTCCCAAATGCTGGGCTAGGTCTGGCAATGCATGAGTCAAGTTCAACATGTGTGTGGACATCCCTTGAAAGCATATGACAAACTAAGTGAACTTATCCACAGCATTTAAAATTTTTTTGTATGCTATACACAACGATTCCATTTATGGATGGTGCAGCGCTGGCTAGTGGAAAACCTCTGTTTTCTTGGTGTTGATTATGAGGCAAAAAATGAACACAAGCAGCAGAGAATAGATCCATACTCTGTTGCATCTCAGTCTCATATACTGCTTTGAGTACACAGTCATCTGTGACCAAAGCAATCACACACCAACTTTCCTTCTGCTTGAGTCTTGGCTTGTAGCCTTTTAAAGTTAGCTAGTTTATCATCAGTCCAGTAGTTGACCTTGATGCCATTTTCATCCTTGTTAAAGGCATCTGACAACATTGCAAGCAACATGCTAGAAAGCATGGAAGTAAGCACATAACCTTGGTGCATGCTCCATTGGTGACTGGGAAAGCATGAGAGCAGCATATTTTATCCAGAACCCATGCAAGCATGACATCATAAGACTGGTCTATAATACTGATGAATTTCTTTGGGCAACAAAATTTCTCCATAATCTTTCAAAAGCTTTCATGACTGATAGTATCAAAGGTCTTAGTTAGATCAATGAATGTTGTGTACAGACTTCTACTTTCCTCCTGACATTTCTCTTGGACTTGTCAGGCAGTAAACACCATGTTGACTATTCCTCTGCCTTTTCTGAAGCCACACTGGCTCTCGGGCAGATTGACATCTTCAAGAGGTGCCAGTCCTCCCTGAACACGCTATATACCTCCCAAAGAATAGTCAGTTAATGGTTCAATGTCATCTTGGCAAGAGGTTTCTGGTAGAGTGTTTCCTATCTCCTCATCTATATTTTCTATCTCTTCCCCCTTCTTTTACTTTCTCATCTCAAGCTCCCCATCTATTCTTATTTATCTCTTATTTCTTCATCTCTTCCTCTCATAAACTGAATTCAAGTCACCTAACTGAAGTGAACATTCCAACACACTGATCAAAAGGATGATGAGTGTGATTTTTGAGACTGTTATTTAAATCTAAGTGATTATAAAGAACATGGGGGCTACCAGAAATGGTTAAGTGTGCTGAGCATCAAAAAAAGGAAAGAGAATGAAATTTGTAAATTGTAGATTAGTGAGCTTGACTTTGATTTCTTGTAAATTTCTACATGTCGTTAAAGAGATGGCTGGTGAGCATGTGCAAAAGGAAGTGAGGATCACAGTAAATCAACTTGGCCTTAAGTAAAGATCATGCCAGACTAATTTCATTTCCTTTTGTGATAGGGTAATTAAACTAGTGGATAAGTGATTACATTGCTGTCGGTATGGCTTACCTAGGTTTTAGTGTAGTACTTGATTAATTTGATTAATTTCATGCTACTTTTATAGAAAAAATGGAGAAATTTAAGTTGAATGATATGTGGATGCAGAACTGGCTAAATGGATGAATTTAAACTGTTCTCAACAGCTCTCTAGAAACTTGTTGGGGATCTCCAGTTGAGTATCTCAGAGATGTGTGCTCAGTCCTTTGCTGTTTAATATTTATACAAGTAACTTGGATAAAGCATAGAGGATATCCTTTTCAAATATATCAATAATGCAAAGCTAGGAAGAATTAGCTAACAATTGGATGACAGATTCAGGTCTCTAAAATATTTTGACCAGGTTATTACTGGACTAAATGTTAAAAGATGAAATGTAATAAGGACAAATGGGAAGTCATCTGTTGGTACAAAAAATAACATCACAAATACAAGATTATGGGCAGCAGGGGTTGCCCAGATATCAGTTTGACTGATAAAGGTCTGGGAAGTTTACTGGACTACAAAGCATGGTCATGTGGAGATCAAACATTTAATGTGGTTTTCAGAAACATTAAGAAAGGAAGAGGACTTAGAAATAGTTCCACTGGACTATGTCCTGGTCAGAATACATTTGGAATATTATATTCAGTCCTGGGCACTGCCTTCTAGAAAGCATATTGATGAGCTGTAAGTGATAAAAGAAGACCAACTCAATTAATGAAAGTCCTTTTATCCATATCTTGAGGACAGGAGTGGAGATGTTCAGCCTGGAAAGAGAAGGCACAGGAGAATAATAGTCATCATGTAATTCAAAGGTTGTCATGTGGAAGACTGTGTCTGATTGGTCCCACAGGGAAGAACCAGGGGAAATAGGTTGAGATTTAAAGAAACAAATTTGATTTTAATACAAGGAAAAATTTCCCAACATTAGAGCTATCCAAATGGAGAATGGGCTACATTGGGAGGTAGTGGGTTTGCCCTCATTGAAGATCTTAAAGACAGGCTTCAACTAAATGATCACTTGGCAGTATGTTTTAGTGAGGATTTCAGATGTTTTTAAGGTATGGACTAGACTAGATGGCCGATGACTTCTCTTGTAACTCAAATTCTATGATTACTCCTTCCCTCATTTCTATCCCTTCCTATTCTTAGTCTCCCTTATTTCCTGTTTCATCTTTCTTATCTTCTTCCCATATCTTCTTCCCCATACACATCCTTTCTCTTTACACATTTCCCTTACACATCCATTTCTCCCAGAACTTCTTCCTCCTAATCCATCCCCTAGGATTTCTTTCTTTGTTTTGACAGACAGCTTTTTCACTGATGGGGGCTGAAAGGATCTCCACCTGTCATAGTATGTATAGAGTTCTCTAACTTGTGGGAATTGATTTTTTCTCCTCTTCTGACCTTCAGTAATGTGATCTCTGTGATCTCTTTCTTTCCTCCTTCCCCAATTACAGATGAAGAAGGAAGGAGAATTGGAAAAGGTTATGTCATAGGCCAACATTTACCCCTGTGCACACCAGCTGTGGATGGGAAACTTTATCAGTTTCCTGAACATCTATGACCCTGACTACACCAAGGCTGTTTACAGTCGAGGAGGTAAGGGAACTCAAGACTTCCCAATGGAGTCTGTGTCTAAGGGGGAACCAGAAGGGTAAATATGGGAAAGAATGAATCGAGAAGGGGAATTGGAGGGTGCAATGGAGAGGGACCCTAAGTATTAGAATGGCCAGAGGCTTGAACTGCAAGCCTTCGGTGTGGTAGTAGAGGTGATAACTGTCATTAGGACTTAAGTTCTCTCTGGCAAAAAGAAGTCTTTCTTTTTGTAGGCTGAAAAAGGTCAAGAAAAGAAATAGCAAACAGAGAACTCAAGATCAAGATAAGTAGGGAGATAAGACAGTGCCTTGACTGCTTTTATTAAGGTTGAAATCTTAGTCCAAGGCAAATTCCTTGGACTAAGAGAACTGGGATATATGAATATTGCATCATTGGTAATTTTTTTTTTGAGATTGAGATTGTGAGAAGTACTATAGATGAGGCGAAGGGGAAAGGTTCCAGTTTTTTTAAACCACAACAGAAATAGAATGTAATCTGCAAATTATAAGTCTGTGAGCTTGACTTCAATACTTGTCAAGATTATAGAATGTACTATTAAATAGATGGTTGGTGAACATCTGGAATAGGAAGCGACCATGGAGCCAACATGGCCTTATCAAGAACAGGCTATGCCAGACTAATCTTGATTCCTTTTTGACAGGCCTCTTAGACTGGTACACCATTCATCCTAGTCCCACACGAGATGATCATTCTCTTTATCATGCCATCACTCAGAAGTGTTCTACCTCCATGTAGCTCTTAGCACAGTGTTTCATTTATAGGACACATCTTATGTACATAGGACGCAATAATTGCTTGTGTCTGCTGATTGATTAACTCTGAAATTCTTCTTCCTGCCCACATCTTATTCTTCCATCTCTCATTTTGCCTTAGTCCTCCCAAATTGATTGTGATCTATAGTCACTCACCCCTCTACAATGCGCCATCCAAGCTCTGATCATAGCTTTCTTCTCTTTATATCCTTGTCTCTACGCTTAATCCGTTCAACTTTTCATTGCCCTAGATCCTTGACATCTTCACCTTCTGCTCATGCCTTACTAAATTCTAAGTCTGAATTGCCTCCCCAGCCATATTCTCCACTTTGACTTGAGTGCTGCTTATTGGCACTGGGCTGAATCACACAAATGTGCTTTCTGAATCCACTATAAATTTATGGTATGCAATCTTAGTGGGGGCCTATGTCTGACAATAATCCTTTCACTTTTCAGTGATTAACCTATCAACTTCCTTTGGTTGCAGTTGTTTTAAAGCTTCTGTTCTCTTCTTAAACGTTTATGCTGTTCACAACCAACAAAAGAACTATTCTTCTCTTTCTGTGAAAAAAGGGATCTTCTGTCATGAGCTCCCTATTCTATACCTCAAAACATTTCATCTCCTGTTTTCTCCTCCTTTGCTCCAATCTCTGAGGAAGAGGTAATCCTTCTCTTTGGCAAGCCCAATTCTCTGCTTTTCCCCTTGATCCCATCCTTTCTCACATCTTCCAGGAATTGTCCACTTGACGATCTTCAATCTTATCTTTGTTCTCTCCTCATCTCCTGGACCCTTCCCTACTGATGGCAACATGGACAGATCTTTTCAAGGATTTTTTCCTATGCTTGAAATGCACTCTTGTCTTATTCTCTCTTAGAACCTTTACCTTCCTTCAAGGCTCATCTAGACCATAATTTTTTATTGAAGACCTTCCTTGAACCCATGTAGTTCTCAGTATGCTTTTCCTTTTCAAATTCTCCTGAATTCACACTTCTATGTATATGTTGTATTCCCAAAGGTAAATATTAAAAGAGGGTCAGTGGCTTCACTTTGCTTTTCTAGCACCTAGGACAGCTCCTTGCCCATAATTGGAGTTTAAAATCGCTTGTCAAATTTCATCACAGTTATTCGAATCTGAGGGATCCTGTAGAAAGAATTAAGCTGAATTTCATAAAGACATTTGTAATTTCTGCATTGAAAAATTACTTCAGTTAATAAGTTTAGTTGAAACTATGCTTGACTAATACTTCACTGGGCAACATTTGAGCCAAGGTAGCTGAATGTTGTTCTGAAACCTCCTTCCCTCCTCCTACACTCTCTCCCTCTCTCTCACCATTCTTCCCTTTGTCACTGTCTCTTATTACAATTCTGCTCTGGGTTAGACTATGGTCAAATTAATCATATTAGTTTCACAATAAAACAACAATTCTTTTTTCCCTATTTTTTTGCTTTTTTCTATTTTCCTGGATATTGATCAAAATGTCCTAATCACTGAAATGGATTGTTTTTCATTTGCTCTAAACCTCACAAGTTTGTTACTCTTAAAACTCAGCAACAAGCAGCTCAGAATTCAGTCAGAGAGTGATTATTTCAATAACTGAAAGGGTGAAATGAGCAGGCTTAACTCAGAAACAAGTCAATGAGAATTTCTTTTTTAAGTGCTTACTGTGTTTCAGGCATAGTGCTGAGGGCCGGGACACAAAGAAAGGTAAGAACAGCCTTTGATCTCAAGTTGTTAACCATCTAATTCGAATCCAACAAACTTTAAAGAGAGTGCGATGATCAAGAAAGACTTCCTAAGAATTAGAATTAGTCCCCAGGGGAATGGACTTCCTGGGGAGGTGGTAGCTCCTAATCAAAGCTTCTGAAGTCAGAGCAGGAAGGCCACTTGTCATGGATGCTGAAAAGGGGTTTCTTACTTGAGCATTGGTTGGATTCAATGGCCTCGAGAAATTCTTCCCCCTCTGACATGTTTCTGAGTCTCTGGGCTCATACATACTAGACCTTGTATCCTCAGGGTAAAGATAGGATTGGTCCTATTCTCCCCCAGCCTGATGCTGCTTTGGCTTTGCAGAGTTGACCTCTCTGAAAGCAACTTTTTTTTCCTCTACAGATCCCAAGGCAATGGACATATATGGTTTCCTCTTACCATGGATTGGTGAGTGGGATTTCTCTGCTTCCCCTAACTCTCACCCACCTTGGGTAGGCTAGGGAAAGCAGAAGTGCAGATCTGAATGGTGGGATAAGTGCATCTGGTGAAAGAAGCAGGAGTATGCAACCCCTTCTTCTTCTCTCCCCATCACACACTCTTTCAGTCAGCAGTGATTGGGTTCTTGCTTTCTAGGAGTTCCTAGTCTATCTCAAAAGGAAAATCACACATATGCCATCTTCCTAAGATTGAGTAAGAGCCTTAAGTGGGAACCCAGGAAACCTGGGTCCTACCCCTGACTATTCTCCCACACTACTATGTGATCTTATGCAAGACTCCTCCCCTCTCTGGACTTCTTTCCTACTCTATAAAAAAAGGAATAATAATATGTCCTCTGGTCCTTATAGGGTGACTGTGAAGAGAACACCCTGTATGACCTCTTGAAGAATGAATGTTTTGTGAAACATTATCAGTGCAATTTGTCAAATGATCATAACAGGATGCATGATATCCTGGGGCCCAGCCCTCCTCCACTTTGTATTTCACCTTTGTTCATTTCTGTGACACTCTCTGTATGCCTTTCGTGGGTCTTCCTATATCTCTCCTCTCTTTCACAGACACAATTACCATCTTTACTCACCTTTCAACTTTTTTTTAAAGCAATGAGATTAAGTAACTTGCCCAATGTTACACGGCCAGTTGTTTTTTTGTGTGGGTGTTAAATATCTGAGGCCAGAACTGATCCCAGGTCCTCCCGACTCCGGGGCTGGCGCTCTTACTCACTGCGCCACCTCGCAGCCCCATACTTTTCAACATTTTGCAATACTTTCTGACACTTCCTCTCCATTGAGCTTACTTTCTCCAAGATGAGCAACGATTGCTCCTTAAATGTTATATCCAGTGGCCTTTTTTCAATCCTCCTTCTTCTAGACATCTCTGCGGTTTTTGTGACCGTTGGCCACTCTCACCTTCTGGATAGTGTTTCTTCCTTTTTCATCCATGAAAATAATATTTCCTTTTTCTTCTGCTCCTTCTCTGTCTACTTCTCAGTCTCCTGTGCTGGATAACCATACAACAAAGTATCCTATTTTTTTAAACAAGTATTCAGCAAATAGTTGTTGAATTGGATTGAATTTGTGGTTGCATCACCTCTCCAGTTTGAGACTCTAAAGGAGATTTAAACATTCAATAAACCAGCAATCATTTATTAAGCACTTATTACAAAGACACCAAGGTAAATATGGAGCAGTCTTTGTTCTGGGGAGGTTACATTCTTGGGGGCACAGGTTCACTTACCTGAACAAAGCAAGTAAGTACAAAGTGTAATTTCCAGTGCTGGTGGAAGCAGCTGGGGGGCAGTGTGTGGCGGGGTGCCAGGGGTCTTTCCAGTCTTCTCTTTCACACTTTACATGCATTCTGGACAAATTTCTTCCAACATTTCTCTGTATTTGCCATTCTACAGTCAATTCTCAACTTTGGCAGTGATACGGTTCTTAGAAAATGGTGTAAAAGTAAAAAATCCAAATGATGCATTGAACATATGGGAAATTGAGGGTTAGGTACCTTTGTAAGTAAAAACTGTAATCTCTCACCAGAGATCAGTGAAGATTTGCTTTTCTTCCTTCAATTCTCTATAACAAAATGTCAATGCTGATGATATGTACTTTCTGGAGCAGATTCATGAACACTTTTATAAATACTTTCCTCCTTTTTGTGGATTATAACAAAATTGTTGATTCATTAACACCAAACTTGAGGACAGCTGTGGCTGCAGAGATTCTAGTATGAAGTTTATCTAACCTTTCTTTTCTCACTGAATTGCTTCACTGACTTTGCACACTTGGCCTTAGAGTCTGCAGGACTTGCACAATGCTTTGGGGGCAGGATCTCAACACAAAACTTGAATTTTAAAGGTAAACAATGAAAATATGCAACAAATTCTTGAGGAGCTCTTTACTCTATGATAGCAGGGTGAACAGTCCCAGGGACGTGCCTAGTAGGATACCAGGGACTCGGCATGCTTGTGTGTATCACACCTCTCAGTTTTTCTCTACATATCTGTGAAAGTGCATGGTTGTTAACCCAAAAGTGAAAACAAAGTTATTAATAAAATCACATAAATACTTGAAGTCATGAAATTTAAACACGTTAATGTTGAATATTGACTGTGCCTGCATACCTTTGCACACGCTGGCCTTGGTTCCTGGGAGACTTTTTCTCCTCATCTCCAGCTCTTGGAAGCCTCAGTCTCCTTCATGACTCAGCTGAGGTGACACCTTCCATAGGCAGCTTTTCCGGATCCTCCCAGGGGTTTTTCCTCCCCTTCCATTACCTTGCATTGACTTTTCTCAGTGTACTCGCGGTCCATTAGATTGTAAGCTCCTTGAGGGTATGGTCTGTCTTTTGCTACTTTTTATATCCCCAGTGCTTAGACAGTATCTCACATATAGCAGGTATTTGATAAATGTTTCTTGATTAATTGATTGATTGATACTTCCCCCAGCAGAATGTGAATCCATCAGGTGTGGAGACTTGGAAGGGTCACTGTGGAGTGAACACAAGGGCTTTTGTTCTTCTATTCCTGTAGCTCTATGTGTTGTAATCTCCCTCTCAGCTCTAGAATTCTCTTTTCTATTTTTTAAAGTCCCTTCAAGTTTGAACATTCTATCTTCTGTGGCTCAAGGTCATTCCCAGCACTGTCATTCTGTCATTTGCTTTGTATGTTTTTGTAGGCTAAACCTCCCCAATGAAGTCTCATTCCATGACCAAGGTCTTCAGAAAACCCCTTCAATTTCAATTTTATTGAGGACTGACTGTGCTCCCAGAAGCTGGCATGGGCTCATTTTTCCTCTCAATGCCTGAATCCTGGACAGGATGTGACTGTTCCAATGATGTTCCTTGCTCTCTCACATTTTCTCCCTCCTAACCTTAGGGAAGGGGCTGCTGGTTTTGGATGGGCCCAAGTGGTTTCAGCACCGGAAACTGCTCACCTTTGCCTTTCACTCACAGGTCCTGAAGCCATATATGGACCTCTTTGTTGAGTCTACCAAAGCTATGCTGGTGAGAAGCTCCTTGTGACCTTGTTCTAATCCTTGCACATTCCACTGGGGATTAAACCAAGGTGGGGCTATTTTGGGGGTAGCTTAGGCTGGGGCTTGTAGAGCTGCACTGGACAGAATTTCCTTCAGAATACATCAGAGAAGGAAACTGAACATTTGGGGAAGGGGTGTTGGAAGAGGAGTGAGCCCTGGGAACAAGTCCTGTGGGTGTATGGGACTTGGAACTGGAAAGCCTTCCCGTCTTTTTCAGAGCAAATGGGACAAGAAGATTCAGAAGGACAAGTGTGTGAGCATCTTCCCACATGTGGGTCACTTGGCTCTGGATGGTCTGATTAAATATATCTTTGGAAGGAGCAGTAGGAGCCAGACACAGAGATCAGTGAAAGTGCCCTGACTATCTTGGAGGAGTAATTGTTATCTGACCCCCTAGGGAGCAAGCCCCTGATCTGAGAGGAGACAAAATCCTGTCCTGGGGAGTTCCTTGTTTGGGGGAGAGAAACACAAACACCACAAGGAAACATCACTGAGGTCCGGATGGTAAGGGTCCTGATGAAAGATTTGAGGCTTTGAGTGGCCCCCTTCCCTTTCTCCCCAATACAGAACTTAGTCTTGGGAGGTGGCTAGGACCAGGGGGAAGGGGAATGACTACTCAAAATGCCATAGCACAACTGTCCCCTCTTTCCTCCTCCCCTACTTCATTGCTCCAATTCTTCCTCTCCTTGGCCCCTGCAGTGACATCACCTACTATCAGGCCATCGAGGAACTCACCTTGTTGATGTAAGAACAAATGGCATCCTTCCAGTATCACAATGACTTCTTCTACTATTGGTTCACGACTTTTGGCCAAAAGTTCCTTCGGGCCTGCAAGGTTGCTCATGACCATACTGGTGTGTCTCCAGCCTGGGTCTGCCCTTCTTTTGTCCTTCTTCCTCTCTCCCTACCTCCCTCCATTTCTCCTGTCCTTCCTTCTTTCCTTCCTTCCTTCCTTCCTTCCTTCCTTCCTTCCTTCCTTCCTTCCTTCCTTCCTTCCTTCCTTCCTTCCTTCCTTCCTCCCTCCCTCCCTCCCTCCCTTCCTCCCTCCCTCCCTTCCTTCCTTCCTTTTCCCCTTCCTCATTCCCTCTTTTCCTTCCTTTATTTTTTCTGTATTTCCTTCTTTTCTTCCTGTTCCTCAGACTCTACCCCCAAGCCCACCTACTTGGTTATTCACCTACAAGGGTTATTCATCATTACCCCCTATGAAAGGCAGCTTTTTTGTGACCCTGTGGCCTCCTGTCCTCTACCATTTCCCTAACCAAATAATGCCACATGACTCTTCCCTTTGAGGAAGAAGGGAGTGTTTCACAGAATCACAGAATCTTTGAGCTGGAAGAGATGTCAAAGAGCATGCAGTACGACCTTTATCTGAGGAGGAAAGCTTACTACGGCACGTCCATAAGAGGCTGTCTGAACCCTGTTTGAGGATGTCAAAGTACAGGGAATGCACTAGTACTGCAGGCACCCAGCTCCACCTTTGGCAGCTCCAATTTTCAGGTAATTTTTCCTGATATCAAGGACAAATCTACCTCTCTGAAATTTCTACTAGTTGTTCCTGGTTCTGCTTTCAGAGGCTGAAAAGACTAAATCTAATCTCCTTCCTACCTCATAGCCATCCAAATATTTGAATACACGGCCACCCATCCTAGAAATCTTCCCTTCTCCAGGCCAAACATCTTTACTTCCTTCAATTAATCCTCATATCTCATGATCTCAAGGTCTTTTTTGGTCCAGTCTTCTTCTATGTGTTCTCCTGCTTATCAACATCCTTGCCAAAATGTGCTGTCCAGAACTGAACACAGTCATGCAGAAGAGGTCAGAAAAGGCCAGCAGATAACAGGATTATCAGCTACATCAGTAGGGCTTCCATGCTTTTCTTGAAGCAAACTGAGATCACATTAGCTTTTCAATGACTGCCCTATTATTGTCTTTGTAGCTTCCTCAGACACTCAGATCTTTTTCAGAAGAGTAGGATTCTTTCACCCATCTTGTAATTGTGAAGTTGATTTTTTGAGCCAGAGCATTAAACTTTACATTCATGTATCCATATAAAATTTCACCATATATTTGGCTCATTGCTATACTCTTTGGAGATATTTTTGGTTTTTGTCTCTATAGCTAAATATTGTTAAGCTCTCTTTCTTAGCTGAAAGTCTTTATGTTCAATAACCAAATTATCAAGGTCTTTATCCAAGTAACCAATAAAACTGCCAAAAAGTCCATAGTTGGCTGGAGAATGAATTTCTAGGGCAGTCTGTCTGAGATCTCCCTCAAGGTTGATACTGAGATATTAATAAAGACTATCCTTTGGGTTCAGTCAAACTGGGTTGTCCAGTTTTGCTAGCGTCAAGTCCATTTTGCCCACAAAAAGTATGAGAAACTTTTCCAAATGTTTTATTAAAATTTAGGTCAACTGTATCTTTAGCATTCCCTGAATAAGTCAACCTAGTAATTCTGTCAAATAAGGAAATGAGGCTACCCTGACACAACCTATCCTTGATGACCTCATATAGGTTTTTTTAATCTAATCATCACCACTTCTTTGATAAAGAAACCCAATAGAATGTTTAAGTATAACTTTCATTTTTCATTACTAGACATTTTCCAATAATTTTGATTACTAGGTTTTTTCTAGTAATATAGGCAATTTCTAGCTATAATCCTTCCTCCCACCCTCAATCTTCCCTACCTAGAATTCAACCCTGACATGAGACAAGAAACACCCTTATGCAAAAGATGGCTGTATGCAACAGTATATGCACTCTTATTTCTTTGTTGTCCTTGACCTTTCTGCCAAGAGAAATGGCATGCATCATTGCTTGTTCTCAGGGAACTGGTAATAATTTTTGTTGAGACCTCCTTAGAGTTGGCTTACTTTTTTTTTTTTAAAACAATCTTTCCATTTTCATTGTTGTAATCATTGTGCAGGTCATTCATTTCTTTCTACTTATTTCACTTTGAATCTCTTCATACAAATCTTCCCATGTTTCTTTGGCTTTCTCAGATCTGTCATTTCTCATTGAATAAGGACATTTCATTATATTCACATGCCACCTTTCCTAGCCATTCTTTAAATGATGGGCACTCATTTGTTTCCATTTATGTATCATTATAAAGTTTGCAAAGTTTATATATATATATATGTATATAAACATATATATAATACATACATACACATATATGTATACATAAAATGCCTATTTATACATACACTCATGTATGTGTATGTATATATGTATTGTGTATATCTATCTATCTATCTAAAATTTGGTCCTCACAACAACCACAGTTCCTCTAATTTATGAACCCCATTTTCCAGAGGAGACCTAAGTGTGAGAGAACCTAAATATCTTAACTGGGGCTATACAGCTAATGAGCATCTGAAGCCAGATTTCATCTCAGGGCCTCCTGATCCTAGGTCTGACACTCTATCCACTGAGCCACGTCTCTAACTTGACACTATACTTTAGGACAATGAGCTTATGGTCATCTCATCCTTCTATCTTCTTTGTCTTCTCTAAATCTTTAGTGAATCTATAATGTCATCAATATAACTATTCCCACCAAAGATGCAGATCCCAACCTATGCATCTCAGTTTATCCTATACATGTCTCTTAAATCTAAGTAAATTTATGAGTTCCCTGTGCATCCACATTGGATCACTTAGGTATCATCCTCCCTTTCCTCTTTATTAGAACTATTTCTCTTTTGTCTTCAGGATTCTTTTAACAAGAGCCTCCAATCCCTCTTGGGAAGACTTCCTCTGTGGAATTTTAGGACATGAAATCCTATTTTTTTTTATTTGAACCTTTTGAAATCTGTTCTCTTTAAATCCAAGTGTCACCAGGCTATTCCCAATTTTTGATGACAAACTCTAAAATGCAGTAGTAACATCTCCCTAATTTCGCCATCATTTCAGCACAGAGGAGGGTATGTCCCAGGGGGAAAAGCCTCCTGGTTTCCTGTTATGGCCATTTACTTCTCTAGTTGTGAAGTTCTTTGCCCACTTAAAGTCCTTTTCCTCTTTCTCAGTGATGAAGAATTAGAACTCCTGATGGGAAGGCTCCTGTAACTAACTAGAGTAAGGGTTGGGGATTGCTCCCTGTGACGCTCTCAGAAGTGGTGACTTCTGAATGATTCACTGGAGTGAGGGCTTGACTGAGGCATCTATAACCCTAAGACAGTGTATTTGGAGGCAAGAGCCCTAGGTGGGGTGACCTGGTTCTTCCACTCACTCCATTTGATTCCATGACCTTGACTCAACCACTTCCCCTCACTAGAATTTAATTTCCCTTTTCCAAATTGGGTGCTTGAGCACATGACTTCTCCCACCCTTTCCAGCACTAACACAGATTTCCTTGCACAGACAAGGTAATTAGGGACAGAAGGGCTGCCCTGTAGGAGGAAGAGGAGCAAGAGAAGATTCAAGGGAAGAAATGCCTGGATTTCCTGGACATACTTCTTAGGGCTAGAGTGAGTCTGAAGGGCTTTGGAGGGATGGGTTAATCTGGGGCTCAATTCAGGCAAAGCCAAAGTGGGTCTTTAGGGACCCCCTTGCTCCATGGAGTATCTGTCTCTTTCCTGTTCCTTCTTCTATCCTTATGCATTTGCTCACTCATAAAATGGGAAGAGAGATCAGTGGGGAAAGGGACCATCCACCCAAGGTTTTCTTCGGGAGCTGGGGAAGGGTGGGTAACTTGAACCTGACTTTGATTGGTAGAGAGGATCCAGATAGACAGAGTGAAACTGAATACAAGATGTTCTAAACGAAAAGGTGCTGGATTTGCCATCAAAAGCCCTGGGTTCAGATCTTGGTTCTGACACCACCTGTGTGACATTGGACAAGTCACTTCCCCCATGTGAGCCTCAATTTCCTCCTCTGGAAAATGAGATTTAGTTAAAAAGTCTCTAAGGTCCCTTTCAATTCTAAATCTTATGCATAAGAAGGCAATTCAGGGAGAAATATGGTCCTTTCTCCAGTCCCATAAAAAAAAGATCCCATTTCCCTCCTATTCAGGTCCTTTTTCTCCTATTTAGCAGCTTTTATTGAGGGGAAGTTCTCCCTGAAGCCTACTTTGAATCCCTCCTATTGTGTCTTCCACCCATTTTTGTCACCTCCATTTCTTCCTGAAGGATGAGAACAGGAATACGTTGTCAGATGCAGACCTACGGGCTGAGGTGGACACATTCATGTTTGAGGGGCATGATACCATTGTCAGTGGCATCTCCTGGTTCCTGTACTGCATGGCCCTCCACCCAGAGCCCCAGCAGCGATGCCAGGAAGAGATCCAGGGAATCTTGGGAAATTGTGACACCATCCAATGGTGAGCCCTGGGCCTGCTCTGACTTAAAACTGGCTGAGAAGTGTGCCACGGGATGCAGGGACCTTGTCAGGACCTGCCCTGCTCCCTCAAGCTCTGCCACTTATGATTGTTGTGGCCATGCCAAGTCTCTTCCCTCTTCTAGGACTCAGTTTCCTCATCTATAAAATAAGGGGATTAGGCTAGTCAATCTCTAAGGAATCTTGAAAGGCCAAATCTCAGATCCAATGGCCGCCCCTGTCATTTGATTTTTAAACTCCTATTAAAGATTTTCTAAGAATTCTTTTTGGGCAGGTGACCATTTGTCATTACTCTTTGGGTTAGAAGGGAGTTTCTTTGCTTCAGTATCCTCGTCTGAAGATGAACCCTGGTCATCTCTATTCCCACAATAACCTTCCATGTTTGGCTTCTTTGCCTGTGTATATTTTGTAGCAATAACTTAATTTTTGTAATTAACTCTAGCCCTGGGGAGCAGGGGATGGTGCCTCTTGCCCCAGATCTTCAGTTCTCCCTCAGCTTGGAGCCAAAGTCAAACCTCCAGCCTCCTGTAAGTGCCCACACCAGGGGTTTTATGCCCCACTGCTTCTGCTCTCACCAGGCCTGTGCTCCTTTCTTGCCTCCACCTCTCTCCACAGCACAGCTGGGTCTAGTGTTCCTTGTCAGTAAAGATTCCTTCAATCCTCCCAGATTCAGACATCCAACGCCCCTGGTTCCTTGTGGCTGCCACCAACATTGCCTTCTGTGGGCCCATCTGTCCCTGTCTCCAACTCCAGAAAATAGCACAGTCTCTATGATGGTCACTTCCCCCCATCCAAAGTCCTTGCCTCAGTCTGACATCAGCTCACTGGCTTCTCAAGGTTCATTAGGGTTGATTTGCCCTTTTTTGTTTATTTTTGCCTCTTGTTTTATTGCTGCCAAATCCAGGGAAATTGCAATCCTGGCTTTGCAGAGATTTTGGAAAGTTCTCCCACTATCCTGGTCCTTGAGGTCGTCCCCTTCATGAAAACCTGATCTGTCACCCCAGTGTGGAGCTGATTCCCCCCATTTTTCCTCAAGGAAATGTCTGCCACAATCTGTGAGATTTGTTGAATGCTGAGAAGTCCAAGGAGATCCAGTATCCTCTCACAGGAGACTCTAGACCATCCTTCTCCATTCCGATATTTTCAGAGGACAGCCCTAGATGTGGAGCTATGAGACCTTAGTTGCAGTCTGCACAGAGCTTAAGACATTACCAGAATGACTCTCATTATCAGGGATCAGTTTCCCCATTTGTAAATCTTAGGGACCAGATGAGGTTAGCATCATGGCATAGGTGAAGGAAGTCACAACTGCTCAGGGACCTCTAAGACTTTTAGTTTAATGTGAGTGGCCTGTCTGCATCAGCGGAGAGGTTGACCCTGCGAGGAGTTCCCCATACCAATGAAATCACAAGACTGTTCTCCTGGAGCATCTCTCTCCCTGTCTGAAGGCAGCCTGGTCTCTCTCCACATCTATGTACTGCACAGGAACCCAACTGTCTGGGACAAGCCTGAGGTATCTCCAACCATCACATCTAAGTAAGAGCAGGATGGGCAAGAGGAGAGCATTCACAGAGGGGCAGGGGAAGGGGGAGGCTCATGTCTGTTGGGGATAGGGGATGAC
>NW_027185850.1:28390290-28422973 GCF_028583685.1 Petaurus breviceps papuanus | reverse complement strand
CCATCATATCTGCCCTCATTTCACATTATAATTCAAACACTGGAGGAGTAAGGGAAGGATAGTCTTGCTTCTTTGTAAAGCAGGCCCTTCCTCTGGTCAAAAACCTTTAGTAGGCCCTGATTCTTCCCGAGTGAGGTTCACATGGTTCTTCCTGATACCCCCTAACCAGCCCATTCCCATTTCTGAGCTCCATGGTAGCTCTCCAGGCTGCTGCGAGATTAATCACACATGCATCTTCTGTGTTCTAGATGCCACTTTCTATACAACCATTATGTTCCAAGTGTGCCTCGTGTCCCCCAGACTCTGTGCCTCAGATCCAACTTTGCCTTGTGCCTGGAACATGTTCCATCTCTAGAATCACAGAGTTCTAGGGTCTGAAGTTGCACGAGACATTAGGGGTCTCTGGTCCAAGCTCTTGACCAGGTTCACCCACTTAACAAAGTCAGAGGAGGGATTTGAATTCAGGTCTTCCTTACTTTTCTTGCAGGTGTTTGATCCCCAGCGCAGCTGAGAATGCTGGTCATAAAGTCAGGAAGATCTGGGTTCAACTTCTGCCTTTGGTGTTTGCTAAGTTTACAACCTGCCTGTCCTGCTCCCCTGCCAGACTCTATGAGCCTCAGCTTGTTTCTGTCTCCAGCCATGGAGTAATCCTGGAAGCAATGCTGATTTTTTGTTTCTCTCCTCTGACTGCAGGAAATGCATCGGGCAGCAGTTTGCCATGATGGAGACAAAGGCAGTGGCAGCCCTCTGTCTCCTTCACTTTGAGTTTTCTCCAGAGCCCTCGAGGCCGCCCATCAAATGGCTTCAGCTGGTGCTGGGCTCTAAGAACGGCATCTACCTTAACTTGAAGAAGCTGATGTAGGAAGGAGCAGAGCCTGGAGCTCTGTCTTGTGCATGGAGGGGGATGGGGATGGGCCATCAGTGGTGGTGCTGAAGTGTGTTTGCTGAGGCAGATTGAGCATGGCCCTGGCCTCCTGGCACCTTAGAGTCCAGGACAGGAATGGAGGTAGACACAGGCCCTGGGTGCTGATTTTTCTCTCTACTTGGGCACACACATTTAGCTATATATGCAAGAAATACCTTCTAGTAGTATAGAAACATCCCATATCATAACATATTGTATCAGTTTGCAAGACCTCCGTGTCATTTGTAGTTCAAACTCTTCATATTACAGGGGAGGAAACTGAGGCTCTGAGTCACCTGCCTTCCTTCAAAGCCTGGTTCAGTGGCCACCTCCTACAGGAAGCCTGTAGGACATTTTGTACTCGCCAGTAAAATGGAAACTCTTTGAGGGCAGGGCCTGATTCAGTTTTGTGTTTGTACTTTCACCATAGCATAGAAGAGATTCCCAATAAATGCTTTTGAAATAAATTGGATAGAGAACAGTGTGGACAAAGGCAGGGAGGCTGGAGAGCACTGGGTGTTTGCAGTGTCCAGAGAGTTCAGTTTAGCTGGAGCTTGGTGAACATGGTCTGACTATGTGAGGGTGGTGTTGGGAGGAGGAATAATGGTAATAAAATGGCTAAATTTATACATCACTTTAACATTGACAAAGTGTTTCATGTACATTATCTTGTCTGAGCCTTACAACAGCACTGTAATATAGGTGTTATTAATAACTCCATTTTATAGATGGAGGAACTGAGGCTGAAAGAGGTTAATGACCTTGATCAGGATCACACAGATGGCAATTGTCAGAGGAGGGATTTGAACCCAGGTCTTCCTGACTCCTTGAGGCAGCTGGGTGGGGCAATGGATAGAGGGGTGGACCTGGAGTCAGTAAGACCTGAGTTCAAATTCAGCCTCAGACACTCAATAGCTATGTGACCCTAGGCAAGTCACTTAGCCATGTTTGCCTCAATTTTCTCATCCACAAAATGAGCTGAAGAAGTAAATGGCAAGCCATTCCAGTATCTTTACCAAGAAAATCCCTCATGGGGCCACAAAAGTGGAACAGGATTAAAAAATGAGCAAATGACAAACAACTTCCTGACTCCAAGTCTGAAAAGGAGGCTGGCATCAAATTCTGGAAGTCCTAGAATGCCAGGAAAAAGGAATTTGAACTTTGTACAAAGGGTAATATGGAGCCACTGAAGATCTTTGAGCACAGGACCCTGCTTTTCCCCAAATCTGTGCCCTGGAAAGATGAGATATGTGAAGCATGAATGGGGGAGGGGAGGGACTTGTTAGGAGGCCCTGGTCAGTGATGGTGATGGCTGGGCTCTGGTGGTGGCCATGAGCGCAGAGAGATCAATGTGAAGGATGTGGGGGTGGAATTGATGGGACTTAGTGACTTAGTGGATATAAGAGGTGAAGGAGAAGAGAGTGGAAGAATCCTCCAGGTCTGATTGTGGGATCATGGGTGACCTGGGTGACCAGTGAAATGAGGAAGTCAGCAAGAACAGGCTGGGGGTGGAGGGGAGGATGAGCTTGGTTTGAGCCTGTTGGGTTTATGGACTAGAAATAGAACAGAAGCCAAGAGGAATCCCCACAGTGAGGGACTGGGGGAGGGAAAGGAGCCAGGATCAGAAATAGAGGAGGAGAGATCAGATGAGCAGGGTGTCTCTGAAACTAAGGAAAGAGATGACCTAAAGGAAGCAGGCAAGTGGGACAGTGGCTAATGGGTCAGACATGGATGGAGTCAGGAAGACTTGGTTTCAAATCCTGCCCCAGCCACTTTACCAGATGACCCTGAGCATGTCATTTTCCTGTTCTGAGTTTCAGTGTTGGTAGGGACAATTAACAACAACAGCAGCAGCAGCAGTAGTGTAATGGGAATGTAAATTTAAAGATCTTCCCTGCCCCTAGGCTAAACTGCACCTGGAGCCTGGGGTGGGAGGCTTGTTTTTCAGTAGATACTTCTTGATTGGGCAGTGAGTCAATAAGTGTTTTTTAATATTATTAAAATAAGTCAATTCTCTGACCCAGGAGAAGGCTATATAAGCCCTGATGTGTAGCTTTGTTTTGGGGCTCACTTTGAGAAGTGTTCTGAGATTTGATCAGATGAAACTCTGGAAAGCTGTTGTCCAGAGCCCCCCGGCTTTGAAACCCAGATGTTGATTTGGTATGGATGTAATGGTTGGACAGTTTGGAAACCTGTCTACTTGATCTGTTTCTGTCTTGATAATTCTGTCTGTATACTCTGAAGTTCAGGGTGCTGACATCTTTCATCTGAACTAGGTGAACGATACATATCTGACTGATTAAAGTAAGCTTGTTAACCCATTTTGAGTTGCTTTCCTTTATCAAAGCAGATCCAAGAACCTGTGTTGGCAGACACCCTGGGGATGCTGGGGTGCTTGCTGCTACAAGCAGTAACAACAACCCTAATGGAACTGGAGAGGGTGAGAGTAAGTTGACACAATGTATTGAAAGATGTGTGGGGAAGAAACATATCCCAGGCTATTCCACAAGATAGGGGCTTAGTAAAATGTCTCTGGGCTGGAATGTTTTCCAGATGATTGCTGTTAGCTATCCCCACTTTCTTCTCTCCACCCTCCTCCCTAAACACACACACACACACTCACATTCACACTCACACACACACACTCATACACACACACACACTCACACACACACACACACTGCATGGTAAAAGAAGAGAACTGATTGTTGGAGGATACAAGGTTTGTGACTGTTCAGTCAATTCTGAAACCCCCTGTTCACATGCCAAACTCAAAATTCTGTGTTCTCTGCCTTAAGGTCCCTTTCCAGCAGCACTGTGCAGTGCTTGGGGTCAGGTAATACCGGGGTCTGAATCACTCCTCAGACAGCTTCTAAAGACTCTAAGGAGGTGTGGAGTCAAGATGGCAGAGTAAAAACAGGACCTCTGCATGGCTCTGGCTCCAACCACCTCCAATACATGTAAAAAAAATGACTCTAAATAAGCTTTAGAGCCCCAGAACCCACGAAGTGACAGAGAGAAACAAACCTCCCACTGAAGGCAGCCTGGCAGGCCGGCAGGCAGGGTCTATTGCACCAAGGTGGGAGCCGAGCACAGTCCCATGCGAGCTGTACTGACTGGATCCAGGGAGGCCCTGACCAGCTGTAGTCAGACCAGATTTCAGGAGAGTGAACCACCAGCAGCTGTGGCAGTTTCCAGACTTCTGAACCTATAAACACCAAAGACAAAGTAAAAGGTCAGTGGGAACTCTGTTAGAACCGGCAAATGGAAGAGTGTGGTCTGGCCCCTGCCCTTGGGCCAAGAAGTGGCTGAAGCATGGCGGTGGCTGCAGCTGCTGCCACATGGCTGTCTCCAGAGCTCCTGGCCTGCAGATCACAGAGGGACCAAGAGACCATCCAGAGGGTAAGCACTCTTGCTTTAACCTGCTTGGATTTAGATTGCGGTCTTAGGTGGTGGTTCTGGGGTGTGTGCCCAGTGGGGCAGAGTTTGTGGTGTCTGTAGAGAGAGCACCCTCCTAATAGCTCCAGCAGCTGTGAAACCCCAGCAATTTGGGACACAGCTCTCTCCATTCTGGAAGCAGAGTTCTACCATGGCAAAGAGCTCAAAAGTCAAGTAATTGACTGGCAAGATGAGCAAGCAGATGAAGAACAATCAGACCATAGAATCCTTTTTGGGTGACAAAGAGGATCAAAGCATGGAATAGGAGGAAGACCATGAAGTCAGAACTCCTGCATCAAAAGCTTCCAAGAAAAATATGAACTATTCACAGGCCATGGAGGAACTCAAGAAGGATTTTGAAAATCAAGTAAGAGAAGTGGAGGAAATTGGGAAGAGAAATGAGAATGATGCAAGAAAATCATGAAAAGTGTGTCAACAGCCTGATAAAGGAGACCCAAAAAATACTGAAGAAAATAACACCTTAAGATATGGACTAATTCAAATGGCAAAAGAGGTCCAAAAAGTCAATGAAGAGAAGAATGCCTTAAAAAGCCAAATTTGCCAGATGGAAAAGAAATTTCAAAAAGTCACTGAAGAGAATAATTCCCTCAAAATTAGGCTGGAGCAAATGGAAGCTAATGACTTTATTAGAAATAAAGATACAAAACAAATCTAAACAAGTGGAAAAAATAGAAGGCAATGTGAAATATCTTATTGAAAAGCCACTGACCTGGAAAATGGATCCAGGAGATATAATTTAAAAATTATTGGACTACCTGAAAGCCATGATCAAAAAAAGAGCCTAGACACTATCTTTCAAGAAATTATCAAGGAAAATTGCCCTGATATTCTAGAACCAGAGGGCAAAATAGAAATTGAAAGAATTCACTGATCACCTCTTGAAAAAGATCCCCAAAACAAAACTCCTAGGAATATTATAGCCAAATTCCAGAGTTTCCAGGTCAAGGAGAAAATACTGCAAGTAGTCAGGAAGAAACAATTTGAGTATTGTGGAAACACAATCAGGATAATGCAAGACCTAGCAGCTTCAACATTAAGGTATCAAAGGGCTTGGAATATGATATTCTGGAGGTCAAAGGAGCTAGGATTGAAACCAAGAATCACCTACCCAGCAAAACTGAGTATAATGCTTCAGGGGAAAATATAGTCATTCAATGAAATAGAGGATTTCCAAGCATTCTTGATGAAAAAACCAGAGCTGAACAGAAAATTTGTCTTTTAAATATAAGAAGAGAAGCATGCGAAGGTAAACAGGAAAAAGAAATCATGAGAAACTTATTAAAGTTGAACTATTTCCATTCCTACATGGAAAAATGATAATTGTAACTCTACTCATAAGACTTTTCTCAGTATGAGGATAATTGAAGGGAATATATGTGTATATATATATATATATACATATACATGTATGTATAGGAGGGTGTATGTGTGTATAAGTATATATGTGAGTGTGTGCATGGGCATGTACATGTATACATAGACAGAGGGCACAGAATCAGTTGAATATGAACAAATGATATAAAAAAATAAAATTAAGAGGTGAGAGGAATATATTGGGAGAAGGAGAAAGGGAGAAATAGATCAGGGTAAATTATTTCATATAAAAGAGGCAAGAGAAAACTGTTACAATGGAGGGGAAGAGCAGGAAGGTGAAAGGGAATGGGTCAACCTTACTCTCATTAAATTTAGCTTAAGAAGGGAAAAACATACACACTCAATTGGGTATCTTACACTATAGACAAGTAGGAGGGAAGGAGATAAGAGTGGGGATGATAGAAGGGAGTGTAGACTGGGGGAGAGGGTAGTTTAGAAGCAAACTTTTAAAAAAGGGACAGGGTCAAAATAGAAAATAGAATAAGTAGGGGGTGGGATAGGATGGAGGGAAATATAGTCAGTCTTTCACAATATAACTACTATGGAAATGTTTTGCATAACTACACATGTACAACCTATATTGAATTACCTATCTTCCCAGTGGGTGTGTGTGAGGAGAGAAGAAGCAAAAGAATCTAGAAATCCAACTTTTAAAAGCAAACGTTTAAAAAAATTGTTTTTTCCATGCAATAAATAAGATATACAGGCACTGGGGTATAGTAATCCATCTTGCCCTACTAGAAAATGTATGGGTGTGTGAGTGGGGGGAGTGATGGGGGAGGATATAAGAGAGAACAGATTGGAGGAAGTGGTATTCAGTAGGCCTGCTGTTTTGGGGTGCGTGGGGAAAAGACGGGGAGAAAAATTTGTAACTCAAAATCTCGTGGAAATGAATGTTGAAAACTAAAAATAAATAAATAAATTGGAAGACTCTAAGGTTCCTCCCACTTCTCACATTCTGGTACTAAGATCCCTCCCACCTCTCACATTCTGGGATCTATGATCCTTGCTACCCTCCCTACCCCAGCTCTCACATTCTCTGTTTTATTTTCTGAGTCTCTGATGAGTCCAATCTTTTCTTATCCCTGCCCAGGCTTCCAACTTTCCTATTTTGTGTTGCCTTCCCCCATTAGAATGTAAGGTCCTTGAGGATTAAATACTGTACTGTCAGCATTTAGCAGTGTGAACATCACAAAGAAAGACTGGTGCAAATACATAATGTATTGATTTGTCTCTCCAGATCTTCTGCCCAAAAGTGTTCTACCGTGGATCATAGACTTAGATGGTTTCTCCATTTTTATTCGAATTTTATGCTTTTACAGGTAAGGAAACTGAGGCCCAGGCTAGTTAACCAATTTTCTCAAGATCACACAACCAGTAATAGCATTCACATAGCACTTTAAGGCTCTTTCAGCTTATATATTCCCCACAACACTGTGAGGTAGGTGAGATAGGTGCTATTATTATCCCCACTTTATAAATGAGGAAACTGAGTCTCCCAGAAGCTAAGTCACTGGCACAGGGGTCACAGGGTTGGCAGGATAAAGGTCCAGCATTCTCTCCACTCTGCCACCTCACTGCTCTGAGGTGGGATTTGAATTCAGGTCCTTTGACAACAGAGCCATGATTCCTTCCATGGAGGACCATATTTGCTGTCCAAATTAAAGTTTCCGTATTTCCTTTATATGCCTGAAATCCACCCCTCCCTATGACTCACTCTCTCTAGCCCTAAAAAAGGGTTTGATAAGGAGGAAAACATCTTCATCATTGTTTCCAGTTCTTCCATACTCAGTACTCATCATTGCTTTTGCCCCGGCTTCCTTTTCCTCTCTACCCAATCTTCATACTGTGGTTAGAATTCAACCCTACATTCTTCTCTACTCTTTTCATCCTTTGCCCCCTTCTCTTGTAACTAACTGATAGCTCAACCTGAACAACCATCTGCCCTCTTTGCACCTGTTCTTGAACAGAGCAGGACAAAATCATGCTGTCAAGCTGCCTGGATCTGCAACAAATTTATATTATCGAATCTCGAGGGCTTTCATGGTATAATGGAAACAAAGTAAGGGAACTCTGAAATATACTGGCTGTGTGACCCTGGGCAAGTCCCCTCAAGTGCTAATCTCAGAGACTGTTCATAACAGAGTAGGTGCTGAACTGCATAAGGAGAGGGGCTTTGCCTGTCAATGGAGTCACAAGTCTGACAGAACAAAACCTCATTATGGCTCTAACTGCAGCAACGTTATCCTTTTACACCTCTTGAAATAATTCCCCATCTCACTGAGACAATCCCAAACATTCTTTTCTCTCCTCAAGCCTTCCATCATTTCACTCCTTTTCAGCAGAAGACCTGGCATCATAGTTTACTGAGAAAATAAAGACATTTGCTAGTGAGCTCCCTATTCTTCCTTCCTCTACATCTCAAGACCTCTTCACCATCCCACAATCTCTTCTCCTTTATTCTAGTATCTGATGAAGAGGTGGCCCTTCTCCTCAAAAGACTCACTTTACCACCCCTTTCTCATTTCCTGTCTTGTAGCTTCTGAGAAATGGCTCCCACAGTTCTCATTTTTTAACCTTCAGGCTCTCCAAATCTTCTGGCTTCCTTTCTACTACCTATAAATATATTTGCCTCCCTTGTCCTTTTTTAAAGAAACCCATCACTTAACCCTATCATTCCTTAAAGCTGTGGTCCTACTTCTGTCCTTCCTTTCACAACAAACTGTCTGTATTCCAGCGCCATTTTCATTAACTTCTCCATCTCCCACAGTCTGGTTTCTGACCTCATTACTCAACTGAAATTGCCCTCTCTGGGTACTGATGATCTCTTAATTGACAAAGCTAACAGACGTTCTGAATCTTCATTCTTTGTTGCTTCTCTGCAGCATTTGACATTCTGGACCAGTCTCTCCTTGGATACTCTCTTCTCCCTGGATTTTTCTGACATTGCTGGTTCTCTCTCTGTCTCTCTCTGTCTCTCTGTCTCTATCTGTCTGTCTGTCTGTCTCTCTCTTTCTCTCCTCTCTCCCCTACATATCGGACTGCTCTTTCTCATTCCATTTTTCTGGATTATCACTCATCTTCTGTCTCTAAACTCTTGTTCTCTCAGTCATGGAAGACACAGATATTAGAAATATGGGTAAACCTACTTGTCTCAAAGGTCAGTTTCCTCCCCCAAGTCTCTTTGCTCTTTGTGGGCATGGTCAAAATCAGGTTACATTCTGTAGCTACCATCCCCAAAGTTTCATTCTTACCCAAGAGAGCTCCTCAGTTGCCACAAAAACCAGTCGGGTGTGGCGCGCAGGGACAGGCCTGTTCAATGAGGGGGGCAAGTCGTCCCACCAACCATAAGGGCCACTACCAGGCCTATCACCAAAGGGCTGGTACTGGAAAGAGCAAGGTAAGAATAAAATGCAGGGCCCTTGTTCAGGACAGCAAATATTCCTGGGACTACCACTCCATAGCCCAGAAATTTAAAAAGCCCCTATCAAGACATCCAAGGATCAGGATGGCAGAGTGAACCCTAGCTGCCCCCAACCCCCCCCCCACACACACACCCTGAAAACATAGTAATTGTTGCCCCAGGGAAAAACCCTAAACTGTAAAGGCTTGGGAACCCTAGAGGAAGGGTGTGGCTAGGGCCCTGACTCAAAATGTGTAGAAAGCAGACTACAAAAACTCTGGAGTCCTACTATCCTCAGAGGAAGGAACCAAATTCAGAGGGAAACAATGTTGACTCCACACCCACAGCTGAAACATCAACAGGGAACAGGTCCCAAGCACAGAAAGCTCTCCTAGATCAGCTCAAAAGGAATTTTGAAAACCAAATGAGAGATATAGAAAACAAAATGAATAATTCTTTTAAAATCAAAATTTCAGAATTAGAAAAACATTATAATGAAGGAAACATCTCCTTAAAAAGAAAAGTGTGTGATATGGAAAAGGAGCTCCAAAAACTAACTGAGGAAAATAATTCTCTAAAAACTAGAATCAACCAAATTGAAGCAAATAACTCTATGAGGAACCAAGAATTAGTCAAACAAAACAACAAGAATGAAAAATTAGAAAAAGAGGTAAAATATTTCAATGGAAAAATAATGGACCCGGAAAACAGATTCAGGAGAGATAATCTGAGAATCATAGGCCTACAGAAAAATCATCATGAAAAAATGAGCCTAGACAACATTATCTAAGAGCTCATTAAGAAAAACTTCCCTGAAACACTAGAACCTGAGGGTAAAATAGAAATCAAGAGAATGGACCAGATACCTCCTGAAAGAGATCCCAAACTGAAAAGTCCTTGAAATATTGTGGCCAAACTCAAGAACTACCAGGTAAAAGAGAAAATACTTCAAGTAGCCAGAAAGAAACAATTCAAATGTCAAGAAACACAGTGAGGATTGCACAGGATTTGGCAGCCTCTATACTGAAAGACCGGAGGCAGTGGAATACAATTTTCCGCAAGGCAAGAGAGCTCTGGTTACAACCAAGGATCACCTACCCAGTGAGACTGAGCATGTTCTTCCAGGCAAAGAGATGGTCATTCAATGATATAACAGATTTCTAGACCTTCCTGATGAAAAAGCCAGAGCTCAATGGAAAATTCAACTTCCAATTACGAGATGCAAGAGTGACATAGAAAGGTAAACAAGGAAAACACACACACACCCTGTTATTTAATAAGAGCAAACTGTTTGTAGACAAGTAGAGGTCATGAGTATAAATTACACAAAATGACAAATTAAAAAAATCTTATTAAGGGCTACAAAGGAACTGCAATGGAAGAAGAGGAATGAATGAAGTGGAAAAGGATAAATTATGCCACACAAAGAGGCACAAAAACAATATAGCAGAGGAAAAGAAGGGGGGAGATGAGTATTATATGAGCTTTTCCCTCATTGGTTCTGGTACAAGGAGGGTATAACAACCAGTTAAGCATAGGACTCTATGGAGAAGAGACGCAAAATGCATCATATTAGAGGGAAAGAGGGGAGGGTGAGGAGCTTCGCATGAGATTGGTTCCTGTCACTCTTGGTGCGAAGAAGAAATAATATACTTCATTAAGTATAAAAATATCCTACAGACAGTAGGGGAAAGGGCAATGAAGGGGGGGATTAGTAGGGAGGGAAGAAGTAAAGGGGAAAGGAAGGAAAAGGGAGGGGGACTGATAAGGGAATACTGAGGGAGGTGGTGGTCAAAAGGAAAACTATTAAGGAGGAGAAAGGAGAAGGGGAGAAAATATATAAGCATTAACAGGGGAAGGAATAGGATGGAGGGAAAGAAACAGATAATAATCATAACTGTGAATGTGAATGGAATGAACTCTCCCATAAAACAGAGGCAGATAGTAGAATGGATTAAAAACCATAATTCTACAATATCCTATTTACAAGAAATACATCTGAAACAGAGGGATACACACAGGGTAAAGGTAAAAAGCTGGAGTAAAATATATCATGCCTCAGCTAAAGTAAGAAAAGCAGGGGTAGAAATCCTTATCTCAGATAAAGCAAAAGCAAAAATTGATCTAATTAAAAGAGACAAGGAAGGAAACTATATTCTGCTAAAAGGCACCATCGAGAAGGAAGCAATATCATTACTTAACATATATGTACCAAGTGGTATAGCATCCAAATTCCTAGAAGAGAAGGTAAGGGAATTAGAGGAAGAAATAGATAGCAAAACTATACTGAAATGGACAAATGAAATGGACATGACAGCAAAGCCAATTATAATTTGATTAGGAGTGTTTATTAACCGTGGTGATGCCTCCCCAATAGGGAAGACAGACCCAAGCCCTTTGCAGAGCAAACTTATATAGGCTGAGATGTTGCTAACAACAAAGTGTGGTTTCAAGGCGGGGGTGGGGGGGTGGGGGGGGGATAATTCCATTAATGCCCTTTCTAGTGAAGCCTTGATTACCTAGCAAAGCCCTGGGTACAAACATTAACAGACTTAAATCTGTGGCATGTTTCTAGCAACACAGGTGAAACTTTCCCTTACTATTATGGCCTATTAGGTGGTTTCCAGGGACCCTGATAGGGGTCCCCTTCTAGGAGGTTTAGGGGGCTTTTGTGTATAATTTCTGGTGGGCACTTCACTCCCCCCTTTTTCTTGTTCATAGTTGAAACTCGGACTCAACTGAGTCCAGGGAACTGTTCTCTTGCATTAGGGCTGTGGTACCCACTGCTGCCGATCCTGCCATACCAAGGCCAACTAGGATAGGGACTAAAATGGAGGCTGCCAGCAAAAAGGTGTTCTTGCATACAAGCAGTCAGAAGTTAAGCTCGGGTCTGAGGAACTTGGAGTGCTGCCCAAGTCTGCAGGGGTGATGGTAATGGGTGAAACAGGGGGACCATCCGGGGTTAGATCACCACCAGGAGGTGGGTTGAGGACTGGGTTGGGAGCAGTGGGAGTAAGATCGCTTGGCACGGAGTGCGTTGAATAGTGCACAAGGCCCCAGGAGCCCCTTCCTGTAACATAAAACCTGATTCCCCAAGGTGTCACAGTTTTCCAATCCTGTTTGGTCCAATCCAAAACCCTGATCACAATTGGGTTACATGACTTAAGGGTATTACAATGAAATGAAATGTGGTGGTCACAGCTGCCACCGGAGACCCAGTCAGCAATGGTTACACAGTCTCAATTGCCACAATGATATTTCCCTGTCCCCCACACTTGGGGGACCCATCCTCAGGGCAGACATATGACTGGGTTGACCAAAGGCTGCTTTTCTGCTCACGTCTGCACAAGCAGCATCATTGGTCCCCACAGAATATATGCCTGTAATAGGGAAACAACATGAATCTGGGGCACAGTGATCAAAGAAAAAGGGTGGGCTAGCTATGAGTCACATTTTTGAAATGAGTCCCATCAATTGTCTTAGTAAGAGTCCAAGAGTACAAGGTGGGAGCATAGGAGTTGGAACTGGCCAAAGGCAGGAATGCCAGGAACAGGAGCGCCAGGACAGTCTCTTATCTTCAGTTGTATGTCACCGGCTGGCTCTGTTACCCACAGGTCTGGTGGGTCAGGAGGAGCCATCACCTTGATGTGTGAGGGGTGGATCCAGGCTTTTCTTCTGGCCACCTTAACAGCAGAGTGGTCTGATACACCGCTTGGACTGCATTCTGGATGTTCTGGAGAGCTTGGAGGGACTTGAGAAGTAAATCATTAACAATCATACATAACAGCATTTGCCACCAGAAGTACAATAGGAGGTGGGATGCCAAACAATTTCAAAAAGGGGAATGAATTTTTACACATATGCATTCAGTTACAAATGCTAACACTTGCTTAGATGATGGAATAACTACAAATTCAGATAAAAACAGCAAGTTCTTTTCTGCTTTACAATTTGTTACATCAATTCAGCAAGAAAAATGGAGGTTTTAGTGGGTCTCTTAGAATCACACTAGAGATTTTAAAATTTTCTTCTAAAGGTATTTTCCTTCTTCAAAACAAGTTTCAATGATCACTAAATCTTTATGAAGGAAGTTAATTGAAAACTTTCATTTTTTTCTCTTTTTTTCAAATGCTTTATTAACTTCTGATCTACATCTTTCATTTCCTCCAGATTTTCAGTTACAAATTTTCTCCCCATTTTTCCCCTATACACCGCCCCAAAATAGCAGTCCCACAGGATATCCCCTCTTCCAGTCTGCTCTCTCCCATATTTTCTCCCATATCCCTTTCAATATATTTGAATATTTGATTTTAAAACATTGAATTCCAGATTCATTCCCTTCCTCCCTTGTCTCCCACCCTTACTGGGAAGATATGCAGTTCAGTATAGGTTGGACATATGTGGCTAATGCAAAACAACAACATAGTAGATATATTGTAAAAGACTTACTATATTTCCCTCCCTCCTATCCCAACTCCCACTTGTTCTATTCTCTACCTTGATTCCGTCCCTATTCAAAAGTGGGTGCTCCCAACTTCCCTCCCCTCCAACCTGCCCTCCCTTCCATCATCCCCCCTCTCATCCCCCTCCCCCTACTCTCCTGTAGGGTGAGATACCCTATTTAGTGTGCATTTTATTCCCTCCTGGAGCCTAATTCAGCGAGAATAAGGTTGATCCATTAACTTTTGCCTTCCTATTCCTCCACTCCATTGTAACCATTTTCCCTTGCCTCTTCTATATGAGATAGTTTACCCCATTCTGTCTCTCCCCATCTCCTCTCATTATATTCCTCTCTCACTTCTTAATTTCACCTTTTAAGTATCATCCCTTCCTGTTAAATTGGTCCTGTGACCTCTATCTATGTATACCTGTAAACATATATACACACATTCACATATATATTCATATGCCCATATACCCTCATATATATACATATATATTTCTATTCCCTTCAACTACTGAAAAAAGTTACATAAGTTACAATTACTGTTTTTCCATGTAGGAATGTTAATAGTTCAACTTTGATAAGTTCCTTATGATTTCTTTTCCCGGTTTACCTTCTCATGCTTCTTGTATCTGAATGTCAAATTTTCTATTCAACTCTGGGTTTTTCAGCAAGAATGCTTGAAAGTCCTCTATTCGACTGAATGACCATATTTTCTCCTGAAACATGATACTCAATTTTGCTGGGTAGGTGACTCTTGGTTTTAATCCCAGCTCCTTTGCCCTTCAGAATATCATATTCCAAGCCCTTCCATCCCTCAGTGTAGAAGCTGCCAGATCCTGGGTTATCCTGATTGTGTTTCCACAATGTTCAAATTGTTTCTTCCTGGCTGCTTGTAATATTCTCTCTTTAATCTGGGAATTTTGGAACCTGGCTATAATATTCCTAAGAGTTTTCTTTTTGGGATCTTTTTCAGCAGGTGATTGGTGGATTCTTTCAACCTCTATTTTGCCCTCCTGTTCCAAAACATCAGGGTAGTTCTCCTTGAGAACTTCCTGGAGGATGATCTCTAGGTTCTTACTTTGATCATGGCTTTCAGGTAGTCCAATAATTTTAAAATTATCTTTCTGGATCTATTTTCCAGGTCAGTGGCCTTTCCCATGAGATATTTCACATTGCCCTCTACTCTTTCATCCTTTTGGATCTGTTTAATAGTATTTTGATTTCTCATAAAGTCATTAGCTTCCATTTGCTCCAATCCAATTCTGAAGCAATGATTCTCCTCATTGATCTTTTGAGATTCTTTTTCCATCTGGCAAATTCAGCTTTTTAAGGCATTCTTCTCATTGCCTTTTTGAGCCTCTTTTGCCATTTGAGTTAGTCTATTTTTTAAGTTGTGATTTTCCTCAGTCAGGCTGTTGACTCTCATTTCATAATTTTCTTGCATTGTTCTCATTTCTCTCCCCAATTTTTCCTCCACTTCTCTCATCTGCTTCTTAAGGTCCTCTATGGTCTGTAACCAGCTCACATTTTCCTTAGAAGCTTTTGGTGCAGGAGTTCTGATTTCACTGCCTTCCTCCTGTTCCATGCTTTGCTCCTTTTTGTCCCCCAAATAGGAGTCTAATGTTGTAATCTTCTGTCTGCTTTGTTTCCTTTGCCTGGTCATGTCACCCCTCAGTCACTTGACCCCTGGGCTTTTTGCCACAGTAGGACTCTGCCACCAGACAGGGGAGCTTTTGTCCCAAATGCTGAGGCTTTCTCAGCTGCCAGAGGCATTAGATGGGTGCCCTCTCTGAGATCTCCATATGCTCTGACAAGCTGGACACACAGCAGGACCTCCACCTTAGACTGCAATCCAAATCCAAGCAGGTTAAAGCAAGAGCAATTACCCCTCAGACTTGTGCTTGGTCCCCCTACACTCTGCAGGCCAGGAACTGAAGCTGCCACACTGTGCCAGCTGGCTGTGCCTGCCTCTCAGTGGCTTCTCTCCCTGGGGGCAAAAGCCACACACTCCCACCCACTGGGTCCCAAAGTCCAGACTGCACTGACCTCTCACTTTGTCCTTCGCATCTATGTGTTGACAAATCTGGAAACGGCCACAGCTGCTACTGATCTGGAGTCCCTCTGGCCGGCGGCTGGTCAGGCCCGTCCTGGGGCCAAAGCCTTGGCATGGGGCTGGGCTCGGCTCCCAGAGCATTGCACTGGCTGACTCCTGCCGGCCTGCCGGGCTGTCCTCAGTGGGAGGTTAGCTTCTCTGTGTCATTTTGTGGGTTCTGCAGCTCCAAAGTTTGTTTAGAGTCCCCTTTTTACATGGATTGGGGAAGGTCGAAGCCGGAGCCACAGGGAGGTCCTGCTTCTATGCCACCATCCTGACTCCACCCCTAATTGAAAACTTTTAAATGATCTTAAGCAGTTTGCATAACTTTCTGTACATGTTTTAATTCTAGATGAAAAATAATGTTGGATTTTCTAGTAAGCTAATATGAAAGAGCTCATATCTTTTACTGATTACTTCCTCTGAGCATAGAAACCTGTTATGGAGGGGAAAAAGCAGGGACATGTGACATTCCAAATGTGCCAGGAGAAAACATCCTTTGCTCTGTGTTAATTCGGGTACAGCCATAGAGATCTAATCATGCAGCATCTGTTCCATCTCATAGCTAGACTCAGGAATAGGTGGGAAACATTCCTTTTAAAAGCAACTTATGGGTAAACTGAGCCAGGAGTAATCCCATCCCAGGCAGAGGCTAAGATTGTCCCTTTGGCCTTTACCAAATGTAGACTTCCATCTGTTGACAGTACAGGATCACATTCCTCTGAGTAAATAGTGGCATTTTTCTCTCAGACACTGATTTAATGCAGACAACTATACCCAAATTCAGACTCAAAATAAAATTTAGTCATGGTCCCAAGTGCCTTTTACCTTAAACAACAAGCTTCACCAATAACAGCTTAGAGCCAGTTATAATTATTTCTATTTTCATGGGGCTGCAATAAGTAATAAAGATGTATCAGATCTTAAAATGTAAGGAATTCCTTTTACCATCCTTCTAAAATATAAAGGCCAATTTATAAAAATCCTTTTTTATCTTTGCAACTTCTTCATCCAGTTAGTTTCCTGCTTTCCACATACAGTAATCAATTAACAGTTATAGGTTTTACCATTAAAATAGTAGCCCAAAATAGCTTAGTTAATAGTTTTACAAGTTTTTCTAAATAGAAAATATACATATTTAAAGTAACACTACTGGTCTTACACATTTTTCTCCTTGGGTTTTACAATATACAGTGTAAAAATACAACAATAGTATAAACTGCGAGATGACATTAATTGCATTTTCAAATTACATATAAGAATGATTGATCTTACCAAGTGAAGAGGCTAGTTGACTGCTGACCTCATTTTCTCCTCTCTTTTTCTCATCTCCCCACTTTACAGATGAATTGAGACTCAGAGTTAAATGATTTATTCTAGGTCACACAACCAGTCAGTGCAGAGTTTGGAACACACTGTTTCTCACTGACAAGCTTTTTCTCATTTTTCTGATTTTCTCTCATCTTTCTCTTAGCTGTACCTCTCTTGTTTTTCCCTTTTTGCTCTATATTCTGGGGTGTTTTTTCTCTGCTCCATTGTTTTCCAGGAGTCCTTAGCAACCTTCTTTAATTCCTTAGCAGTGGAACAAGCAAAGGGATCATTTGCAACAAGGGAGAGACCTCTTAGATGGTACTGAAGTTGGGACTTCATGGTACAGAGTGAACATTATATTTTAGGGCAAAATCCTTCATTTTTCCAAATTCATCACACTCAAAGCACATCCTCAGCTTATAGTCTATCAAATAAACCATAGCAGACCCTGGTTATGGGGTGGTTGATTTGGGAGAAAAAAGGGCAGTGCTCAACTGGGGAATGCCAGGAGATTGTAGCCTGGAGCATTGAGGAGAGGATTTGGGAAACTTGAAGTAAAAATTTCAGGCTCTGCTTACTTAGAGGTATGGGCTTTAGGGTACCTGGGGATCTAAAACTATTGCTGGTGGGAGCTAGGTCAAATACCCTTTTACTAAACTATTTAGATTGTGGAAAGAATATAATTTTACTTTAGCAGCTCAGATGTATCTCAGGCTTAATATGTGGGATAATGATTAAGTTGTGTTTGTATCTTTGTTTCATAAGCTTCTTTTCCCTTGTCTAACTGTTCTCATGTCATTCAGAAAAATGTTCTATTCCAGGGATTTAACTTTTCAGGTAGGCAGATGACAAGCCCATGTAGCTCTTACATAGCTACTGTGCCACCCCCTTTTTCTTTTTGGAGGAAGTTCACTCAAATTAACTTCACTGTAGCCCTAGCCCAGTTATAGCCAGGACAACAGGGAGAAAAAATCTTAATGGTTCAGACCTCTTACTGTCTCCTCAGCTCCATCAGAGCTGGATGACAGAGGAGGGCTCTGCAGCCCTAGCTAAGAACAACTGGGACCACAGGGAAGAGAATCTTAGCAGTCGTAACTTGTCACTGTGGCACTAGTCAGGTCAGAGTTGGATCACAGTAAGAAGGCACCATAGTTTAGCCTTGTCAGAGGTAAGACTACAGGAGGCAGAATCTTAGTGGACTTTTCTTTTTGACCTTTTGCTCAAATAAACTTTTCTTAGGTGTTCATTCCTTTAAAATTTCAGATCTACTTCAAGATTTTAAGAGAAACTGCTTCTCATACAACATAGATAATACAACTGTTTACCAGTAGCAATCATGGTCTTAATGTTGAACTTTGAAATAAAAACAATTGAATAACAAATCTGGTGACCTTAAACTTCAGTTTTTGTAGTGCCAAATAGTAATCAGAATGAATTCAATTACCTGGATCTATATTCCCAATGATATTACACAGTTCTCTTTCTATGACTCAGAAAAGGGTTAAGTGTTAGTCCTATTTCAAAGCGCAGCTTGGAAACTTACTTCTCTTTGATCATTGAAGTGACCTCTTTTTCTCTTAGATAGATTTTAGGGGAGAAATTTCCCATTCTCTCTCTGTCCATTTGTCTTTCTACTTCGAGAACTTTGGCTGGAGTTCAAGGAGTAGAAGGAGAAATGGTTCTCTGCCAGCAGCCTTTCTTTAATCGATTATTAATCTTTCTAGTGCAGGTACAGCATTTCTTACTGCTTGGGTGCTTTTGGCTGCCTTTTTTTTAATCTTACAGGATGGCAGATTTAGAAATTTCTCTATACAATCCGACAGACAGGATATACACAAAACAACACAACACAACACACAGAATACACTCCGGCAGCGTTTTTGTCTCTCTGGTGGCCCCCTGCACTGAGATTTTGGATTTCAAAAGTTCACTCCCTCCCTTGGGGATCCCAGGTGGAGCAACTGAGCACTTGGAGCAACTGTTAGCAGTTGTCCCAGGTAGGTTGGTCAGATCCCCAGGGTGGAACCATCTGTTGGAGAGGGAAGAGCCCTGACAGGGGTTGAGTCAGGGGACGGGGAGCTGGCAGGAGACTGAGCTTTTGATCTATGGCAATGGCTCCCCGGGCTGAGACTCGGGGCCAAGAAGGACTCAGGTTCCTGGTCTGCTCAAGAAAGCAATACAAGCCTGGGGCCAAGGAACATCTCTCGGTGGCTGCCCCCTAGGGTCGAATTGCTTTCTCGGGCTCTGGTACAGCTGTCTTTTAATTAAGGTTACAGAGCGAGACAAAAATTAAAATTACAGCAACGCCTAGTGACAGACACACAGAACACATAAAGAAAGGGTTAATGCTACAGCAACACTTAGTAAAAAAAAAAAAAAAAGGGAAAAAGAAAAATTAAGGTTACAGCGACATCTAGTGACAAACACATAAACCTTAAAAAAAAAACCAAGTAATTAAAGTAGACAATTAAAGTTAATACATAAAGAAAAGGCACTCCATCAGCATGCCGACCTTGGAGGCTAGTAGGGGCTGTAACGCAGCATCCAGCTTAGCCATCTACTCTACCTGGGGCCAAGGAATATCTATCGGTGATCACCCCCTAGGCGCTTTTACACTTCGTGAGTACTCACCTAAAAGAACACTCTTGGATTGAATTGAAAGTAGTGGGAAGGACTCAGGTTCCTGGTTCGCTGTACGAACTCAGGTTCCTGGTTCACTGTAAGCAATATGAGCCCATGGCTGAGGAACATCTCTTGGTGGCCACATCCCTAGGGCAAATTGTTTTTCTGGACTCCAGGGAGCCTGGTCCAGCTGTCAGTCAGTGCCAAAGGCAATCTCGCTGGGGCCTCCAAGTGAAATGGACAAACTAAATGGACATGACAGCAAAGCCAATTATAATTTGATAGGAGTGTTTATTAGCCGCAGTGACACCTCTCCAATAGGGAAGACAGCCCTGAGCCCTTTGCAGAGCAAACTTATATAGACCGAGATGTTGCTAACAACAAAGTGTGGTTTCAAGGGGGGGGGAGGGGAATGCCATTAATGTCATTTCTAGTGAAGCCTTGATTACCTGGCAAAGCCCTGGGTACAAACATGAACAGACTGGAATCTGGGACGTGTTTCTAGCAGCAAAGGTAAAACATTCCCTCACTATTATAGTTTATTAGGTGGTTTTCAGGGATTCTGATAGGGGTCCCCTTCTAGGAGGTTTAGGGGGCTTTTGTGTATAATTTCTGGTGGGCACTTCAATACTAGTGGGGGACCTTAATCTCCCCCTCTCTGAACTTGATAAATCCAACCTCAAAATAAACAAGAAAGAAGTTAAGGAAGTGAATAGAATTTTAGAGAGGGGGGCGGCCAGGTAGCACAGCGAGTAAGACCACTGGCTCCAGTGTTGAGAAGACCTGGAGATCGAATCCCAGGCTCAGACACTTAGCACCCACCCAGAAACACTTGGCCGTGTAACCTTGAGCAAGTTAATTAACCCTGATTGCTTTTAAAAAAAAGAATTTTAGAGAGGGTAGGTATGATAGATCTCTGGAGAAAACTGAATGGGGATAAAAAGGAATATGCCTTCTTCTCAGTGGTACATGGCACATGCAGAAAAATTGACCATGTACTAGGACATAAAAACCTCACAATTCAGTGCAGAAAGGCAGAAATAATAAATGCATTATTCTCAGATCATGATGCAATAAAAATCATATGCAATAAAGGGCCATGGAAAGACAAACTAAAAACTAATTGGAAACTAAACAATTTAATCCTAAAGAATGAGTGGGTCAAACAAGAAATCATAGAAACAATTGTAACTTCATTCAAGAGTATGAAAACAATGAGACAACATACCAAAATTTATGGGATTCAGCAGAGGCAGTTCTTAGGGAAAGTTTTATATCTCTGAATGCATACATGAATAAATTAGAGAAAAGAGAGGCCAATGAATTGGGCATGCAATTGAAAAAGCTAGAAAAAGTATAAATTGAAAATCTTCAATTAAATGCTAAATTAGAAATATTGAAAATGAAAAGACAGATTAATAAAATTGAAATTAAGAAAACTATTGAATTAATAAATAAAACTAAGAACTGGTTTTATTTTAAAAAAAAATTGATGAACCATTAGTCAATATGATAAAAAAAGAAAGAAGAAACCCAAATTATGAGTATTAAAAATGAAAAGGGTGAACCTACCACCAATGAAGAGAAAATTAAAAAAATAATTAGAAATTATTTTGCCCAGTTGTATGCACATAAATTTGACAATCTTCGTGAAATAGATGAATATTTACAAAAATATAAGCTGCCCAAATTAACTGAAGAGGAAGTAAATCACTTAAATAACCCCATCTCAGTAAAAGAAATTGAACAAATCTTCAGTGAACTCTCTAGGAAAAAGTCTCCAGGGCCAGATGGATCTACTAGTGAATTCTATCAAACATTTAAAGAACAAATGATTCTACAAACTATTTGGGAAAATTAGTGAAGAAGGAGTCCTACAAAAATCTTTTTATGACACAAATATGGTACTGATACCTAAATCAGGAAGAGATAAAACAGAGAAAGAAAATTATAGGCCAATTTCCCTCATGAATATAGATGCAAAAATTTTAAATAAAATATTAGCAAAAAGACTACAGCAACTTATCACAAGAATAATACACTTTGATCAGGTAGGATTCATTCCAGGAATGCAAGGATGGTTTAATATTAGGAAAACCATCAGTATAATTGATCATATCAACAACAAAACTAGCAAAAAGCACATCATCATCTCAATAGATACAGAAAAGGCTTTTGACAAAACACAACATCCATTCCTATTAAAAACAATAGAAAGAAATGGAGCCTTCCTTAAAATAATAGGTAGCATCTATTTAAAGCCATCACAAGTATTATATGTAATGGAAAGAAGCTAGAAGCATTTCCAATAAGATCAGGGGTGAAACAAGAATGTCCACTGTCATTCCTCTTATTCAATCTGGTACTAGACATGTGAGCAGTAGCAATTAGAGAAGAAAAAAATCAAAGGAATCAAATTAGGCAAAGAAGAGACTAAGCTATCTCTCTTTGCAGATGATATGATGATATACTTAGAGAATCCTAGAGAATCAAGTAAAAAACTACTTGAGACAATAAATAAATTTGGCAAAGTGGCAGGATATAAAATAAATCCACATAAATCCTCAGCATTCCCGTATATTTCTAATGAAATTCAACAAGAGATAGAAAGAGAAATCCCATTTAAAGTTACTGTAGACATTATAAAATATTTGGCCATCTACTTGCCAAAACAAACCCAAGACCTATATGAATACAACTACAAAACACTTTTCACACAAATAAAGTCAGATCTAACTAATTGGAAAGACATCAATTGCTCGTGGCTGGGTCGAGCTAATATAATAAAAATGACAATTTTATTTAAATTAAATTATATATTTAGTGCCAAACCAATCAGTTACCAAAAAAAACTACCTTCGAGAGCTAGAAAAAATAGTAACAAAATTCATTTGGAAGAACAAAAGGTCCAGAATATCAAGGGAATTAATGAAAAGAAATGCTAGGGATGGTGGACTAGCTATACCAGATTTTAATCTGTACTATAAAGCTGCAGTCCTCAAAACTACTTTGCACTGGATGAGGAATAGAGTAGTGGATCAATGGAATAGATTGGGTACACAAGACTCAGTAGTCAATGACTATAGTAATCTACTGTTTGATAAACCCAAAGACCCCAGTTTTGGGGATAAGATCTCACTGTTTGGGGGTGGCCAGGTAGCAGAGCGAGTAAGAACACTGGCTCCAGTGTCAGGATGACCTGGGGATTGAATCCCGGGCTCAGACACTTAGCACCCACCCAGAAACATCTGACCGTGTAACCTTGAGCAAGTTACTTAACCCCAATTGCTTAGGGGAGGCCAGGTGGCTCAGCGAGTAAATGCACCGGCTCCAGTGTCGCGATGACCTCAATCAAATCTGGGCCCAGATACTCAGCACCACACCCAGAAATAACTGGCCATGTAACCTTGAGCAAGTTACTTAACCCCTATTGCTTAAAAAATAAAAAGATCTCGCTATTTGACAAAAACTGCTGGGAAAACTGGAATATAGTATGGCAGAAACTGGGCATAGACCATTATCTAACACTATATGCCAAAATCAAGTCTAAATGGGTACAGGGAAGTAAGGAATAGTTTATCTGTTAGATTTGTGGAGAGGGAAAGACTTTATGACCAAACAAGAATTAGAGGGCATTATAAAATGCAAAATGGATAATTTTGATTACACTAAATTGAAAAGCTTCTATACAAACAAAGCCAATGTAACCAGGATTAGGAGGGAAGTGGAAAATTGGGAAAGAATTTTTACAACCTATGTCTCTGATAAAAGACTCATTTCTAAAATATACAGAGAATTGAGTCAAGTCTATAAGAATACAAGTCATTCCCCAATTGACAAATGATCAAAGCATATGAACAGGCAGTTTTCAGAGGAAGAAATTAAAGAGATTTGTAAGCATATGAAAAAATGCTCTAAATCACTATTGATTAGAGAAATGCAAATCAAAACAACTCTGAGGTACCACATCTCACCAGTCAGATTGGCTAAGATGACAAAACAGGAAAATGACAAATGCCATAGAGGATGTGGAAAAATTGGAACACTAATGCATTGCTGGTGGAGTTGTGAACTGATCCAACCATTCTGGAGAGCAACCTGGAATTATGCCCAAAGGGCTATAAATAATTTCATACCCTTTGACCCAGCAATACCACTTCTAGGGTTGTATCCCAAAGAGATCATAGAAGTGGGAAAAAAGACCTATATATACAAAATATTTATGGCAGCTCTTTTTGTGGTAGCAAAGAATTGGAAATTAAGGGGGTGCCCATCACTTGGGAAATGGCTCAACAAGTTGTGGTATTTGCATGTTATGGAATACTATTGTGCAATAAGAAATGAGGAGCAGATGGACTTCATATTTACCTGGAGAGGCTTATACAAACTGATGCTGAGTGAGAAGAGTAGAACCAGGAGAAATTTGTACACAATTACAGACACAACGTATGTGTGACGACCAACTTTGATAGACTGGACTCTTCTCAGCAATCCAGAGTCATAAGTCAACCCCAAAAGTCTCATGATGGAGAGAGATGTCTACATCCAGAGAAAGAACTGAGTTTGAACCCAAATTGAAACAAACTACCTGCTCTTTTTCTTTTTCTTGTTTGGTTTTGTTTCCTCTTTCCCATTCTTCATTCCATCTGATACAATCCTTTTTTTTTAAGCAATCAGGTAACTTGCTCAAGGTTACATGGCCAGTTTTTTCTGGATGTGGTGCTGAGTATCTGAGCCCGGGATTCGATCTCTAGGTCATCCCAACACTGGAGCCAGTGCTCTTACTCGCTGTGCTCCCTGGCTGCTGCTGATACAATCCTTTTTTATAACCTGACTAATGCCTAATGTGAAAGTATTTGCAGATACTATACTTGATTGTATGCTACCGTGGGGGGGAGAAGGGGGGGAAGGAAAGAAAATTTGAAACTAAAGAATTGTGGTAATGAATCTTGTAAACTAAAATTAAACAAATTAATAAAGACCAAAAAAAAAAAATCTCAAACCAGTCCTCCACACCACTGCCAAAAGTGACTTTCCTAAGGCATAAATATCACCCCATTTCTCAAACTGTAGAGTTCCATATCACATCCAGGATCAAAGTTAAGAAATCTTCTGTTGATGTTTCACATGCTTCATGTGTTGGCTTCAGCCTGCCTTTTCCAATGGATTGCTCATTGCTCCCCTCCCCTAAAATAGTTGGCAGAGATTCTGGCTCAGATATAGCATCCTGAGGCCCTGGTGAGTTGACTGACACAGGATGCCCAGGAAATGGTTTATCCAGTTCACCCTAAAAAGAGAGCACCAAACTTCTCTCTCCCTCTTGGCTTGGCTTTGACAGCCCTTGTTAGCAACACCTCTGACCTAAGAGAGCCAAATGGGACTGGGGTTCCTGGACTGTTTGTGCTGTAGAAGAAAGCAGCAACTACTGGGGCTGGCCATAGCTGACTCATTCTTCTGCCCTGCCATGCTCAATCAGGGTCATGAGTTGGAGAGCATTTAACCCCAAGAGGCACCTAGGCAAATAGATCTGAGATGAGGGAGGGGGGAAATCTGTCTGTCGATTCATGCCCTACTTACCTGTCAGCTTTAGGTGAAGACCAGCACCTACAGTGCCCAGGGTTTTGGTTTTTTTTTTGTAGGAACAAAAACTGGGAGTTGGGATGATTTTTGCATTTATGTGTGGGCTGATATTAACTGTTTTATTCAATCTATTCTGTTTTAAAACTATTAATGATTTCAAAGTTTAAATTTTACATGTGAACAAATTTCCTGTTAGCTACAGTGAGAGTTCAAGTGGTATCTTCATATGTTTACTATGATCACTAAAATCTCTCAATGATTAATTAGCTATAATCAACTAGACTAATTAATTAGTCCTGAGCCCCATTTAATTTAATTTTACTCTCTCCCATTTAATTAACTATTACTTGTCTGACAAGTGAGAAAATATCTTTCCCCATAAGCCTTGAATTATCTCTTTACATATAATACCCCCCCCACACACACACAATTTCCTGGTTTTACATAAACACCAAGGTTCTTAACTATACTATTTATTAAAAATAAGATATCCTGATAAAACAAATAAACTATTCTCATATACAATGTATCAACTTTAATACAACCACAAACTTCTCCTTAATTCTGGAAAGACTTTTACACTGATTTCTTTTCTCAGGACAACAATTAAAGTCTCTTTTCTAGAATTTTTTATAAGATAGAATTAAATTCAGTTCTCTCTGGAAACGAATTCTCTCAGTCCTTTCTCTCCATCTTCCCACAATTTGTCTTCAGTTGTCACAGAAGTCTTCAGAATGTCAGTTAAACTATTAGCGAAATTTAGCTCCATGGTCATTGTCCTTGATGTTTTGAGTTACAGCCCACATGAGGAAATCCAGTTTTTGTATAGGATAATGAGTTTCTCTGTCACCTAATCCTCCTTTGGCAAAGGTAATGATTTTCTGATGACCATTCCCATTTTTTTACAAGACAGCTCCTAAGACTTCCCAGCTAGTATCTGTTTATAGGACAAAGGACTTATTTTACCCTACACAGACCAACAATGACATACGTGATCAAATCTTTCCAAGGTCTATACATATATACATTCATACATATACTCACACACACACATAGACATATAGATATATCTGGCCCGCCACCTCCAAAAGTTTGTGAGTCTATTGGCCTTTCATACACTTCTGGTTTGAACTCACTTTAATCATATATCCACAAGTAAGATTATTTAAGAATTGAACAAAGATGTCATTTTTTTCAATTTTCTATAGTAAAATATAAATCTTGGAAAATTTTAAAATCTTTTAGGTCCTTTGGAGGTGGCCATTTAAGAAGTGTTTTTATTTAGCTTTCTCTGGATCAATGCTAGCTAACTCCTTATTTATTCAGTAAATATAAAAGACATGGTACATGCTTTGGTTTTCTCTCCCTGATGGATTATGCAGAGAATGTATATATTTTCTGCCCATCTCTAGTCCACCATTTAGAATTTAGGGAGCCTACTTCCAGCCATGGTTGACTGTTACTTTGTGTTAGCTATTACTAAATTTTTTGTCCTTACAATAGTGCTGTTATTATAGAAATTATTATAGAGATTGTTCTGTTATTTGATTGGATGACTTCATCCAATGTTATTACAGTGCTGTTATTATAGAAATTGTTCAACTTGTTTTGTTCACTTCACTTCCAACTAATTTATGTATCTTCAGTTTTTTTTCTGAAACTGTCCCCTTCATTCTTTCTTACAGCACAATATTATTCCATCATGTTTATATACTATAATTTCTTCAGTCACTAATGGGTATCTCCTTAGTTTCTAATTCTTTACCAGAGCAAAAAGAATTGTTGTAAATAGTTTTGTATACATAGATCCATTTCCACTTCAAAAAATCTGAGGTATAGATTTAATTCTTATATCATTAGACTAAAGAGTAGGTACAGTTTAATAGCTTTTGGGGCATAATGCCCAATTGCTTTCTAGAATGGCTAGACCAGTTCATAGTTCTGGCACAGGTGAATAAATGTACCTATTTCCCACAGCCCCTTTAGAATTTATTTTCTTTTTTTATCACCTTACAAAATCTAATAGGTATGAGATAGAACCTCATTTTGGATTCCTTTACTTATTAATTATATAGAACATTTTTCCATATGGTTATTGATAGCTTAAGTGTCTTACTCTTGAAAATTGCCTGTTCAAATACTTTTTACCATTTATCAATTGAGGAATGACTCTTTTCTTATAAATTTGAAGAAATTTCCTTTATGTCTTTGATGATAATGATGATGGTATTTATCATAAAAACCTGAGTCTATTCCTATTGGACTCATTTTTCTTCTTTGGCCCACCTCAACCAACCCTTACCCCATAGACAGACCATGTCTAAGATGAGGGAAGGGTGAAATCTGTCTGTCAATACATGCCCTACTTACCTATCAGTTTTAGATGAAGACCAGCACCTACAGTGCCCAGGTTGTTTGTTTGTTTTTTTTTTTTGTAGGAATGAGAACTGGGAATTGGGTTGATTTTTGTATGTATATGTAGGCTGAAAATGAAGATGAAGATGGATAAAAAGAGCTTATGAAACCCTGACTCTAAACTTCACAACTGAAATCAGTATAAGTTTGAATGATTCTTTTTATAAAAATGATAGGATATACTGGAAATATTTTTTGTGTTGTCTCTGGGCATGAAGTAGAGGAGACAGCTGGCTAACCTAAGCTCATGTAAGAATGTGGGCACAGTGTCTAGTTAGTAGACATCCTAACACACCTGAAATGACCAGCTCTTCCCTCTTTATCTATTGAATTGGTACATGTCCTTTATACTCAATTTTCAAGATACTCAAGCTGACCTATGATTTCATTGATTCAGCAATTCCCTCTACCATTACTCAAATATATTCTACTCCCTTAATTAGAAATGCTGGCATTAAGCTATATGGCAATAATATGCCATCATTCTCTTTCCCACCACTTCACCCTTCCTAAAACTATTCTCTACTTTCTTTGAAGCCTCTAATCCCTCCATTTCTCAGTCATTAGTTCTAACTTTACTTCTCTTCTGTTCTCTACCCTATAGTTAGCCTTTCAAGTCTAAAGTGTCTTAGGCTCTCAAATCCTTCTTGCTGTTGTCATATTGCTGCTCATTTCTTGCCAAATCTCAGCCATGGTTACACCTACCATCTATCTCTTCAGTCCTTTGCATGAGCTCCTGAATGGAACTGGGTGAAATCATCCAGCTGCACTGACTGCATATATTATACATCGAGGTTGTCTGATTTGCACTGGGCCCTCACTGCAGTAAAGAACTTTTTTTTAAGCAATTGGGGTTAAGTAACTTGCTCAAGGTTACACAGCCAGGTATTTCTGGGTGGGTGCTAAGTGTCTGAGTCCAGATTCGATCCCAGGTCATCCCGACTCTGGGGCCGGTGCTCTTACTCACTGTGCTACCTGGCCACCCTGTAAAGCACTTTTTCTACTCCTGCCTAATTGATTCCCTGTGTCATTCTCTATAGAAGCTATTCCAGGGATAGGGTAGGAAGGGTTAAGATCTCTGTGAGGGGCAGAAGCAGCCCCAGAGGTGGAACTTTAGCTCCTGGGAGCATTTAAATATTGGAAAATAAAGGCAAGGAAGAATGGAATGTATTTGGAAAGTCTGACAGTGATGGATAAATCAGGTGTTCCAAGTTTTGTACAATGTATATATGAGTGTCTCTTCAAGGCTTAGCTTCAGATACCACCTCCTTCAAAAAGCCTTCTCTGATCTCCCAGCTGAAAGTGGGATATTTTGCTCCTAGAACTCTTGGCCTGATTCTCTCTCCTCTTCCCCTGTTCCCACTCTCTTCCTTGTAAAGGTTCATTCGTGTCATTTCTTCCTAGTAGAATGCTAATTATTTTTCTTTTCTTCTTGGAGGGGGGAAGGCAGGGCAATTGGGATTATGTAACTTGCCCAAGGTCACATGGTCAGTAAGTGTTAAGTGACCAGATTTGAACTCAGGTCCTCCTGACTCCAGGGCCGGTGCTCTATTCACTGTGCCATCTAGCTGCCCAGAATGCAAATTCTTGAGGGCATAATTGTTGCCTTCCTAATGCTGAGTAGAGGGCCCTCAACACATGAAGTGATAACAAAGGACAGATAGTGAATCAAATGACAGGTAACATATGGGTAATATATATTGATATATTCAAACATACATATTCATATGTATGTTAATATAGTATGTATATATGCCCAAACATAGTATACACACACACATATATGCTACAAAACTGTGCATACCCTTTGATCCAGCAACACCACTTCTAGGTCTATATCCCAAAGACATCCCCCTCAAAAAGGGAAAAGGATCTATTTGTACAAAAATATTTATAGCATTTCTTTTTGTGGTGGCTAAGAACTGGAAATCAAAGGGATGCCCATCAATTGGGAAATGGCTAAACAAACTGTGGTATATGATTGTCATGGAATATTATTGTGCTATGAGAAATGATAGGCAGGGAGATTTCAGAAAAACCTGGAAAGGCTTACATGAACTGATGCAGAGGGAAGTGAGCAGAACCAGCAGAACATCGTACACAGTTGCAGAAATATTTTTTGATGAAGAACTGTGAGTGACTTTGCTATTCTCATCAATACAATGATCTAAGCCAATCCCAAAGGACTCATGATGAAGCATGTTATCCATTTCCTGAGAAAGAACTGATATTGATTGAATACAGACTGAAGCAGGCTATTTTTCCACTTTCTTTCATTTTTTCTTTTATTCATGTTCTCTTGTGCAAAATGACTAATATGGAGATGTTTTACATAACTACATATGTATAACCTATATCTGATTGCTTACCATCTCAGGGAGGGAGGAAAGGAGGAATAGAATTTGGAAATCAAAATTTTAAATAAAAATGTTAAAAATTGGAAAAAATATAGTATGCATAGATCTAACTAGTGTATCTCCATAAAGACCCCAAAGCTCTCCACTACTCTATTTCCTTCTCTAAGAAACCTTGTGCTCTGAATAATCTCTAACCATTTCATTAATACATACATATACCCAATATATGTTCCCTTAAATTCCTATGTTTTTGTTTCTGTTCTGGTGAGTTCCTATGGGGTAGGGATGGGTGGGCAGGAAGCCTGCCTATGCTTCACCAAATTTCCCCTTGGATTTCTAAAGAGTTCCAGCCTCCATCACTAGGTCAGCCTCTTCAGGTTGAGATGAATGCCATTCTTGGAACGCAGAATCAGTTGGAGTTGCTTGATGGGTGGCTGAGTAGGGTCTGGGGAGAATTCAAAGTGTAGTAGGCAGAGGGCGGTGACCACCTTCATTTCTGTCATGGCAAATTGCTTCCCAATGCAGTTCCTGTCAGTCAGAGTCAAGAGAAAAATGGCCTCAGTCCCAGGTCCAGAGAGGTTGGATCAAACTCATGCATGCAGAACCTGGCTTTATGGGAGACACAGGTAGCTGATGGAAGCTAGCAAAACACTACCCACATCCACACCCACACCCCTCTCATTGGAGCTACTCAGCAATGTCATGATTTACATGCTATAGGAATTATTCTACTCATTTTACAGATGAGGAACCAAAGACACCAGGCTCACCCTCATTAAAAGTGTGATTTGAACTGACTTTAGTCCTACCCTTTATCTACTAAACTATAATACTGCTTCAATAGAAATCTAAGAAGGCTGAATGAAAACCAGATGGAGAACCTCAGGAAAAGCAGGAAGTGGGTATAGCAGCAAAAAAGGAACTATACTTTGCTTTGGATGGAAACCAAGCAGTGGATGCAGTCAGTCAGCCACTGAGTCAGTGAGTATTGAGTGCTTACTATGTGCTGAGCGCTATGCCAAGGGCTAGAGATAAAAGAGAGGCCACAGATGGTCCCTGCCCTCAAGGATCTCTCAATCTAATGGGGGGACAACATGCCAACACCAACAAAACACATACAGTGATTCTTGCAGAAATCACGATTTGGGGACCCCGAGGTGGTAACAGTAACAAGAGTTAGCATAGTTGCAGCACAGTCCTTTCTAAGTATCAGAGTCTCCCAACAACCCTGTGAGGTAGGAGCTATTATTATTCACATTTTTACAGATGATGAAGCTGAGACAGTGATCAAATGACTTACCCAAGGTCATATAGTATGTGAGGTTGGATTTGAACTCGGGGCTTCCTGATTTTACTGTACCTACCTAGATCAGAGTACACTGCCTGAGTAGTCAAGTGGTATTTATTTCAAACCTATTAGATGTCAGGTATTTGTCTAGTGTTTAGCCTGAACTCAGTGCCTGGAACAAAGCTGGGGCTTAATAAATGCTGGTTGACTTGATTTGACTTGCCTGGCCTGGCCCAGCATACCAAACTCCATTCCTCCAAATGTTCCTACAATCCAGCTCTATTCTCCTTCTCTGACATGTCTCCACCTGCATAAGGGTAGGAAGCAGGCTGATTGCAAAGCTGGTTCCTCTCCACCCTGAATTGAGGGAAGGAAAGTAAAGGAACTTTGGAGGTACATAGATGGGCTTGTTAAATAGAGTGTAGAACCCAGAGTGATCCTGGACAATTCACTTAACCTTTTTCTGCCTCAGTTTCCTAAACTGTAAACAGCATCTACCTTCTAGGGTTGTTCTGAGGATCAAATAAGAGAATATTTGGAAAGTGCTTAAAACAGCACACAGTAGGTGCTTAATAAACGACTGTTCCCTTCCTCCCTGATGCTGAAATTTCCATAGTTTCCACTTCCCGAACACTGAGGGTCATCACTGACCTGGGTCCAGCTGAGAAGGGCATGAAGGCAAAGGGATGACGTCCTGAGGAATTCTCAGGAGTGAAACGCTGGGGGTTAAATACCTGCAACAGAAAAGAAGGCTTGGCTTAGACATCTCCTTAGCACTCCAGTACTGGGAAGCCCAGCTCTGACTCAGAAGAATCTCCTCCTTGTGGGCTTCATCGCCTACTTATTAAGCACCAATGGTGTGGAAAGCATTGTTTTAGGGGGAGAGGGGATAGAGAGACAATTGAAAGAGGAGGCAGAAGTGTTGCCTGACTTCTTCACTGCCAGTGACATATGACAGAGCTTAGGGAGGAGGGGATGTATTACATCCATTGAAGGAGGGCAAATATCATATCTGCTTTCAGGGAAAAAAAGAGAGAAGGATCCACAAACTAGTTTATAGTGAGTTTGACTTCTGTCTCTGGTTAATTCTGGATTCTGCTATCAAAGGGATGGTTGTTCAATGTCTAGAAAAGGAAGCAATAATCACAAAAAGCAACTTGACTTCAATAAGATCTGCCACTTCCTTCCTCTTTCTTTCCCTTCCTTCTTGTCTTTCCCTTTCTTTCCTCCCTTCCTTCTTTCCTATGTCTTCTTCTTTCCTTCATTCCTTTTTTCTATCCATACTTCTTCCTTTTTCTTTTCCTTCCTTTCTCTTCTTTCCTACTTCTTCCCTCCCTCCTTCTCTTTCTTTCTTCCTTTCTTTCTCTTTCTTTCTCTCTTTCCCTCTTTCTTTCTTTCTTTCTTTCTTTCTTTCTTTCTTTCTTTCTTTCT
>NW_027185850.1:28377652-28390280 GCF_028583685.1 Petaurus breviceps papuanus | reverse complement strand
TCTTTCTTTCTTTCTTTCTTTCTTTCTTTCTTTCTTTCTTTCTTTCTTTCTTTCTTTCTTTCTTTCTTTCTTTCTTTCTTTCTTTCTTTCTTCCTTGTCATTCTCATCCTTTTACTCTTTATCCTTCTCTTCCTCCTTCTTTTCAAGGTTACTAAACTGGTAGATCATGGGAATTCTGTAGGCATTTAAATTTTCTTTAGATCTTAGTAAATCACTTCTAAAGTCTCTGAGTAGTGAGGTTTGGGAAAGCCTCTGAAGTAACCATACAGTGATTGGGTGGTGATGCCACAGACAGAGACTGGGAAATCAGCAAGAGAGTCATATTCAGGAGCAAAGAAAAGGAATATTTTCCTTTCCCTGGCCTCACTGCCTCTCAGTCTCTTTCCTCTCCCCCTGTATCCCTGGTGTGGCTTCGGGCATTGGCCTCCTCCTCCAATCCTTCTCCTTCCCTTCATCTTCCATCCTCATCCTCTGCCTTGTCCAGAGACAAACATCTCCCCTTGGAATAGCCACCCCTGGTCTATGTGGAAGTCCCCCTTAGGAACATAGAAAAGAAATACCTCAGCGTCAGTCCATACAGTGCGGTTTCTGTGGAGAGCATAAATGTGCAAAGAAATAAGGCTTCCTACAGAACAGAGAGAGAAGTGAAAATAAGTGACAAGAATATCGGGAACAGCCCTCCCACGGGACTGCCATTTAGCAGCCCATCTCACTGTCTCCTTGCTTCTAATTCCTCCCCTCTCCTGTCTATCTTCCCCATTGTTGATAACACAGGTAAGGTCCTGCTACTCCTCTGCTCAAAACCTTTCAATGGATCCCAGTTGTGAAATCTTTGGCCTGGCATTCAAGGCCTTCCACAATCTGACTCCCACCTCTCCTACCTTTGTGTCATTCTACTCCCCTTCATGTATTCTAGGTTTAGCCAAACTGGAGTACTGACTCTTCTGCCCCCTAGATACTTAGACAAGTCAATCCCTAGACCTCGGATGCAAGCCTTCTTCAGGAGGAACTTCTTAGAATTCTTGTATTCCTTCAAAACTCAGCTCTGGTAGTACTGATCACCCACCACCCCCACCCCCAGATATTAGTGCTTTCTCATGCCTCCATCTTCCTTCTAATATGTTTTATTTCTCTGTGTGTTGTTTTCCTTGGTAAAATGTAAGCTGAAGGCAGGGGCTGCCTTCTATCTTGTTTTTGTATCCCTAGAACACAGTACGGTGCCTAGCATATAATAGGTGTTTAATAAATGCTTTTTGGATTGTGGGCTACTGTTAAACCCTGTTATCACAAAGGGCCATGAGAGAGGTAGGGCAGGAGTTATTGGCTGCTGTTTACGGCAGACGAAACTGAAGCCCAAGGACTATGTGACCTGTCCAAGTGTCAGGGAGTGAGCCAGGGGGAATCAGAAACAGGAAACACCAGCTTCAACAGTCTTTGCCACAGACACTATATTCAATCAATCAGTCAGTCAGTCCACAAACATTTATCATTAAGCACCTACTATGTTCCAGTTGCTGTGCTAAGTGCTGGGGCTACAAAGAAAGGCAGGAACACAATAGATTTCCTCAATGACCTCACAGGCTTTTAAGCAATTATGTATACATAGGATAAGTGTCATTGTTTGTTCTTCTTTCTCAAAGAGGATCATGACATAAGGGAGGGGACGCCATGACTTGCAAGTGAATTGGATTTAAGTGAGGCAGGGCTGTGCAAAGACACTGGCCTCACTTTTCTCCTCTGCAGCCATCTGGGTCCAGTGGCCAAATATAGGTCAGGGTGACTGGAGATGGCCCTGGCTGCAGTGGGAGACCCAGATGCAAAGTCAGGATAAGTAAAAGGTAAGATTAGGGGGACGCACCCGGCAGAGCTGGCAACAGGATTGGGAAAAGCTTCTCACAAAAGACAGGCTGAGATGTAAAGGAAGCTGGGGAGCTATGAGGTAGAAGTGAGGAAGGGGAGCACTCCAGGCATGGGGCATAATCAGGACAGAGGTGAGAAATGGAGTATCAGGGGTGAACAATAGCAAGTAAGCCAGTGTAATAGGAACAAGTGTGAGATTGGAAAGATAGGAAGCTTTGGGCTATGAACAGCTTTACATTCCAAATAGCGGACTTTATATTTGGTCTGGAAATAAAAGGGAATTAAGCCAAGTCAAGTTACCAAGGATTTATTAAGGGCTTACTAGGTGCCAGGCTCTGTGCTAAGCCCTGGGGATATATATATATACCAAAAAAATAAAAAGCTTGTTACTGTATCTTTAAGGTGCTATGGAATCTTTGAGTGTGGATTCATTCTATAGGTATCTGTGAAAGGACTGAGACTTTGTTACTCAAGAAAGACTGTGAAAAGGTGGACAGAGGGAAAGGGCTAAGAAAATTGAGTTAACTCCCGGTGTAAGAAACACAAAGACAATTCTCGAGAAGAGATTTTTAAAGGCATCCTGAGAAAACAGAGTGATAGAAATTTGACTTCTGGAACTGAGAAGTCAGGAGCTGGAGTGGTGGTTAAAGGGGGCTAGCTGTGATCCTTCTTACAAATGTTAGAATGTAAAGAAATCATCTTTCTGTGCTTTACTGTTACACTATTAATGTAAGGTAATACTAGTAATAACTAGCACAGCACTTTATAGTTTGCAAAGAGCTTTATCCACATCTCATTTTATCCTCACAGCAACCTTGAGAGGGATATGCACCCCCATTTTAAAGATGAGGAAAGTGAGGCACAGGGAAATCAGGTTATTTGCTCTGGGTCATACAGCTAATAAGTGCCTGGGGCTGGACTTGAACCTAGGCCTTCAGGTGATGAATCCAGCATTGTTTCCATTATACCAGTGTAGGCTATGAGCCTAGGATCTAGGTCACCCTCAGCCTACCTTCAGGCAGTGACCTCCCATCTGCGAAGGTAACAGGCTTGCTGAGCTGGCGGTATACCTGGGGCACGGCAGGATATAGTCGAAAGCTCTCTTTGATGCACAGGGTGAGGTAGGTCATTTTTGCCAGGTCTTCCCTGTGAGGTACATGGTTCCCCTTTCAAGAGGGTCCGAAAAGGACAGCAGATCCCGTGGAGAATCCCCCACCTGCACCCCCACTCCCATAGCCCCATCTTGTTCCCTATAGCCCCATGTCCTAACTTCCTTGGGGAGTCAAGGCAGGGATGGGGAAGTGGGGGAATGCTTCCACAGGTGCACAGGCTGGGACCCTTCCCAGTTAATTCTGCCCCAACTCTACCTCTATTGTTCCTCCCACCCCTCTACCTCAGCCCCTAAGGTCTTCCAGCCCTCCTGGGTACACATCAGGCTAAGTCTGACCTCTGTGTTTTCACTCAGATCAATAATCTACCCAGAGCGCCCCCACCTTCTCTCTGCCTCTGTATGCCCTGCCTGTTCTCCAAGACCCAGCCTGAAGCCTCGTGCTGGATGCCTTCTCTGAACATTCCAACTTCCATGCTAGGAGTTCCCGATGCATTCACCTCCTGAACCATCCAGGTCAGTCCCTGGTTGCACATTATCCAGTCCCCTCTAGGTGAGCCTTATCATCCCAGCCTGACTGAGGGCTGCCTGAGCACAGGTGATGTCTCCCCTGCACCTCCCTCCCCCTCAGGGCTAGAAATTCAGGAGAAACTGGGAGAGTCTGGCCAATTGAAACAGAGGGGTGATTGGACTTTCTTATTTCAAATTCCACAAACATTTGCAAAGCACTTATTATATACAGGGCTCCACCTGCAAACACAAAATTGATGTGGTACCTGCCTGCCTTCCAGTCTGACTATGCTGGATCTAAAACTCAAGAAATGAAATTGGAAAAAGTGCTCCATGACCTTGGTCAAGTCTGTAGCCTTCTCTGGGTCTTGGTTTCTCCATTTGTAAAGTGAAGGGATTAGAGTAGATGATCTCTAGAGTTGTTACAGCCTGAAAACCAGTGACCTTAGGGAAATGGCCATCTAATGTAGATGAGGAAGGAGGGAGGGATGTCTAAGGTGCCTTAAGAGAACAAGTCAGTCCAAGTTTGGGGTTCCGGGAAGGGATAAAGGGAGGGACTGAGAGGTTCAAAGGCAAAACTTCAGGTTCTTCTCAGCTTAAATCAACAAGTGGGAAGCAAACGTTCCAGTCCATCCTTTAAGTCTTTTCCAAGCCCTCCACCAGTGCAGAGGAAGAAGAAATGACGTTGGATTCGTAGGGACCAGGGTTCCAATGTGGCCTCTGATTTACTACCTGTACCTGTGTGAGTTTGGGTGAGGAGGGGGTTAGACTTGGTGGCCTTTGAGGTTCCATCCAACTCTAATCTAGGAACCTTGTGCCAGGCTACACTGGGAGGAGGGCAAAGAGAGGTGGAACCAAAGAGAGAAGGAGACAGGTCCTTTGAATTCCAGAATGTCAGAGGTGGAGGGAAAAAGCCTTGATAGGGGCCACCTACTTAAATACCCTCATTTTACAGATGGGAAAATGGAGACCCAAAGGAGTAAAGGTCACATGACAAGTACTTAATCTCTGAACAGTGTCCAGGATTCCTAGGCAGTCTTTCCCCAGGGCAACACCCTCATTATTTGCTCTTAATTTCTTTGAACCCAAGTGCCCCAAGCCCAAGGCAGATAGATCTTTGCTGGCATTCCAGAGTGAGATATACATATGCCTTCTTCCTGTCAAGGTTGAGGACCCTCCTCTGATGGCCCCTCCTTCTGGCCCTGGGCACGATTAGGCACAGCATGATGGATACAGAATGTGGTTGAGGGTCTAAAGAGTTAGGTGTTCAGGGGGACTAATTCAAATGGTTTAGGCCTAACCGTCATCCTGCATTCAACTGGATATGTTGTCTATTGGAATCCCCATATCCAATCCATCATCGTTATTTAACCCTTAGATTATATCTGGAATTAATTCTAGTCAAGCTGAACTTCCATCCCTTCCCTGACCCTCAGGGATTTCTCCACATCTACACACACCTCACACTGTGCCTGGAATGGGTCATTCTTCATTCTTCTCTATTAAAATCCTTCCCTTCCTCCAACTGAATTCAGTAGAATATTGATTAATACTGGCATTATAATATAATATATTGTACAGTAAAATAGTATATAACATATTATAATATAATAATACTTGGTACAAAGCCTTGCTGGGTGCTAAGGGCACAGAAGATAGAAGTGAAAATTTCTTGTTAAGGTGCTTACATCTGAGGCCTTCCTTTAAGGCATACCTCCTCCCAGAAGCCCTTAATGATCCCCCAGATGCCACCCAGGGACCCCAGAGAGAGTGGAGCAGGAGCAGGGGGTTCTTGCAGCCCCTGGGACACTCCAGTACAGAAGTGGGGGGTATGGGGAGGTTTCTCTCACCACTGGATAGTGTCACGACCCTGTAGGATTTCCTGGATCTCCTTCCGGCAGAGGTGCTGGTGCTCTGGGTAGAGGGCCATGCAGTACAGGAACCAGGAAATACTGCTGGTGGTGGTGTCATGGCCTCTAAACATGAACGTGTCCACTTCAGCCCTTAGGTCCATGTCTGACAAGTTGTTCTTGTTCTCATCCTTCAGGGGCAGGGAAGGGAGGGATGGAAAAGGAGCACAGACATGGCTCGATTTTCCATGTTATGGACTATCTGTACCTAAAAAATTTCCTCCAAGAGGAGCTTCCTTTTGTGTCCCTCCTCCAGCTCTGGGAACCCTCCTCACCCCCTTCTCAGACCTCCTTCTCAGAATCTCCCTCAGTATCCTTGCATACCAACCACATCAGAGGCCCTCCTACAGATCTCACAGTCCCTTGACAGTGGCATGTCTGGCACTGCCCTCTGCCTCCCTCATTACTCCACATTACCTGACCAGGTCCCAAGTCCTACTCATTTCACCTCCACAACTGTCCCCTCCCTCCCTCCCTCCTTCCCTCCCTCCCTCTCCCTCTCTCTCTGTCTCTCTTCGATTCCCCCTTTCTTCTGTCTCTTTCCCTCTCTCCTCTTTCTTTCTCTCTCTGTTTCTCTCTTTCTGTCTCTCTCTCTGTCTCTATCTCCCTTTCTCCTTTCCATCTCTTTCAAGTGCAGTGGCTCCCCATTACCCATAGCATCCAAATCAGCTCCCTCTATTTGTTATTCAAAGCCCTGTACAATCTGGCTGCTTCCTACCTTCCTAGTCTTCTCACCCATTACCACCTTCCAGGTACTCTATGGAGGAGCTAAATCAACTCAGACGACGCTCTTTTTCTCATGCCTTTTTACAGGTGTTCCCATGCCTGGAATGCTCTCACTCTTCACCTCCGCTTCTTAGCATTTCTAGCTTCCTTCAAAGTTCTGCTAAAGTTTCCCCTTTATCATATTTTTCTGTCCTACCAAAGTGCTGGTGATACCCACCTCCAATGTGCAAATGCTATATACACTTATTTGTGTTCATATAGTCTGACCCTTCAGGGTCAGGCTGTCCCACCCTTGCTTTTGTGTCCCTGTGACTCTCACAGTGCCTGGCACTTTGGGTCTTCATTCATGCTCTTTGCTTGAGATGACCAGTCTGACCCACTTCCAATCATCATCTCCTGGCTGACATCTTTTAGACCTCTTCTAATGCACAAATCATCTTTGGCATACACTTCAGCCTATAGACACTGACCATGTGCCCCCTCCTGCTCTTTGGGTGCTGTGCCACTTGAGCTCCTTGGAGAGAGTGGTCTTCCATGATTCACAGCTTTAGGACAGTACCAGAATATTGCTGTACAAGAAGGGGTTTTGTCTGGGAGGAGCCTAGAATCCTTCAGAATCCCTGGGTACCTTCCAAGTGCCCTCCAGCTCCTTTACTTCTGATTCCTGTTCCCTTCTTGGCCCAGCTCTTTATGCATCCCCAGATATATGTCTCAGTCAGCTGCCAATCCAAATGCTTACTCTAGTCTGCACAAGGGCCATTGCTCATTTGAACACCATCTGTCAGAATCCTTCGATGCTCAGCCCAGGTACCACTTCTTCTCTGCAGCCTTTGCTGGTCCTCCCAGGTGATAGTTCCCCCTCCCTACTCAAATTACCTTGTATTCACTTAGGATCATCAGTATGGAGCTGGAAAAGACCTTGTAATCTTATACATGTAGGTTCCTGTCAGTAGAATGTAAGTTCCTTGACCACACGGTCTGTTTTATTTTCATCATTGCATCTCTAGCCCCTAGTCAAAGGTCCTGCTTATATGAAGAGTTTGCTGAGTTTGAACTGTTTTTTCCCTGTGTACATTGGGCAGAGGGTCTCTTCTGCATTGCCTATAGAAGAATGATGAGTAGTCTCTTTACTGTTCCAGTCATGATGCCCTCAGCACAACCTGGACCAGCTGGACAACTTTACTGCCTATAGGGAATCCCTCCCCACTTTAGACTCTGGGAAGGATCTCCATGAGCATGGAAGGCCCTCTGTGAGCTGCCACCTCTTTCTTTGCTTTGATATTGCTTAATATCAGTCATCAGAGAATCATTGAACAAAGTTAACTCAATGATTGCATCTATCATTGTATAGGAAGGGGGGTGAAGAGTGAGCTAGATGAGATGACCCCTGAAGTCTCTTCTGGGTCTGAAGCTCTCAGTTTTCAAAAATTCTTTTTAACTTTCCAGGATCTGAGAGAAAGTCACTGAGGCGACAGGTACCATTTAGGGTTATTTGGATTGAACATTTTGAAGGCAGGGAAAGTTCTAGAGATGAGAATTCTGCCCATGGAGAATAGGCTGAGAGGGATAGTGGGAAAATGGGGTATAATGAAGGCCTGAATGTCAAGGGAAGGGAAGAGGACAGAGAGGGGAACATTGGAGAGGAAAAGACTCAGAGCTTGCATGGAGAAAAACCCTGAGGGCAAATATTGACTCCTTCCTCTAGATAGTCCTTCCCACAGACATCTCCCTGACTCACTGTGACTCCAAGGAGGATGTCCAGAAAATCCAAATGTCTCTTCTTCTGTGTCTTCTCCAGCTCCTCCCCCTTCAGGGTAGCTTTCCTTTCCCTAATCACTTTGTCTGTGTCAATGAATTATAAAATCACAAAATGTTAATCCCAGAAGGAACCTTATAGACTACACAGTCCAACTCCCCATTCCTAATTTCATAGGGGAAACTGAGGCCTAGAGAGGGAAAGTGACTAGCTGGCAGTCACACAGCACATCAGTGGCAAAGCAAAATTAGAATGTGGGCCTCCTGAAAATGCCCACTGTAGACACTTTCCACTACAGCAATGTCACCCCAGGCCCACCATGATTGATGCCCAGCCCCAATCAATTTCCCACTAGTTGCCATATGGCCAACTTTGATCCAATATCACCAGTAGCTTCCTAGAATTCCAATCTCTGGAAATACTGATTAGGAGAAAAAGAGTTTATAGACTAGAAGGGCCCTGAGGTTTAGAGGAGGCGTGGGGGGGGGGGTGGGGGAGGAACTGGGAGGATTCTTTCCTGAGAAACTGGTTCCTTAGAGAAGTTCTTCCAAAGTGACTGTGTAGGAATGATAATGTCCAACTCTCATTTAGTACCTCAAAACAATAAACATTTATTGGGAGAGGGGAGCATTGAAAAAATAGCAGGGGGAAGAATGAAACCTTCATTGCAAAAAATCTTACAGAAAACCTGAGATTGAATGATCGAGTATGAGGCTGCAAAAGAGACCTCAATGTAATGAGCAAATGCTGTGGAGAAAAGAAAGCCAGGAGAACTCTCTGCAAGAAAAGATAATAACAATCAGGCGCCTTGGACAGAAGGAGGAAATTCCCTCCAAAAGTTGTTTGGAAAGTTAGTCAAAGACACATAGGAAGGTCTGGCATTGGTGAAAATGGGAATAAGATCTTTGAAAGGAGAATGCAAGGAAGTGACCAGGAGAATCGAGAGTGTGGAAATTAGTGATACATTGTGTCAAGGCAGTGGGCTCTCATTGAGAAGAGGAGATAGAGCTCATGGAGCACAGTGAGCGCTCCTACCACCAGGCCCCAGAAAACTCCTTCCTTGAAGGATGTACTTGCTGAGTTCTGGTCAGTGACCACCAAAAGACCCCGGAGAACTTAAGAGGTGCTACAGACCTAAAAAGTGGCAAAAAGAAGCATTTTTTTTAATGGGGAGAAGGTGGAGTCCATAAAATGTAAGCTGATGAGAACTTGACTTTGATTCCATACAAAGTTGCAGGGTGGGCATATTATTAAAGAGTTGGCTTGTGAACATTTAGAAAGGGAAGGTGTGATCACCCAAAATCATCCTGGCTTCAGCAGAAGCAGGTTAATTTCCTTTTCTTTCCTGGTCCCTTGAACGGTCAATTAGGAGAATGTTGCAGATTTCTTAAAACTTAGATTTTGGCAAAGTATTCTATAAAAATCTCATCTGCTCTCCTTGTTGCCTAGGTGGTGGGCTCCCTAGAGGACAGTGGCATCTACTGGTTAGAAACTGATTGAATGATTGCAACAAATACCTAGGCAGGACTTTAGACCACCTGGAAGGAGTTCTTCATTGATCTGAGCCTGGCCCTCTGCTGTTTAACATTTTTATCAGCCACTAGGATGAAGGCACAGATGGGATAATTGTCAAAATTACAGGTGGCATGAATTTTTTAATTAAATCTAATACTGTGGATTACAGAATCCAAGAAGATCTTGACAGATTAGAAAAATAGGCCAGATCCTAGATTGTAAATATTAGCAGGTACAAATGCAGAGTCCCACATGTGAATTCCAAATATCAATGACAAAAGTAGAGACTAGGCATACACTGAGAATCTGGAGAAGAAACAAAAGGTGTCTGAGGGGAGAACCAATGAGAGAAGTGGTCAGGATTTGTTCTGTGATTCCTCTACAACACACAGAGGAGGGAGAAACTCGGAAGCCCTGGCCAGTGACCTGCCACCCTAGCAGTGATTCCATGAAAGTGGGGTGAAGGAGAAAAGGGCAGAGGAAGAAAGGAGGGGCAGCCCTAGGCTGGTGCCTACCTGTGTGTTCATGGGCAACCTTGCAGGCCCTCAGAAATTTACGGCCATGGGGTGTGAGCCAATAGAGAAAATCATTATGGTACTGGAAGGTCTGGATTCGTTCTTGCATTAGCAGGGTGAGGTCAGCAATAGCCAGGTAATAATCAGTATCACTGCAGGTGCAGGGAGAAGAGGAAGTAAAGTGGGGACAGGGAGTTGGGGAGACCTGATAATGACCATTCTATCCCCTCCCCCCGGCACCTCCTACCCATAAGGACTCAGGACAGCACTGGGGACCCTGCTCAGAGCCCCACCTCTCCCAAATCTTCTGCCTTGACCACTCCAGTCTTCACTAAGGTCTGTCTGTAGTAGGTCTCTGTCTATCTGGGTTTTTGTGTGTATCCCACAGGCTCCTGAGGTCCAAAATAGGGACAACTTCCCCAGCATATTCCAGGCCCCTGTTCTGACCTCTGTGTTTGGCCTTTGCTCGTCTTCCCAAAGATGCATTTCATCAGGGTGTCCAGAGCCATGAAGCCCACATCACTGAAGATCTCCACGCACTTATTCAAACAAACTTTCTCCTCCCACTTGTCCTGGTGGAGATGGGAGATCAGGGTCGTTTCTTTAGCCCTTGACCCACAGGCCCACAATGAGCTGGTATCTTTGGCAGCCTCCCTCTTCCTTGGCCCACCCCAGGTCCCCAGTGCCTTTCTACCAGACCTGTTTTCTCCAGGAGTGTGATCCAGTCACTGACCCCTTCCACACTGACCTAGCCTGAGCTCCATCCTCAGGAACTCTGGGCTAGATGTAAAGGGCTTTGTGGGAGGCTAATTCAGTGGGGATCAATGGCTGAGAATATTGGGGGGATCCTGAATGCCCTAGGACAAGAGGAGTCAGAGATAGGGACTGGCCTTGTGGTTTAGGAATGTATCTATGTTTCTTTCAGTGTTGGGAACTACCCAATGTAGAAACTCCCTCTCCCAATGCAGATTGGTTCCTTCTCTGCAGCTTATGAGGTTAGAGAGCAGGCTAGAGCACTAAGCTAAGGTAATGCAGTTAATATTACAGCCACGATGTGTCATGGATATAACCTGAACCCAGGACTCACTGGCTTTGATGCCAGCCCTATCAAAGCTATCTACCCCATACTGATCATCCTCCATTGGTGGAATTTTAGACAGTGAGGTAGCAGGTGGGAAAGACACAGGATTCACAAATCATAAAGAGAAGGGACTTGAGAGACCAAATCCTTTATTCCCCAGATAAGGAAATTGAGGCTCAGGGGGCAGGTCGGTGGAGCAGCTAATAGAGCACCGAACCGGCCCTGGAGTCAGGAGGACCTGAGTTCAAATCTGGTCTCAGACACTTAACACTTACTAGCTGTGTGACCTTGGGCAAGTCACTTAACCCCGATTGCCCTGCCTTCCCCCTCCAAAAAGACAAAAACAAAGAAAGAAAGAAACTGGGGCTCAGAGAGAAAGCTGACAGCATAGGTACTCAGCAGCAGTCTCACTTCTGATACCCACTGGCTGCGTAACCCTGGGCCAATCACTTAACCTTTCAATGCTCTGGCAAAAAGACTATAACTTTCAGAGGAGGTGCTGGTCTGGATTGGCAGAGAAATCTTCATCTTCTGGGAGTTCACTATGCCAATCAAATCCCAGATCCAACCCCTGCTACCAGTCTGCTTCCCATGGAAGTGAGAAGCCATGGAGTGAGAGAAGCAGCCATGGCTTGGGGCACTGAGGACAGCATCCATCCCTTCCCCCTCACCTAGGGATTGCTGCACTAGAAGCATGACTAGAGTTCAGGGTTGTCTCCATACAATGAGAGTTTTGGATCTCCCAAGAGGAAGAGGAGAAATTCAAGGAGAAAGTGTGGGCGGGGGTGAGGAAGGAAGCTGTTTCTTCCTAATGGCAGAAGGGCCTCATTAAGGTTTTGCCAAAGTTCATTCCAGGGAGATGAGGGTGCAGCCAGGGCAGGGACAGTGGACAGGATCTCTTACCAGCATGGCATGGGTAGATTCTGCAAACAGGCCCACATAGAGCTTCAGCAACTCATTGTGGAAGGCAGGCGTGAGCAATTTCCGGTGTTGAAACCACTTGGGCCCATCCAAGACCAGCAGCCCATTCCCTGTAGTAGGTGTGGGGGTGGGTGGGTATACAATTAGGTAGAGTATAAGCTCTTATTAGCCCGCCTTTCCCTTTTTCCCCCTCCCCCTTGCCAGACCTGGACTAAGACCCCCCAGGACCTGATTCCCTGGCATCCTGTGGGAGTACACAGTGACTCCTCAGCAACTACCAAGGAATGTAATCAAAGTGAGGTGCTGAAGAATGGCCATGGAGCCAGACTTCAGGGGGGTGACACTGAGGAAGAGATCCAGAGGACATTGAGAGCCTGACTATGAGATGGGCAGGGAGGAGCTATGGTGAGAGCTCCTTGTGTGCTTCCTACCCTCTTTCAGCCCACAGAGGATGTATGGGTGTGGGTGGATGCATGTTTGCATGGGGGAGGCATCCCACTTACCAATCCATGGTATGAAGAAACCATATATATCCCAGGCCTTAGGGTCTTCAAGAAAAAGAAAGATGTGAGATTAGGCAGGTTTTCCTGTCCCTGGAGTTGCCAAAGCAGACAATGGGGAGCATCTTCCCATCCCCTCTCAAAACTCAGGAGTTTAAGGGCTCAAGGATTCTAAACTTGGGAGGTTAGAGGACAAGGATTCTAACATGTTGAGACAATAAAATTG
>NW_027185850.1:28371395-28377252 GCF_028583685.1 Petaurus breviceps papuanus | reverse complement strand
AGTCCCCATTTCCCCCACATAGACAGTAACCAATAGGAGGCTGAGATCAGTAGCTCCCTCACCTCCTCGGCTATACACAGCCTTGGCATAGTCAGGGTCATAGATGTTCAGAAAACCAATAAATCTTCCAAACCATAGAGGGTGGGCAGAGGGGTAAGTGTCAGCCCATGACATCATCTTGTCCAGGCCTTCTCCCTCTTTGATCTGATTATTGGGAAGAAGAATGGGAGAAAAGTTAATAGTTACAATCATGGTGGAGCTGTGTAGAAGGAAGGACAAGGATTCCATTGACTTTGGGAACATCCCCATCCATATGGTGTCAGAATGTCAGTCCTTTCAGCTTACACTCGAGATTAAGAAATCACGATGACAAATGAAGGACAAATGGAAGAGATTTGAGGAATGGGAGAGAGGTGAGTAAGAAATGGTAGAAGAAATGGAGGAGAGGTTGGAGGAAGAGTGAGGGGGAGAAAAGTTGGGAGGAAAAAGAGGCAAGAGAAGAATAAAAGGAAAAGAGGTGGGGGAGGAGAGAGAAAAGAGATGAGGGAAAAGTGAGGGGAAGGAATACTGGGCAGAGGAATAGGCAAGATAAAAATCAAAGGGGAAGATGTGGGGAGGCAGGTCAGAGAAAAGAAAGAGGAGAAGAGGAAAGGGATAAACGGATTATGTAGGAGAGGGTTTTCTTTTCCTCATCTTATTCAAGAGAAATAAAATTTTCCCAAACATTGTTCTGGGACCTGATATTCCTTGAATTCTAGAGCTGAATGGAGAAGGAAACTGGGATAGGTTGCTTTAGAGAGAAGGCAAAATCCCAGGCAAAGAGGGCTGAGGTAAAGGAGAGTGAGATAGGCTGGATTTGGGACCAAGAGAATCTTAGGGCAGCCTAGATTCAATGTCTAGTTCAAAGACAGGCTTGTGACAGGACCAGTTTAGATGAGGGGCTATAAAGCTGAAGTGTGCTCTGAATTTGGAAGTTAGAGGGAGAATAAGTTAATAATAGGGCTGGAAATTGAAGTCAGGGAAGTAGGGGTGAGGGAGCATCGAGAATGTCTCAGAAAACCCCCATTGTGTCTTTAGTGGATGGCAGATAATGGCTGCTAGCGTGTCAAAATTTGAACCCAGTTCCTCCTGATGCCAGCTCTGATGCATTATCTACTAGGCCATACTGGAGGAGGTGGGTCTTAAGCTGGATCTTGAGACTGACGATATTAGAAGAGGTGAAGAGGACAAAAAAGGACCCTCCATGAGAGAGGAACTGAGTAAAGCCATAGCAGCAAGAATGAACTGGACATGGAGATAGGCAGCAAGAAATCTGGTATGGTGGGAGCAGAGAATGAGTGGAGACAGCCATGACACACACGTTGGGAGTGTGTGATAGTAATGGCAATTAAAGATTCCCCTGTATTGGCTTGGTTTTCAAATTGATTGTGTTAAAACCCAGAGCTTGTTAATCCCACCTGTGGGATGGACTTGTTGATGTGAAAAGAAAGTCCTGAACTGGGAGGAGCTGGTGACGTAGATTTGGAGAGACAAGGGAGAGGCAGAAGAACTTTTTGGAAGCAGCACCTCGTGGAGGCAGAGAGAGATTGAGAGAATTGCTGGGAGCCACTTTGAATTGCCCTGGACTTTTGAGACCTGCCCCCTGAGCTGCCAAGGACTGAGGAGACATGGCTGTTTTGCTGGTACTTTGTCTGTTTTGATGTTGTTTTGCCAGATTTGTCCACTGGTGAAAGACAGTGCTGTTGTTGAAGAAGTCCTGGAACCTGGCTTTTGGTTAAGAAGCCCTGAGACTGTCCTGCAGACAGAGAGTGAATACTGTCCACTGGTGAAGGACAGTGCTGTTGTTGCAGGGGTCTGGGAACCTTTCTGTTGGTTCAGAAGCCCTGAAGAAGGATTTTCTTGTTGTATGTTTACAGAAATCCTGAGAGAGGGTTTTGCTAATGTTTTCAGGGGTTCTAGGACTGTTCTGCAGACAGAGGATGAATTAATGAAGAGACTGGCAATGTATCTTGTGGCCTTGCTAAGCCTTGTCTCCCCAGGAACTAAGATTGCTGAGAACTTGCCTCCTGTCAAGATGAAGAAAAGACCTCCATTTGGGTATTAAGTGCTGTGCTTAAACTTGATGTAACTCTGGGGTAGATTCAATTGTGATCCAGGGGTGGGGAACTTTTGACCTTATTGTGCTCTGTGATTGACAAATGAAGGTACTTTACTTATGTTTGGAAACTAATCTCCATTTGAGAAGAGGGGCTTTGTGGTGGACTAAATGAAGGTACAGCCTAGGGGTGGAGTAGTATTTAGAACAGGGACTTTGTAATTGATTGAATGATTGGAAGGTCCTGGGGTGGGGTAGTCCTTGGAGATTATTTAATCACATTTAGTAAATGCTGTATTTTGAATGATGTCATGTTTTGACCTTCTCTGTTCTTGGTTTGTCACTGAATAAAATGGAGAGCGCCTATGCTGGTATTCTGAACCTTGGGAAGTTGCCTTTCCTTGTCATTACATCACAGAGTGTAAAGTTGTCAAGGGCCTTAAATGCTAAACTAAGTCTCTCCTACTTCCCATAGCCCTGGAGAGGGAAGAAACAGTGGGAGAGCAGAGCCTTAGGTGAGAGTTCAAGGAAGCCACTTGTGGCTAAGATATCAAGACAAGGGGCTGCTAGAGAGAGATCCTAAAAGTGGGTAGCAATCAGAAGCTAGTAAACTGAGCAATTGGAGAGATGCTGAGGCCAAAATTCTTTATGCCATTCTCTCCATGCTAATGAGCTTTGCTCTATTTCACAGACCAGAGATTGAACCCCATCTCTGACCTTACCCCAGGCTATTCATATAACCTCTCGAACATCTATTCCCCTATTTCTGAATTATGAACACTGGTAGTTGGTAATACCACAGGGCTTTTATGAGGATAAAATGAGATTATCAGGTCAAGTGCTCAGTAACTGGAAAGTACTATAGTGATGCTGCTGCCAGTGCTATTTTTAGAGCTGTCCAGTACAGGCACCTCTTGTTCCAGGAGGCCCTGATTTCCTAGCCACTGCGTATCCTTACTCAAAAGTCAGAATTTTCTTAGAGTTCCCTGGCATGGGCAGTATATGGACCTGAATGGCTCAGTCTCTTGGACTCTCTGTGGAGCAAGGGCATGTGGGGATGGTCAGAGGAAGAAGAGCTGATTGGGGCCAGGAGAGGACTCTGCTGAGGGTGCCAGGGGGTCTTATTTATTGACCTCACCTCCTCCTGGGGCCGGGGCATCAAAGGCATAATGTAACACATCCAGGGCTTTCAAATCTTGAACCCATGAGTCATTTACTGGTGATTATTCACATGGGTACAGATAATCCTGTAATGAAAAATCTAAAAAGACCTGCTAATGATAATAGATTCACAAAAGTCCAGACCCCAGGGGGGCATGGGTGGAGTTTTCATCACTATTGTTAAAGAGAAGCAAATTGGAAGAGAGAACCAGCATGCTAAGAAAGTGGAGCCTGGGAAAGGTTTGTGGGTTTGGGGACCAGGGACTGAAATATGGGAATAAAGAACCACAGAGGAAGTGTGCCTGACAAGGACCAAGAAAGGATTTGCCTGGACTCCATAATGTGATCTAAATGAAAAAGGGAGAAAGTGGACAAAAAGCACCCTTATTTACCTGCTGAACCTGATACCGTAGAGAGCAAGAGGGATGACAAAGGAAGCTAGAAGAGAGGCCAAGGAAGGCAGAAAACACTATCCCAAGGAAAGAGCCACCACCAAAACCCCTGGTCTTCTACATCTCTATGAGAAATACACCAAAGAAGGGGCTAATCCGCTGAGCACAGTGGTGGTTCAGGGAGGTCTGTTTGACTTCTCAGATCGCTGAGATGTGGTAAGACGAGACATCAGTTGGAATATGGCCCCACACGTACTGTTTGTTGCTTGTTGTTCAGTTATTCCAGTCTTGTCTGACTCTTTTAAACCTGATCTGGGCTTTTCTTGGCGAAGATACTGGAGGAAATTGCCATTTCCTTCTCCAGCTCACTTTACAAATGAGGAAACTGACTTAAGTGACTGACTTGCCCAAGATTGCACAGCTATTAAGTGTCTGTGGCCAGATTTGAATCCAGGAAGAGGAGTCCTCCTGACTCGTATACATTGTGCCACCTAGCTTAATATAGTTAACATATAGTTACATAATATAGTTAACATATAGTTAATAATAGTTAACATAGTTAATATGCGTATATTAACCTTATTCAAAAGAAAGCAGAATAGTTTCAAAAAGAGAGTGGGTGGCATTGTGTATTACTATTTTACTCATGTGAGGAATTCAGGAATCCAATGGGGGGGGGCAAAATGTGGCGAAGAACATTTGGGCAAGGATTAAAGGAGAGGTAAACAGGAAAAAAAATGTTGCTAAAGGATTATACTATAGATCACATGGGTCAAAGGTGGGGGAGAAAACTAGACAATTTGGGAGCCAATCCTGGCACTGAGCAGTGATAGAATAGTGATGGAGAGTTCTAGCTCTCTGGCATCTGCTGGTGCTCCTCCCTCCCCCACCAGAAATAGAGCAGGTGATCATTTGGGGACTTGGACTGATGATAATCTTATTCCTTGGAAGCCGTAGGAATCGAGCCCCCAACAGTTCACAGGAAGTGCCAATATCACTGATCACTTTGGTGCCAGCCCTGGTCCTGTCAAACCCTAGAATACACCTCACCCTGACTGTACCGTGACCTAACCTTCCTCGGCTCAGTTCAAGGGTTGCCTCTGTGGAGCCTTCCTTGATCTCTGCCCCATCTGAAAACATATCCCTCCAGTGACTTCCTGAGAACATTAGTGCTTAATCTCCTGGAAATAACACATCCAGACACATTTGTTATTTCATCTCAACTGGCTCCTCATGGCTGCATGCCACTCTTTCCATTCTTCCCCATCAATCAATCAATAAACATTTACTGAACATCTCCTATGTGCTAGGCACTAAGAATACAAATACAAAGTCTTATTTTTACCAAAATGCTCACAGAGGCTGGTCCAAGCCTCTATTTAAGGCCGCTCATGACCAGACCCTTTCTGCTGATCAGCACCAAAGCCTTGACCTGCTCCATTTCTGATCTGAGCTGGCCAAGGGCAATCAGGGGCTCCCTTCTCCCAGGGCCTCCCCATACAGGTGTCACACAATGCTTTAGCTTCACTGAAGTTCCAAGTTTAAGTGACCCACCAGCCAGGGACTGAAGGCATTCACCACCATACCCTAGCTTTTTCTATAAGTTTAAAAATGTCTTGTCCATGAGGTTTTTGCACATGTGACACTATTCACCAGTAGAAGTCTTCCTTGTAACAAACACAAACAATTCAGCAAAACTAATCAACACACTGGCCATGTGTAAGAATGCCTCTTTCTCCCCATTCTCCATCTCTAGTTCATTTCCTCTGTCAAAAGTTGGAAAAGATTTTTTTTTCTTGACAGAGGTGGGATCAACACTGCTTGGGACTTTTAATACAGGATCTTCTTCAGATCTGGCTTATACTGGAGGTTCCTGGGTTACTGCCAACTCTGAGATTCTGTGACTCTGCCATATATGTTAATAACAAATGATTTCCTAATTATTGGCCAAATCTGATAAGGCTTTTCTCAGTCCTCATTCTTCTCTTCTTGTTCTTCTTCTTCCTCTCTGAACACTCCCTCTCTTGTTGGATCATCATTCATGTCCTGTTTTCTAATTGTGCATATTCCCAAAGTCTGCCCCTCCCCTGGTCTATTTGTCTCTCTGTCTCTGTCTCTCTCTGTCTTCTGTCTCTGTCTGTCTCTCTCCCCTCTCTCTCTGCCTCTCTGTTTCTCTCTCTCTTTTGTCTCTCTCTCTCTGTCTCCTCTT
>NW_027185850.1:28366895-28371385 GCF_028583685.1 Petaurus breviceps papuanus | reverse complement strand
CTGTCTCCTCTTTCCCTCTCTCTTTACCTCTCTGTCTCCATCTCTCTCTCTCTCCTCTCCCCCCTTTCCTCTCTCTGTGTCTCCTGTCTCTGTCTCTCTTCCTCTGTGTACCTCTTCTCCTGACTTTTAGGCCCTGTGACCCTAAGGATCAGGTTTGGGGTTTTAATTTGTTTTCTTTGGCCCTTCCAGTTCTAGGCTGAGGCAGTAGATTTGGAGACAGGATTCCAGGCAGGATGTTACTACCAGCCCAGCAAAGAGCTGTAAGAAGCAAAAGGCCCAGGACTTGACCCTGGAGGACTTTGGACTTGGACCTTGGTGGGAATGTGATGCACAGGAACTGAGCTAAATTGTGAAGCTAATCCTCCTCTCCTCCCAGAGCCTGACCTGGTGTAAAGCAAGGGCTGTGCCCCCTCCAGGTGTTGGGGAGGGTGTTTGCATGTTGTCCACGTTATTCATTTGAAGTAAATACTCCCTTTCTATTTAGTGGTTAAATGGTGCTGAGGCACAGAGGACCCCTGAAATGTGCAGATACCAAGCCTCACAAGTTTGAGCTAATGCCCAAGTGACTGGACAGCCCAGGTCCCCTTAAGGACACTGGAGAACGCTGAGAAAGGGCTGAAATTTAACATGCGCGGACTTTGGGCAGTGCCTTTCCGGGAGACATGGTTACATGGGAAGAAATTGAATACATCTGGCCTCCAGGGTGCGAACAACACTTACCAAAACTTTTATCTCATCTGATCCTCCTGACGACCTTCAGAGGTATTAGCCCCATTTTATAGGTGAGGAAACTGAGGCAGGCAGATGTTAAGTGACTTGGTCAGAGTGAGACAATCGGTAAGTCCCTGAAGTTAAATTCTTACTGTGATCTTCCTAATGAGAGGCTCGTCCCTGGGTCCACTGAATCACCAGCTGTAGCCCATCTGATCAATGAATTAATCACAGACAGCTGGGGGTTCCCTCACTGCCTCCTTGTCTCTGGGTATCTCCTGCCTCTTAGTCATGGCTACCAGCCTAAAGTCTTTCTCTCTGGCCAAGAAAACAGAGACAAGACAAGATGGGAGCAACGGCACCTTCTCTCTGTGGTCAGCTGTCACCATCCCATCCACCTCAAACCGAGGGCCTCCCCTTTCTTTCATCCTCCTTTTTCTCCCAGTAGAGTAAAAACAAAACAAAAACTGTTTATTTTTTTAATTTGTTCTTCTTGAACCAGGAGCATTGAGGGAGAGTTGTAGAAGCAGCTTTTAGGTTTTATGGTAGGAAGAACATACTCATCCATACAGCTCTTTTCAGGGGGGATGAGGTGACTTGTGTTTGCCCCCTTCTCTCCTCTGACATTTCAAGCTACATTGTCCACATCTCCCATGATACACCTTCTTCCTGCCAGAAGTGACTTGGCCAGAGCATTAATGGGATGGTAGAAAGAGATCTCAGAGGCACCTAGTCCAACCTTAGCTGAAAAGGGATCCACTCTCCAGCCTGCCTGTGGCATTATTTAGTTTTCTTCAGTCCACCAGAGAGGAGAAATCCACCACCTCCTGAGTTAGTCAGCCAACATTTGTTAAAGGACCTACTACGTGCTGGGCACTGTACTAAGTGCTGGAGATACATAGAGAGGCATACAGTCCCTGCTCTCAAGGAGCTCATAGTCTAATGGGGGAAACAACACATAAACCATGTACAAACAAGACATAGGCAGGATATATTGGAGATTCTCATCCATCCTTCATTTCTGAAGGGGACCAATGACATCACCAGGTGATATCATGACTTTTGAGTGAATTGGATTTAAGTGAGGCAGAGTCGCCCAAAGTTGTTAGCCTTAGACTCTCTTCCTGAGTCACCGAAGTCCAGAGACAAGAGAATCAACAGAGGGAAGACATTACTATTAAGGAGGATTGGAAAAGGCTTCCCGCTGGGACTTGAAGGAAGCCAAGATGTGGAGAAGAAGAGGGAGGGCATCCAGGCATGGGGGATAGCCAGAAAAAATGCCCAGAGTCAAGAGATAAAATGTCTTATATGAGGAATAGCATTTTGAAAAGAATTGCAGGAAGCTTCAAGTGTATATCAAGAGAGGGGAGGGAGAAAGGTGGTGTGTTCACCTCATTTCTATGGGAATCAGCTTTCCTGTATGGCTAGGAACTCGTATTTCTAGTTTGGAGAGATTTTACTGTCTTCCCACACTCCCATTCAGAAGACCCCAGGAAAAGGGAGGGAATTCTTCAATTAAAACTCCTCAACCCAGATTTTTCTGGTGTTAAGTAAGGGTTTAGAGCAGCTAACTGGTGAGTTACAAAATCAGGGATGGAGGCTGAATCCTACCTCTACAGAGAGTGAGTTCAAATCCTTGTCCCAGGCTGAGCCCTAACTCAGGACAGAAACTGAGCCCCAACTGCTGGTCCTTGGATGAACCCTAATTATGAAGAGAGACTGAACCCCAAGCTTAGTCTGAGGCCAGAGCCTAAATTTGGACAAAGATTAAACCCTGAGCCTGATACCAGAGGAGCCCTCACTCTGGACAGCAATTGAGTCCTGTGAGGGAGATGCTCTAGGGATTAGTTCCATTTTAAAAAGAGGGAAATCAAGACCAACAAACAAGGTTAAGTCGAGTGCCTCAGGTCCCTCAGTAGGTGTGGAGCTTGAAGTCATGACTTTCTGAGCTGAAATCTAGCATAAGTCAAAGGCATGGGGGGGGGGGGCCTTGGGAGGATACAGCTGCTGACTTTCCAGCTGCTGAGGCTGATAGGGTTAGAGTGGAGTGGGCTCTGGAAGGCTAAGGTGTCATCCCTTGACTCTGGATTTCTGGCTACCTCTCCAGGTGAAGGACCCCTTAGACCAACACCAGCTGCTTCTCATTAATCCCTGCCAGTAATCCCATGGGACACCCAGGTCGGTTGATAATCCATGAAGTCAGACCTTCTGTCAGTCAGCACGTCCTTGTTGACTCACCAGGTGGTCCTAGCTCTGGTTTTGGCTCCACAGTAATGGAGAAAAAGGGAAGAAGAGACTTTGGAGACCCTCGTAAATCTGGCAGAGGGGGCAAAACTCAGAGTGGCAGAGGGTCCGAGCTGGGGCGGGGGGGGGATATAAAGAGCTAGTCACTCAGCTCCCTGATTTTACAGATGGGTAAACTAAGGCCAGCATTGGAAGGGATCTTGAGAGGCAGCTAGACCAACCTGTATGTGACCAAGAATCTTCTTTACCACGTGGACAAATGGCCACCCAGTCTCTTCTCTACCCCGAAAAAGCTGAGCCACCACCTCCTGGTGCAGCCCATTCTGCTCTGGGCTTTTCCTGACATTGAGTCTCAATTATCATGTCTACACCTTTCCCCCATTTCCCCTGATTCCACCTTCTGGTGACAAGCAGATCAAATTCCATCTGTTCTCTTCACAAGGACATGCCATTCCAAGGATCTGAGGCAAGCTATAAAAGTGATTCCAAATGTGGAAAAGTGTATTTGGAAAGTATTCATGCTATTGCACTGTAGACCAGGGCTCTGGTGGTGGCAGTCCTCCATCTCTAGGTCATTGTAGCACATTGCTTTCTTATTCTTCTCCCCTCACCTATTCCCAATACACTTTCCTTCTCTGTCTTTGGGAATATTAATTAATCCAATACTGTGATTCCCAGAAAGGATGTTTCAATTAATTATCCTGTAACTCTAGGCACAATCCCTGTGACTTCCCAGACAAAAATTCCCTTGCAGGGCCACCACTCTGAGAGAAATTTATTTTTAGAACAACTGACCTGGAAAATAGATCCAGGAGAGATAATTTAAAAATTATTGGACTACCTGAAAGCCAAGGTGAAAAAAAAAAGAGCCTGGACATCATCTTTCATGAAATTATCAGGGAAAACTGCCCTGATGTTCTGGAAGCAGAGGGTAAAATAAAAATTGAGGGAGCCCACTAATTACTTCCTGAAAGAGATCCCCAAAGTAAAACTCCTAGGATTATTATAGCCAAATTCCAGAGTTTCCAGGCCAAGGAAAATATATTGCAAGCAGTCAGAAAGAGACAATCAATATTGCGGAGTCACAATCAGGATAACAAAAAATTTAGCAGCTTCTACATTAAGTGATTGGAGGACTTGGTATATGATATTCCAGAGGTCACAGGAGTTAGAATTAAAGCCAAGAATCACCTACCCAGCAAAACTGAGTATATAATCCTTCAGAGGGAAAAATGGACATTCAATGAAATAGAGGATTTTGTTTTATTATTATTGACTAAAATGACTAGAGCTGAATAGAAAATTTAACTTCTAAATACAAAACTCAAGAGAAGTATGAAAAGATAAACAGGAAAGAGAAATCATAAGGGGACTTATTGTTGAACATAAAGTTGAATTGTTTACATTCCTACATGGAAAGATGATATTTTAACTCATGACACTTTTCTCAGCATTAGGATAGTTGGAGGGAAGATAGATAGATAGATAGATAGATAGATAGATAGATAGATAGATAGATAGATAGATAGATAGAT
>NW_027185850.1:28352217-28361895 GCF_028583685.1 Petaurus breviceps papuanus | reverse complement strand
TCTCCCCACCCCTGCCACTGGCTAGGGGCCCAACCTTACCTCTTTGGCATGCCCGAAGAGCCAATGGATAGGTGGCCCAGGGAAGCTGTCCAGAGCTCGGAGCAGTTTCTGTCTCCTGGCCAGCAGCTGGGTCAGCTGGAGAAGGCCCAGGGCCAGGACCAGAGCAGTTGACCACAACCACAGCCTAAGGAAGCTCACAGGGAGCCATGAGAATAGCCACGAGAACACCATGGATGTTGTGGAGAACTCTGCTCTAACCACTAGCAGTATCACTGCCCAAGCAGCCTCACTCCCTTATATAGCAAGCTTTGGCACTGAACCAAACCCCGCCCAAGCCACACTCCAAGGAGACAGGTTGAACACAGACTAGGTACCCAAAGAAGGGAGGAGCAACCATGGGGTGGAGAGGGGCCAGATTCAAGATAATTTCATTCTGTTGCCCCTGAGAACTTTCTAGGACTCTAGGACCAAAAGGGAGAGCAAGTGATGTCTCAAAGATGCAATTCAATGATAATACATATATAATACATACATATGTATGTGCACAAATATAAAGGTATACATATATACATTTGTATTTTTGTCATCTCTCCTATAAATAACCTTAAATTTTACCCCATAAATAAGAACTTTGCAAATCTGAAGGCACTGCATAAATGCTAACTATCACTATTATTAACTTATACTTTGGAGGTCCACATTCAAAGAGGGAGGGCTCTGGAGAATGAATTACTGGTATGTTTATAACAATGGGGGGCACTCATAGGACAATGCTGGGTCCCAGCTTTTCAAGGACAACAGGAAAGGGTGAAGGATGGGGGAGAGTAACAGTACTGGGGAGTCTGATATCTCTGACTGAGAACCCCTGGATGCTTTGCTCCTTCCCTACAGCCTGAATTCCCGGGTTGGCTAGGAGTATTGGTCGTGAATAAGAAGTAGCTAGGCTCCTTTGAATTGGGAAACTGAGGCACAGAGCAAGCAAATGGGAAGGCTCTAATTCCAGAACTTATTCACTCAAATGAACATCCTTGTCTCTTTTTTCTCTCTCCCCCCCCCATATCCAGTAAGTTGACAAGTGGTTAATTCTAGCCCAATGTCCCTCACAAACTTCTCACAAGAATGTTTTTAAATGATAGAAATGGCTAGAAAATAAAATACATACAAAGGGAATTAATTATGAAATATGTTGACAAAATATTTAAACATATAACAAACAAGTTTACAGACCCAAAGGTTAAGAAATTTTGATCTAAAGACTTTGGTTGGTTGGTTGATTGAAATTTATTCTCACTTCCTTAAGGTATCTGAGTGCCTCTTATCTAGGTTACTTAAAGTGGAGTAGGAGTAAGCCAATTGATTTCTTCAATCTGCACATTTCTTTCCCTATAATATATTCCAGAGTATCTACTAGTTTTTAAATACTATGTTTCTGGGGCGGCCAGGTAGCACAACGAGTAGGAGCACTCGCTCCAGTGTTGAGAAGACCTGGAGATCGAACCCCGGGCTCAGACACTTAGCACCCACCCAGAAACACCTGGCTGTGTAACCTTGAGCAAGTTACTTAACCCCAATTGCTTAGGGGTGGCCAGGTGGCTCAGCGAGTAAGAGCACCGGCTCCAGTGTTGGGATGACCTGGATCAAATCTGGGCTCAGATACTCAGCACCACACCCAGAAATAACTGGCTGTGTAACCTTGAGCAAGTTACTTAACCCTGATTGCTTAATAAAAAAAAAAAATACTATGTTTCTATGTTCTAAGGCATTTGAGTTTTTTAATTCTCTGCTTTGTGTTCTATTTTTATTCAATCATTCAGATATGTGTGACTCTTTGTGACCCCATGGACCAGGTCCTATTATACTTCACTATCTCTTGAAGTCTGCCCAAGTTCATGTTGTTTCCATGACGCTATTTATCCATCTCATCATCTGCTATCCCCTTTTCCTTTTGCCTACAATCTTTCTCAATATCTGGATGTTTTCCATAGAGTCCTGTCTTCACATTATGTGGCCCAAGTATTTAAGCTTCAGCTTCAGTATTTTACCTTCCAACGAATAGCCTGAATTAATTTCTTTAAGTATTGACTGATTTGATCTCCTTGCTGTCCAAGGGACGCCAGCACCACACTTCAAAAGCATTGATTCTGTGGTGCTCAGCTTTCCTGATAGTCCAATTCTCACAGCATACATTAATACTGGAAAAACTGTAGCTTTGACTGGAAAAATTAGCTTTGTTAGCAATGCAACATCTCTGTTTTTCCGTATGCTGCTCAGATTTGCCATAGCTTCCCTTCCAAGGAGCAAGAGTCTTTGAATTTCATAGTTGCAGTCACCATCTCCAGTGATCTTTGAGTCCAAGAATATAAAATCTGACACTGCTCTCATTACTTCTCCCACTATCTGCCAGGAAGTGATGGTATCAGTTGCCAAGGTCTTAGTTTTTTTAATGTTAAGCTTCATGCCAGCTTTTACACTCTCCTCTTTCTCCTTCATTAAGAGATTTCTTAATTCCTCTTCATTTTCTGCCATTAGAGTGGTATCATCTGCATATATGAGATTGTTGATATTTCTCCTGGCAACCTTGACTCTGACTTTTGATTCATCCAGGGGGGAATATTGCACAATGTATTCAGCATATAAGTTAAATAAATAAGGGGACAACACACAGCCTTTTCATACTCCTTTGCTAATCTTAAACCAATCAATTGTTCCATGCTTGGTTCTGTTACTTCTCGTGCTCACACAGGTTCCTCAGGAGACAAAGATGCTCCCTTCTCTTTGAGGACTTGCTACATTTTGTTGTGATCCATACAGTCAAAGGCTTTAATGTGGTCAATGAAGCAGAAGTAGATGTTTTTCTGGAACTCCTTTGTTTTCTTCATAATCCAGTGAACCTCTCAGCTCTAGCATTCTCTCTGCCATGCTCCAAGGTCCCATCACATTCTAATACTCTGTACTTCCATATGCAGCTCCCTTTCCCTAACTGGTGGTGGCTACTCATGTAGCATATATGAGGTGTTTACTAAGTGATTGTTAACTAGATGATTAAATAACCAAGATCTATAACTTCTGGGCAGCTAGGTGGCACCGTGGATAGAGTGCTGGGTCTGGAGTTATTAAGACTCATCTCCCTGAGTTCAAATCTGGCTTCATACACTTACTAACTGTGTGATCTTGGGCAAGTCATGCAATCCTGTTTGCCTCAATTTCCTCATCTGTAAAATGAGCTAGAGAAGGAAATGACAAATGGATATTCTTCCAGTATCTTTGCTAAGAAAACCCTAAATGGGGTCACAATGGGCCAGACACAACTGAAATGACTGAAAAACAACAACATCTGTATCTTCCATTGACATCTTCCCCTAATGCCTAGCAATGTCATAGAGGTGGCTCCAAGGAGCTATAGCACATTCATTGGCCACACCTCAGTAAAACCATCTCAACAGACAGGATAACCCAGGTGTAGGGTAAACAATGGGCCTCGAACCCATTAGTGAGTTAGGGTGTTGTCTATGCCAAGCATGCGAAGAATTCGACATGGCAGAATGAGTGGATGAGAACAATTTATTTCAACGGCAATGAAGGCAGTTGAAGCAAGCACTGTGGACCATGTAGAGCTTATTCAGACATGAAAGATGCCAAGGGCATTCATGCACCCCAGGCCATCGCCAGTCATCTTGACTTCTGTCTTATCACTGGACTTTGATGATTCTGGAAGAGAGAGTGAAGCTCACAAGTTTGTGCAACATTGCCTCACTTAAATCCAATTCACCCATAATTCAAAACAACACCCTGTAATATCATTGATCCTCTTCAAAAACAGAGGATAAGGGGCAGCTAGGTGGTGCAGTGAATAGAGCACCGGCCCCAGAGTCAGGAGGACCCGGGATCGGTTCTGGCCTCAGATACTTAACACCCACACAAAATAACTGGCCATGTAACCTTGGGCAAGTTACTTAACCCCAACTGCTTTTTTAAAAAAAAGAAGTTTGTGATCTAAGGCACAGTCAGCTCCAGGTCTTATTTTAACTGACTTTGTAGAGCTTACCCACCTTTGGCTGCAAAGTGCATAATCAATGTGATTTCTGTATTGACCATGTGTTGATGTCCATATGTAGAATAACCTTTTAGGTTGTTGAAAAAGTGTTTGCTATGACCAGTGAGTTATCTTGACAAAACTCTGCTAGTTTCTGTCCTGCTTCATTTTGTACACCAAGGCTAAACTTGCCTGTCATTCTAATTATCTTTTGGTTTCTTACTTTGACATTCTAATCCCCTATGTGACATATTTTGAATTGTTTTATTTCTATAAGATGTTGTAGATCTTCATAGAACTGATTAACTTTGGCCTCTTCAGCATCAGTGGTTGAAGCATAGACTTATGTTACTGTGATGTTGAATGATTTGTCTTGGATTCAAACAGATATCATTATGATGATTATGAAATTATACCCCAGTACTGCTTTTCTCAGTCTTATTGACTATAACGGCTACTCCATTTCTTCTAAGGGATTTTTGCTCACAGTAGTATATGTAGTGATCTGCTGAACTAAATCCACCCATCCCTATCCATTTAAATTCACTGACACCTAAGATGCAGATATTTAATCTTGCCATCTGCTATTAGACCACACCTAACTTACTTTGGTCCAAAGATCTTAAATTCTAGGTTCCTATGTAATACTGATGTTTATAGCAGCAGACTTTTCTTTTGTCAACACACACATCTGCAGCTGAACCTCCTTTCAGCTTTGGCCCAACGGTGTCATTCTTTCTGAAGCTACATGTAGTTGCCCTCTGCTCTTCCCCAATTACACAGCTTCCAACCTGAGGGGTTCATCTTCCAGAGTCATCTCTTTTATTGTTTTAATACTGTCCTTGGGGTTTTCTTGGCAAAGATACTGGTGTGATTTGCCATTTCCTTCTATGATGCTGGGAAAGATTGAAGGCAAAAGGGGAAGGGGCCAGTAGAGGATGAGTGGGTAGGCAATGTCATGAAAACAAGGAACACAAGCTTGGACAGACTTTGAGGGATAGTGGACAATAGAAGGGCCTGATGTGCTATGTTTCATAGGGTTATGAAGAGTCAGACATGACTGAATGATTGAAAAACATCTACAACTGCCTCTTTTGATGCAACTCAAGTTTACATTATGATTCCCGACTGACATATCACGTTGTTTAGTAACAATGAATATATAGTTCATTAAAATCCCCAGATATTTTTCTTTTAAATAAAAACCTGTGGTGCAAGGATGCCTCCTGCATCTTGCACTTGTGAAGCTGACTTTTTGAACCCAGAATAAGATTGTGGTTGTTTGGCTGTTGTCCTTTGTTCTTGAAGAGGACCAAAATGATGAGACGTTGATTACTTTAGAAGATTGCACCCAATGCTTTGGCCTATTGAGATCTTTTTGAATAGTGATTCTATTGTCCAGGTTGTCATCAATAGTCCTGAACTTTGTGTCATCTACAAATCTCATGAGCATATTATCTATGCCCTTATTCTGGTCTCTGATAAAAAGATTAAACAGCACTGAGTAAGTACAAATCCCCAGGCACTACACTGGAGGCCTCCTTCCAAGCATCTCTTCCCCAGTTGGTCCTTTTGGAGTGAACTATCTGGAAGCCAACTCACACTGGGGCCCCTGACCTCTTAGTAGCTCAACATCTCCAGGTCTGTCTCTGCATTGCTCTTACTTCATATAAGGATACACTGGAAAGCAATCCTCTTCTGCATCAATGCCCAGAATACTGATTCAGAAGGAGGCATAAAGATTGCCAATATGGGGAGAAGAGAACTTATCCACTGGGTGGTATAGGTCCTTTCCAGGTAAATCAGATCAATCCAGCCCCAGTCAGCCAACCTTTACTAAACATCAGCAGAATGCAGCTCTGGGCTGATCACTAGGGGCAGAAAGACAAAACAGTCTTCTTCCATAGAGAATCGACACACTATTATAGGGAAGGCTACAACTTGATGTGCATTTACAAATAAATACAATGTAGTCTGAGAAGGAAGAAGGCATTGATAACTTTGGGCATGATAGAAGGCTTCACCTAAGGGATGGGCAACCACATTGTTCAGTCAGAGGTAGTGTTGGGGCCAAATAGGGAAGTGAGGAGAGCAGAATACAGAGGCTAGGGCTAGGCCTCTCAATATGCATAATACAATTGCAACATTCTCTATGTTCCTGTTGCAATTGGATTGTTTCAGATTGCTGTGGCTATAGGCTGAGTGGGGCTATCACATAACTTCAAGGTGTGTTTTATCCTTCAATAAGAGGGCAGAAAGATGGGTGTGCACCCTCCCCTCCCCAAGATAATCAATCCAAGGCTTGTCTCCAGCCTAACTACACTGCCCTACTCACCCATTATCACAGACTTCCTCACTACACTACTTCCTACCTTTGGCCTCCTGTGACTACACTGGGCATTAGCCCCAAGGGCAACTTGAAGTTAAATTTGACCTAGACATCAGAAGGAGCTGCAGATGCAAAATTCCACCTTCCCCCCAATATTCCCCTGCCTTGACCCCCAGGTCACTTCATGGTTGTGAAGGCTCTACAGTCTATCACCATAGCCAGTGGAGAAGAACCATCTCACAGTAATAAACCTATCCACCCCCAGCATTTTTTCCCAGGGGAAAAGAGACAAATGTAAGAAGAGTTGAGATGGATGAGTTGTCATTTGAAATACAGATCTCATTATCTTACCTTTCTCAAAAACTCTCTTCTTCTAAACTTCTTGGCTTACATCCAGTATGCCATAATTTTTCCCAGTCACCCATATTCTCAAATTCCTTATCCTTGACCCAACTGAAATGGCTCTCTTCAAGTTACTAATGATCACTTTAAAAAAAAAAGGTTTTTTAATCAACAAAAATTTGCCTTCTCTCCCTCCCTGTCTCTGTATATTCAAGCAAACAAATTCTCCCATTAGTCATGTCTAAAAGAATGTCCCAATCTTCACTGTGGGTCTAGCACTTCTCTGTCAGGAAATGTATTGCACATTCTCTGATGAGTTTTCTGGAATTGTGGCTAATCATTGCTTCAATCAAGGATTTAAATTTTTTTCTAGATACTTTTTTTTCAGATTATTATATATCTCTTCTATATATTCAATATAATTTTTCTAGTTCCATAAAATAACGTTAGTCATTTAATTGTTGTAGCATTGAATAAGTAAATTAATTTTGGTAATGTCATTTTAATTATATAGGATTGGCCTACCCAATTGAACACATCCAATACAGGGTGCTCATCACTTCTCAGGGTGGTGCACTTGACTTTTGGACAGTTCAACTAGGACATTTTTCATTTAAACCTTAATTTGCAACTTCTACCCACTGCTTCTCATTCTGCCACCTGGGATGGGAACCAGCAGATCATGTTGAATTCCCATTCTGGAGGGAACCCTTAAAATGCTTGAAGATCCCTCTCATATGCCCCAGAGATCTTCCTTGAACAATTAATATTTCTCTAATTATCGAACACCTCCTTCCCTCTGGTACGTGCTCAGGGGTCACACTTCAGGTGGCAGAATGAGAATCAGAGGATAGAAGCTGCAAATTAAGGTTTAATATAATGAAAAATGTCCTAGTGGAGCTGTCCAAAGGTCAAGCATGCTATCCTGAGAAGTGGTAGGCACCCCGTCATTGGATGTCTTCAAGCAAAGCTTGAGGAATATAGATTCTTATCCCAGGGTAGAAGAGTTGGTTTTTCACTAGTCCTGAAGCTCAGAAATCTCACAGTGTACACACAGAAAGCAATGGGTAGTAAACAAGGTGTGGAACTGCCTATGATCATTTGGCCACACCCATGACAAACAAGTTTGTCCTTCACTGAATTAGAAAGGGATCCTGTCTGAGCCAACATTTGGCCATCAGTGAGATAAAACAGGAGGTAAACAGTTAGAAGAGTGCTAGAGGTGGAGGGTTTGGGACAACTGAGGCCAGAAGAAGCTTTGTGAAGTGTGAGCCCTGAGCCTCTGCCAGAGGTGGGAGGTGGGAGGTGGAGGGTTGCTCTTCTTCCCCTCTTCCCCATCAGTTTTTGTTTTTTTTTTTAATTAAATTTTATGTTTATTTTTAGTTCACATCATTCATTTCCACAAGATTTCGAGTTACAAATTTTCTCCCCGTCTTTCCCCTATCCACCATCCCAAAATGGCATTCCCACTGTATAACCCTTCCCCCAATCTGCTCTCTCCTATATCCTCCCCCATTCCCCCTGCGACTTTCCAGTAGGGCAAGATGGATCTCTATACCCCAGTGCCTTATTTCCCAGTTGCATGTAAAAAAATAATTATATATATATTTAAACATTTGATTTTAAAACTTTGGATTCCAGATTCTTTCCTCATCACCCACCCTTACTGGGAAAATAAGCAATTCAATATAGGTTGTACGTGTGTAGCTGCACAAAACATTTCCATAGTGGATATATTGTAAAAGATTGACTATATTTCCCTCCATCCTATCCCACCCCCCACTTGTTCTATTCTCTACTTTGACCCTGTCCCTTTTCAAAAGTATGTGGTTCCAACTTCCCTCCCCTCCATCATTCCCCATCTCATCCCTTTCCCCCTACTCTCCTGTAGGGTGAGATACCCTATTTAGTTTATATGTCATACCCTCCCTAAGCCAAATTCAATGAGAATAAGATAACCCATTCCCTTTTGCCTTCCTGTTCTTCCCCTCCATTATGACAGTGTTCCCTTGCCTCTTCTATGTGAGATAGAATTTTTTCCCCATTCTGTCTCTCCCCATCTCCTCTTATCATATTTCTCTCTCACCTCTCCATTTCACCTTTTAAGTATCATCCCTTCCTATTCAATTGGTACTGTGCCCTCTGTCTATGGATACCTGTACACATATATACACACATTCACATATGTATTCATTTGCCCATATACCCTCCTATATAGACATATGTATATATGTATACATATATATATATACATTTATATTCCCTTCAAATATTCTCATACTGAGAAAAGTTTCATCAGTTACAATTATCTTTGTAGGAATATAAATAGTTCAACTTTGATAAATTCCTTACGATTTCTTTTCCCTGTTTACCTTCTCATGCTTCTCTTGCTTCTTGTATCTGAATGCCAAATTTTCTATTCAACTCTGGTATTTTCAGCAAGAATACTTGAAAATCCTCTATTTCATTGAATAACCATATTTTCCCCTGAAATATGACACTCAGTTTTGCTGGGTAGGTGATTCTTAGTTTTAATCCCAGCTCTTTTGACCTCTGGAATATCATACTCCAAACCCTTTGATCCCTCAATGTAGAAGCTGCCAGATCCTGTGTTATCCTGATTGTGTTTCCACAATATTCAAATTGTTTCTTCTTGGCTGCTTGTAATATTTTCTCCTTGATCATCTGGGAACTCTGGAACTGATGGGGTGCTTGGGATCTATGTTTGTAAAATCTATTTGTAAACTCAATTTATAATACCAATTTGTAACATCAGTAATGATGGGGTGCTGGGGATCTATATTTGTGACATTAGTCTGTAAAACTTTGTAACATCAATTTGTAAAACCAGTTTGTAAAATCACACTCCATTCCCGCCCCCCCCCAGTCTCAGAGCATTAACTCTGTCCCTTCTCCCCCCAACGCTAGCTTCAAAACATTAATTGTGCCCAGCAACAACTCATGAATTGTTTAT
>NW_027185850.1:28348154-28352207 GCF_028583685.1 Petaurus breviceps papuanus | reverse complement strand
ATAAACATTCCAGCTTAGGCAACTATTATCTCCCTCTTGCATAGTATCTTGTTGCCCCCATGAATTCTTCAGTACCCTATCTCTAGGTTGACTTCTTGGCTGCCTCAATGAATCCTTCAGGACCCTATGTCTGGGTTAACTCCTTTGCCTATTACTGAGTCTACAGCTAACCTTGGTTCCCAGATATCAACCGCTCCCAGACATCAATCCTGTCAAGCATGACACTGATGGGTGGCAGACTGGGCACTTTTCCATAAATCCTTGACTGCTCACTGACTTAGTGACATTTTCAAGCCTAAAACCACACCTCTAGGTAGCCCTCCCTTGGGCTTTTTCCCAGTGAATCATGGGCAATATGCCTTTGAAGTTACATTACACTCTCCACACCTTCACTCCTCCCTAATCCCACCCTTAATCACCTAGTTAGCAAAATTGGCATGGGTTCTACTATGGATAATTCTATATAAACCTTAATTCTACCCCTTTAAGGTTGCAGGTCCCCTAAGGATCCTTGCCTGATGTAAGGCATAAAATAAACTTTTTCAACTCTGACTCCAAGTCTGCTTAGGCCTACTGAATTCTTTCTAGACTGAATCTCTGTAAGGGTTATGGGATTTAAAGATCTTCCATGCCCCATTGGACGTGCTGACGTAGCAGGAAGGGGCGGAGCAAGCGAAAGCGAAAGCCAGAGAAAGCGAAAGCCGAGCTAGCGTTCCTGCGGTGGCTGGCGGTGGTGGCGATGGCGGCGGCAGCAGCAGAGGCAGCGGCAGCACGAAGCCCTTTTTGAGTTAGGACTGCTAAGGACTTTCTGCTAAGGACTCCTGCTGAGGACTGCCAGGGGCCGGAGCTGCTGGGAGCGCGCTTCCAGGACGCTGGGTGGTTGCTGTGCGTGGGGAGAGGAGGACCTTTGCCTGAGGTAGCCTGTTCTGTTTTAAAGGCTTGAGCATGTGGGTGCTTTCTACTTTATCTACCTGTGCCAATGTCATAACTACTCTGATGGCTTTCACTTTCTGGTTTTGGGACTTAGTCTTTTGGTATCTTAATAAATTTTCCAGCTTATTCCCTTACATGACAAGCATGATGTATTTTGTGATGGATAATTATATCAGCATATCTGTAATCTCCATAGGCATTGTGAATATGGCATTGCTGATACATTTGGCGACCAGGATGGGATCACAAAATGTCAGGCCTCTATTTGGAAGCAGTGGGGCTTTAGAGGGAGAAATGGATATTCCAGGATGGGAGGATTTGCCTTATTCCTCTCTAGCCAGAGAATGGGCTAAAAGCACAGGGCCCTGTGAAAACTGGGAACCAAGGCTTAAAGAGGGAGAACCTGGAGATTTGGAAAGATGTTTGAAAGCAATACCCATAGAACCAGGCAAAGAACTGGCAGGAGTGTGCAGGAGAGGCTGGGTGCTGCTAACAAGTTATCGCCTTATGTGTAAAAGTAGGGATAAGCTGCTGAAGGAAAGAGCTCAGATGGCTAGGGAGTCAGCTGGTTTGCCTGAGGATTCTTCTGTGTCACAGCACTCAGAAGAGCAAACTGGAGGGACTCATGTGGTCCAGGAGCAAGCTACTGTTCATGTAGCTAAAAGGAAGCAAAAAACTAGCAGAACGAATGTGCATGCAGCTTTTGTACAGGCTGGGCAGAGTTGCCCTGACAGCTTCCAGGAGAATGTGTGTGAGGAGAATGGAACAAGGTTAGATGAGGAGTCTCCTAATGTAGAAGCTCTCCCCATACGAAGAAGAAGGCAGGAGAACCACCGAGGCAAAACAGAGTCCATGGAGATAATTGAGGATTTCACTCAACAGGAGATCACTGATATATTGAGTAGATTTACCCAAAGAATGGGGGAGTCTCTAGTGTCTTGGATAGTAAGAATCACTGATGAAGGCGCCGGAGGAATAACACTGGACAATGAGGACTGTTTAAAATTCATAAGTATCAGTCAGAATCCTTTTGTACACCAGGCTTTTAGGGATCACCATATGCAAGGAGGAAATAACAAAACTAATCTTCTAGCTTTAGCTGCAGAAGGATGCAAAAAGCAATATCCGACTGAATCTATGTGGCCTAGGGGAGACAGACCCTGGTACTCACTTAGAGACTGTATGAGAAAGCTAAAGGAGGAGGTAATGAAAACTGCTATCCTGATTGGAGATGCAAATGCATATTATGATACCCCCCTAGGAGTTCCTCATAGAAATATCATAGTGAAGACGGCTCCTCCTGCATATAAGCACCTAATTCTGACTCTTTTAATTGGAGAAATAGGGCACCCTCTTTCAGAGGTGCTGGATAAGATTTCACAATTAAGCGATTTAGGGGAATGGGGAAAAAGACAAATTGCCTCGAGAGAGAAGAGTAAACAGCCAGAGGATTCAGAGACAAAATAGACCCACAAGAAGGGAACTGTTTACTGCTCTATTAAGAGCTGGGGTGGATTTTAGAAGAATAGATGGTATTCCAACTGAAGAGCTGCATAAGCTGTACCAAGAAAAGGTACTTAGCATTAGAATGAACAGGGAAGCAGGAACCACCCCCGCAGGTATATCTGAATCTGAATCTTTGTATCCAAGTTTGCCCCACCTTCAGGGGGAATAGGAGATAGGCCAAGCCCCAGCCCAAATAAAAGAAATATGCAGAAGAGATTGCAGACCCCATATTGGTTTAACAATATATTGGAAGAATGGATCAACTACTGTGACTAGGGCACTGATTGATACTGGGGCTGAGGCCACACTTATCTATGGAAACCCTGATAAGTTTAAACATGGAACTCCTATTACCATCACAGGTCTAGGAGGCACTGAAATATCAGCCAGACAGGTTAAAATAACAATGAAAATTGGGCAGTTACCTAAGAAGGAATATACTGTGGTTATTGTACCCATTCCTGAATACATCATTGGAATAGATGTATTGAGAGGCATGACTCTGAATTTACCTGAAGGAAGATACCAATTTGCTGTGAGGAAGATAGGAATTAATACAGTTTTAGTAGGAAAACTAAAAATGGACCCAATCACTTTACCTGAACCTTCTGAAGTAATTACTTTAAAACAGTATCGTGTGCCAGGTGGGCAAGATGAAATTACCACTACTATAAAGGAATATGTTGAAGCAGGAGTGTTGGTCCCTACAACCACAAGATGGAATAATCCTGTCTGGCCAGTAAGAAAATCAGATGGGACATGGAGAATGACTGTGGATTATAGACAGTTGAATAAGGTGACTCCTTCTTTGTATGCTGCTGTTCCAGATACCATCACCTTAATAGAAAGGATCCAGAAATATGAGGGGACTTGGTATGCAGTTATTGACTTGGCAAATGCCTTATTCACCATCCCAATAGACCCTAAACAATGGGACCACTTCGCTTTCACTTGGCAGGGTAGACAATATACTTTCACTCGCTTTCCACAAGGTTACATACATAGCCCCACTATTTGTCACAGAATTGTGGCTGAACAGTTGGATGAATTAAAGCTACCTGGTGTACAGCTTACCCACTACATTGATGATATCATGATACAGGGAAAAGATGCGAAAGTAGTGGAAAGGAGTTTGACCCTTCTAATTGAGCATATGAAAAGTAAAGGGTGGGAAATTAACCCTGCAAAGGTTCAAGGACCAGCTCAGAATGTGAAGTTTTTGGGTATACAATGGAACAAGGGGCTAAGGGAGATTCTTCCTCAAGCCCAACAAAAGATTCAGGATTTTCCTACCCCTACCAATAAGAAGGAGGCCCAAAAGTTCATAGGATTGTTTGGATACTGGAGGCACCACATTCCACATTTGGGACAGATTTTAAAACCTTTATATAGAGTCACACGGAAGAAATATGAATTCGATTGGGGACTTGAGCAGAGTAAAGCTTTTGAAGAAGCCAAGGCTTACATACAATTGGCCCTAGATTTGTGGCCCATGCAAAATGGTCCAGTGGAATTGCAAGTGACTGTACAAGATGATTATACAAACTGGAGCTTATGGCAAAAACAACAAAGCCAAAATATACCTTTGGGATTTTGGTGTAGGAAACTCCCTTC
>NW_027185850.1:28329160-28348054 GCF_028583685.1 Petaurus breviceps papuanus | reverse complement strand
ACATGAATCTGTAGCAAACATAGAAATTGAGAGGAATGACACACCCCCTGAGCCAAAGCAACAGTTGGTAAAGTCCACTGTAAAGTGGAATGAGGGATATGATGTATTAACTGAGGAACAAAAGAAACATGCATGGTTTACTGATGGGACAGCAAAATATTTGGGGCAAAAAAGACATTGGAAAGCAGTGGCCTATAACCCATGCACTAGAAGGACTTTGGAAAGTACTGGGATAGGTGCAAGTAGCCAATATGCTGAACTTATGGCAGTATATCAAGCCATCAAAATAGAACAAGGAGGACAGTGTCATATATTCACTGATTCATGGGCGGTAGCTAATGGCTTAGCTACATGGATGCCCATGTGGAAAAATGAAAATTGGGAAATTCATGGTAAACAAGTGTGGGGCAAAGAATTATGGGAAGATATCTGGAACATGTCTTTGGTCACTGACTTGTCAGTTTTTCATGTAGATGCTCACGTGGCCCCCACCACACCAGAACATGAGTACAATGCTCATGCTGATCGACTGGCAAAGATTGCTACTGAACATATTGTCCTTACTTTGACAACAACTGATGATCCGGTATTAGCAAAATGGGTCCACCAAACAGCAGGCCATTTGGGGGTCCAGGCCACACACCAGTGGGCACAAGATCGAGGTATTAGTATCTCTCATTCACTGTTAAAACAGATAGCAGAAGAATGTCATATATGTCAATTGGAAAAGGAGCGAACTGTTCCTCGGGTAGTAACTGGAGAGATAGCAAGAGGAAAAGTCCCAGCCCAAATCTGGCAAATAGATTATATTGGTCCACTACCACTGGATAAAGGATGCAGATTTATATGTACTTATGTTGACACCTATTCAGGTGTACTAGTAGCTTGTCCTTATAAGAATGCAACCCAGAAAAACACTTGTAAAACTCTAGATCTCATAAGCCTATATTATGGAACCCCAATGCAGATTCAAAGTGACAATGGGTCACATTTCAAAGGCAATGAAATGAAGAAGTATTGTATACTAAACAATATAGAATAGACATATCATATTCCATATTATCCAGAAGCATCTGGGTTCATTGAAAGAATGAATGGATTACTGAAAGAACAGTTGAGGAAGTTAAGTTCCAATAATTCATATCAACATTGGAAGGATAATTTGTTCATGGCTTTGCATAATTTGAATAATAGACCATTGGGAGGAAGTACACCTCTAGCCAGAATGATGACCCCCAATCTGCAAATTAGAAAACAACAAACACACAAGATCCCAAATATTGAGTATTGGACCTTGAGGCCAGATGTCCCAGCACTGTACTCAGGACCACCTGGTTCGGTGGGGTATGATTTACATTGTTTAGAGGACTTTTGGTTGGACAGGAAAGAAGTAAGAAAAATTTCCACTGGGATATGCATAAGAATCCCTAAAAATCACTTTGGACAGATTTTACCCAAATCAGGATTAGCAGCTCAAGGAATACATGTATTGGCTGGAGTAATAGATTCTAATTATCAAGGAGAAATTGTTGTAACATTCCAGAATTTAGGTGAAGGGCCCATACAGATTCACAAGAATGATAGGATAGTTCAAGTGATTATCGTTCCTTGTAAAACAATGCCACTTGTAAAAACTGACCCTCCTTCCAAAATAACTGTCACAGGAACCGAAGGATTTGGTTCTACTGATAGAATAAAATCAGGAGCTAAAGTATGGGTAAAACGGAAGCCAGATGATGTTCCAAAGGCTGCAGAGATTATAGCCTATGGGAAGGATAACACTGTTAACTATTGTTTATTCTGGAGAAGATGATTACAAAATTGTACCCTTAAGTCATTTATTCTACCGTGAGTGAGGCTACAATAGTCTGGTTATTGTCTCTTTGCTTCTTCTTGATTTTTTGTTTGTTCACCTTGTTTGTTAGATTTGTTTCCACAGGCTTGGTACCCTCCATCTGTAGATGCCTGATAGCTTAAGCTGGATGTCACCCCCTGTCTGCAACTGTGATGTGTCACCCTTGGACCTGGCATCAAGCATATTAAGAACTGACCTCTCAAATGGGACCCCTTAGGACAGGGACAGCTCTACATCCGATTTCAGCAGCAAGTAGCCATAGAAGAAGAGATCTTCACCCCTTACCACAAGATTTTGGGGCCCCATTTGTTCGGGGTGGGGGGAATGATGGGGAGCTTGTGCTCAAGCCCCACCCTAAAATATGGTTTTCTGTGTTTATGGTGTGCTATTCTTGTTATATTGTTGTGAAATTTTGTTGACACCAGTTATTCCTACTGTAGTTTTGCCAAGTAAGGGACATGAAAGATCTTGGGGCCGAATGTAAGGGTTATGGGATTTAAAGATCTTCCATGCCCCATTGGACGTGCTGACGTAGCAGGAAGGGGCGGAGCAAGCGAAAGCGAAAGCCAGAGAAAGCGAAAGCCGAGCTAGCGTTCCTGCGGTGGCTGGCGGTGGTGGCGATGGCGGCGGCAGCAGCAGAGGCAGCGGCAGCACGAAGCCCTTTTTGAGTTAGGACTGCTAAGGACTTTCTGCTAAGGACTCCTGCTGAGGACTGCCAGGGGCCGGAGCTGCTGGGAGCGCGCTTCCAGGACGCTGGGTGGTTGCTGTGCATGGGGAGAGGAGGACCTTTGCCTGAGGTAGCCTGTTCTGTTTTAAAGGCTTGAGCATGTGGGTGCTTTCTACTTTATCTACCTGTGCCAATGTCATAACTACTCTGATGGCTTTCACTTTCTGGTTTGGGGACTCAGTCTTTTGGTATCTTAATAAATTTTCTAGTTTATTTCCTCATATGGCAAACATGACGTATTTTGTAATGGATAATTATATCAGCATATTTGTAATCTCTATAGGCATTGTGAATATGGCATTGCTGATACAACAGGTATACATAGATAGAGGGCACAGGTCCAATTTAACAGGAAGGGATGATACTTAAAAGGTGAAATTAAGAGGTGAGAGAGGAATATAATGAGAGGAGATGAGGAGGCAAGACTGGGGGGTTTAGCAGAATGAGCAGGGAGTCTAGAGCTAAACAGAACCATGGTATTGGAATTCCTGCCATACTTAGAGAAATGAACAAGTCTAACTTTGAGGTAGTGGAAAAACCCCAAACCAATGACTCTTTTACTCAGCTCAGGTGGGAGCTTGGTTGAAAACAAGGCTCAGCTTGGCTTTCTTCCTTGGGCTGTGAATCAAGAGAGAAAGATGGATTTTGGCAGAGAGAGTTTTTGCCTTTGTGAAGGGCTGGGTCAAATGAAATGTGTGACCTATTTTTATGGTAGATTCAAGGAATGCTTCAACTCTTTTTTTCAAAATTTTTATTTAATCTGATTATAGATGAATGCCTTGGAAAGAAGTCAGTCAATGAAGCATATAGCCAAGATGGAATGAAAAGCAGAGCTTAAGTAAGATTGGGACTGACCCGTGACCTGATTGTTTCACACGCCTTTCCCCACCCTAGGCAGGGAAATCAATACCACAGTACCAACTGGTGGAGCCAATGGGTGGGTGGTACTGTGTTGTTTTAGTATGTAGGTTAAGTCATGGGGAGCCTGGCAGTTACCGCAAAGCAGCCACCTTCTTCACGGCATGGGGGTCTAAGCACTTCATTCCCAGCACATGCTCTGCTCCCCACTCCTAAAAGATGGTCAGACATGGGTCACAAGTGAGATGCCACCTTCCCGTGGTGCCCTTGGTCTCTACCTTCTCCTTTGAGTAGAAGCAAACAAAAAAAAAGGGAAAATATCGAGATTACTCTGATCCACACCTTACTTAATCAGTGAGCGAGCAGCGGCCACATTTACACTCACATTTTTTTATCTTAATTTAAAAAAAAGAAAGCCATTTCAGGCCTGAGGAAAGCCTCTGGCAGAGTCCCTGTGTATCTGAGCTCAGCAGAGAGTAACATGAGTTCCCTAGGCTCCTTGGCAGGGCCACCAACAATAAAGACTGGGTGCTGGGAACAAATATTTCGTCCTTTTCCCTTTGGCTCAGTTTCATGCTTTTTTGTTTACTAGGGCTAAACAGTGCTGAGTAAAGCAGGTCATTTTGGAGTCATGGTAGGATATTGAGGAGGAGGAGAAAGGGGCACAGAACCAAGTCCATAGGAGGGCAGGCTACCTTGGAACCCACTTGTGCAGAGGGGGTTTCAGAGGGGCCGCTTCCCCATCACACAAAGTGTCCTCGTCTGAGGGGGGGCCAGGCCTCTGTACTTACACGGTTCTCAGGGGACATCCAAGAGAATATCCTCTGTATGTATTTATAACCTCTACATGTGTCATCTAAATAGTAAAGTGGATAGAATACCAGGCCTGGAGTCAGGAAGACCTGAGTTCAAATCTAGCCTCAGACAACATTTATTAGTTGTGTGACCCTGGCCAAGTCATTTAACCTCTTCTGCCTCAGTTTCCTCCACTCTAATGGGGAATAATAATAGCTCCCATCTTACAGGGTTGTTGGAAGGAACAAATGGAAGATGTCTGGTACATAGGACGTGCTATATATATGCTTGGGACAGCTAGATGGTGCCATGAATAGAGCGCCAGACCTGGAGAAAGGAAGACCCATCTTCCTGAGTTCAAATCTGGCCTGAGACACTAGCTTGGGCACATCACTTAACCCTATTTTCCTCAGTTTCCTCATCTGTAAAATGAGTTGGAGAAGGAAATAGAAAAACAGTCCCATATCTCTGCCAAGAAAACCCCAAATGGGGGTCACGAAGAGTCAGACATGACTGAAACAACTAAGCAAGAGCATATAAATCCTTATTCCCTAAATGCCCTTGATCTCCATCCAGGGCCTCAAGAGGTCAACTGCAGGCCTTTGGTTGCTGGGTCATTCTTCCCTGATGGCCAAAGGATGAATCAGCGGCTCAGGAGTGAGATCCGTTCCCCTTCTGTGTCTGCTCTGTGGATTTATTCCCAGTTCACAAGTAGGGGGGGGGGGAAGGGGAAGCAAGCCATGTGGGAGCCACCTGATACATACATAGCAGCAGGGGCTCACAAAATGTTATTAGGGAGGATGGATGTTGCTGCTGCTGGAGGTCTAGATGGCAGGGCATGGGGTTGGGGGAAAGAGGGGAAGAGGATGCCCATAGTCAAGACCCCAGGAAAACCTTGGTCTGAGAAAAACGTAGCAGTAGACTCAGGCAACTACTAACTTGAGAGGGGGACAAAGCCTCGTCCTGCCTAATGCCATTCTGAGTCAGCAGCCTTAGGTTTTACTGACTCTGTCCTTAACTTTCTCTGTGACCTTGGGTAAGTCACTTTTCCCATATGATCCTCAGTTTCCACTTGGTGACACAATTGTATTCTTTGTCTCCCTTCCCTTATAGATCTCTTTTGGACCCCTATTATGTGATGACTGCAGGGCTGGGGGATGGGAGAGGTGATAATCCAGGCTCCCTTCACACATGATAAGGGAGGGATCTTAGTGGGTAGGGGTAGAAAGAGAAGGTCAGTTGAAGGGCAGAATTCAGGAATGACTTTTGAGATACGTGGCATTTGTGCTGGCCTTAGTGACCAGATTATATTTCAGCTAATAAACTCATGACCCAATTCCGTGTGTGAATCGTTGCTTGGGATCTTATCTGAGAGCCAAATCCTATGTTGACTAAGAGATTACCATGTTTGATTTGGAGCTAAAACACTTATCAAGTGACCAGTGGGGCCTGATGGCCCTAAGAATTTGCTGCACCTCTCCAACTAGGGCTTTTTGAGAAGGGGAAAATGTGGTAAGCATATATGGAAAAAGAATGCCACCAAGTTACTTAACACAAATAATGCTTAAAATCATGGTCCAGTCCTCTTTCATGTTCTGTTCCATTCAAGGGTTAGGTATTTTATTTGTTTTTGTCAATTTGTTTCTTCCTGCTCTCATTTCTACCATTATTCCCTTATTCTGAAGTATGGCTGTTTCATATCCCTCAGGGGCATTAAACACATTTTTTAAATTCCACCTTCTGCAAGAACCTTTGCTGGTTAATTCTAGCATCCATTCCCCCTGACCCCCGCCCCAACTGACCTCCAATTTATCCTGTAGTTCATACAGAATTGTTTACATGCTGTTTCCTCAGTTAGACTGGGTGTCCCTGGAGGTCAGGGGGCACTTCTACTTTTTTTTGTACCTCCATGATTGGCACATAACAGGCTCTTAGTAAATGTTTGTTGACTTGATGAAGCCATAGAAAATGTATCTGCCTAGATCCCAATCACAAATTCTTGCTCTTTATTTTTTATTTTTAACTCTATTTTAACTTTATATTTATATATTTATAAGTTTGTATTTATATATATTTATAAGCTTATTTATAACTCTATTGTTAGAGTTGGTTTTGTTTATGATTAATCCTTCCCTAAATCTACTCCTCCTCTAATTCCTCTCTCTACACTCCCTCCTTGTTGAGTGAAATATTTTTCTGCACTCAATTGTCTGTGTGTGCATTTTACCCTATTTGTTCAGTTTAGGTGAAAGTTAGGAAGGTTTCCCACTTCCCTCCTTGTTTGAACAGTTTTCTGCTCATGCACTCCAAATAAACAAGACTATTATCCCCTAGTCTTGTCTGCTCCCTTGTCCCGTAGTGTATACCTTCCACCCTCCCTTTCTTTCTTTTAAGATCCTCAAAGCATAACAAAACAACTCCCTGGTCCTCTGTCTTAACTCATTCTGTGACTACTGGTGAAATGATGTTTCTGAGGTGACCCTTGTATCTTCTCATATGGAAAAACTTCATCCTTACTTAGTTATTTCCAATTGCTCAATTTTATGTACTTTTTTGCTTTTTCCTATTTATTTCTGTGTTTATATTTCAAAGGTTCTACTGAACTCTTCTCCTTTCATGAGAAATGCTTTGAAGTCCTACATTTCCCTAAAAGTCTACCACCCCCCCCAAAGAATTATGATCAGTTTTGCTATGTAAGTTATTCTTAGGTTAGATCTCTATCTTCCGCTTTTTAAAATATAGTATCTTGAGGTCTTTATTTATTGTGGTGACTGCTAAATATTTATTGTATTGGCTTCTCAGTATTGAATTCTTTCTGGCTGCTTAAAATGTTTTTTTTCTTGGACCTGGAAGCAAGTGATTTTTGCTACAATGTGTCTGGGAGTCTTCATTTTGGGATTTCTTTCAGGGAACATGGTAAATTCTTTCTATTTTCACTTTATCCTATGGTTCTAATAGGTTTTCAAATAGTTCAGTGGTTCTTAAATTATCTCTCCTTGATCTTTTTTTAGATCAATTTTTTAAAAATATGAGAACTCATAATTTCTTATTTTTCAGACCTTTGTTATATATACATACATATATGCATGCGTATATATGTGTGTGTGTGTATGTGTATATACACAAATATATGTCTTTTGTCTCCTGGAATCATTAACTTCTATCTGGTCCTAAGTAGTCTGTTGTATACATAAGGTTTGTACTTCTTGTGACAAGCTGGTTAAGCTCCTAAATCTTTCCTCCTTTCCTTTCTTTTCCATCTTTTTTCTCCAGTGCTCTAATTTCATTCATAAAATACTTAAAAATTCTTAAAGAATTTTTGCTTCATTTCTTTCAGCACTTTTAGGTGAATTTTTGTCCAAATTGTGCTTTTCTTTTAGGCTTTGCTTTGGAGACATTTTGGAATCATTCTCTTCTTCTAGTTTTGTGTCCTGGATTCTGAGTTACCATAATAATTCTTCCTTTGTTTGCTCATTCTTCTAGCCTTCCTCTCCAAGTTGGGACTTTGTGTTAGGGCCAGGCACTATGAAATTCTAAAAAGAACATCTGATATTACTTAGTTCTCTTTGTATTCTTTTGTGTCTCGATACTCTGGATATTGAGTACTTTGTTTTTCAATGATCTCAGACTGGGAACCTTAAACTTTTAGTGAATCAAAAGCTGTCTAATTCAGGATAAAGTCTAAGTGCTGACCTCCAGGTCTGAGCTTTGCAAGTTTCTTACTCTGGATTGGGTCTGAATAGTGAGAAGAGCCAGGAGCAAAAATATACAATTTCAATAGTATTGTAAGGACAAATAACTATAAAAGACTTAGGAACTCAATGACCAACCATAATTCCAAAGGACTCATGATGTAACATGCTTCCCACCTCCAGATAGAGAAAGGTAATGGACCAGAGTACAGAGTAAATTATGGATATGTGTGTATGTATGTATATATACACACGTGTGTGTTTACATGCATGCATTACATAAATGCACATGTATGTACACACATGTGTGTGAGAAACACATTCCAGTGAGGAAATTTATTTTGCTTGACTATATATGTTTGTAGAATGCTTTCCTTTTCATGCTTTTCCCATCAAAGAGGAAGGGTGAGAAGAGAGGAGGGGTTGGGAGGGAGAGAATTTGTTTCTGAAAATAAAATAAAACAAATTTTAAAAAGAGAAATCATTGGTAACTTTTGAGAGAGCAGTTTTGGTTGGGTGACAAAATCCCTAACCAGATTGCAGAGGCTTAAGGAGTAAAAGGTAAGGAAATGGAAGTACCAAGTATAGATTTTTTTTTATCAAGGAATTGGGTGAAAGAGTAAGGAGGGATATAGGATGATAATTAATAAAAATGATGATATTTAGTGATGGATTTTTAAGGATGAGCAAACAGGCATGTTTGTAGGCAATCAAGAAGGAGCTGGTAGGTAGAAAAAAAGAGGCTAATGGAGAAAGGAGATAATAATGAGGACACTGCTCATTAAGTCATTTGGCTCATCTTAACAAGGGCCACTGTAGTCCTGAATGATTAGTCAATCAACATTTATTAAGTATCAACTGTATATTAGGCACTATGTTAGGCAATAGAGATTAGAAGGCAAAAGTGAAACACTGTGAGTTTATATTCCTACAGTAGAAGATGGTAGGTAAATAAACCATGACATAAAATAACTACAATATAATTGTGGAGGAAGGCATTGAAAGCTAGAGTATGGGGAAAACCTTAACATGGAAATTATCTTTTAGATGAACCTTGAAAGAAACTGAGGGTTCTCTGAATAGGAGATGAGGAGGAATAGAGTGCCAGGCAGGGGACAACCAATAAAAAGGCACAGAGGTTGGTGACGGACTTTTGTGTACATAAGAAGGTCAGTTTGGCTAGGCTGAAAGGTAAATAGGGTGGAGTGTATGAATTAGGCTTCAAAGGTAGATTATTACTGTGTTTTTAAGAGTATTTAATTGTCTATTGAGAATTTATGTTAAATCCTCACCCAAGTTGCTGTTGAAATTTATGAGGTGGGTAAATTACGTGATCAAACCTGGACTTTGGAAAAATAACTTGGTCAGCTCCATGGAAAATGCATTAGAATGAGAAGATATTTGAGCTGGGGAAGCTTGCTAGGACATTTTTGTAATAGTCCAGATGAGAAATGATGAGCACTGAGACTTAGGTGGAGGCTGGATGAACCCTTATCACTCCTCTTAATGATGATTTTATTTCTGTATGGTGTTTGCTTTGACATGAAATGAAAATATTGTTGTCTGTAATGTGTAAATGCAAGGTGGAGCTTGCTGAAGGAAACAAAAAGGAATTTGGAATTAGACCGATTAGGGGAAGAACTTATAACTGTTGGAACTAATTGGTGGAATCCTTTGGGGTCTATTTTTTATCTATGATCTCACTTTGATTCCAGTAAAAGTGTCAATTATGACAAATCACAAACTTTTCGTGTAAGGGAATGTTAACAGGCTTCAAAACCTGACAAGAAGATGTCAGTTGTGATGGGAACTGTGCCTTTGCCAATAACATATCAAATGGCAACATATCTGAGGAGACCAAGAGAAGCCTGCTGTTGCTGCTGCTATTGTTATACAGTTGTGTCTAACTCTTTGTGACCCCCTTTGGGGTTTTTTTTTGGGCAAAGATACAGGACTGGTTTTTCATTTCCTTCTCCAAATATTTTGCAGATGAGGAGCTGAACTAAATAAGATTAAGTGACTTGCCCACACAGCTAGTAAGTATTTGCAGTCAGGTTTGAACTCATGACCATGGGACTTCCTGATTCTAAACCCAGTGCCACCCAGCTGCCCCAAGAGAGACCTACTTCTCCACTCTGTGATGAAATAGATGCCAATTACATTCATCAGAGATCTCTTGTCAGATACAGGCCACAGGACTGAGGGCACATCAGACCCTGAAGGGAGCCCCTACTTACCTTGTTGTCCATTTAGTTCTTTGGGTACTGGGACTTCTTGGGAATGGTGTGGAGAGAATTATTCTTGACCAGATTCTGATTCAACTAGAAACTTCTAAGGCCCCTTCCAATGGTGATACTTCATGATTTTCTACGTTTGAAAAGTACATTATAAATATTATCCCATGTGATCACTATACAACCCTATAGATACTGTTATTATCTCCATTTTGCAGATGAGGAAACTGAGGCAGAGGTTAAGTGATTTTCCTAGGGCCACACAGCTAGTGTGTATGAGGCCAGATTTGAACTCAGGGCTTCCTGGCCCAAGGTCCAATGCTCTATCCAATATCCCTCCTAGCTGCTTACAAAATTATTTGGGTCTGTGTTTCTGAATGTAAGCACCTGTGCCTGGATGTGTTATGTACCACACCATATGTATGGACAAATAAATAGTAAATGGATAAATGGATTGTGAGAATGTATTGTGTTTGAGCCAGAACTTTCCTCTTCTTTTAAGTTGGCATATTTGTGTTACATTTAAAACTAAGAGTAACTGTATATTTCCTTTAATAAATCAGGGGGAAAAAAATCCTCCCTGCTACAACTGTTTAAAATTAAAATGGGCTGCCTAAAAAGGGGGTCACCCCATTACATTCTTTCCTAGAGGTTTCTAAGCAGAGGCTTCAAGGTATCTAGCTCCAGGGCATCTTTTCGAGGGATTACCCATTCCTTTCCTCACTCAGCTACACTCCAGCAGGGCGTCCATTGACTGTTCCCTATACATGACATTCCAATCCTCCTCATCCCTACCCTGTGGCTTCCCTTCATGCATGGAATGCCTGTCTGCTCACCTCTACCTCTTGGAATGCCTCCTAGTAAAAGATACTGATTGTCTTGGAGGGTGTAAAAGGCTTTCAGCCATGGAACATTAATTCAACTCATATTATCTCTCTTCTTTTAATTATTTAAGTTTCCTTTAAATGTCACTTTCCCTTTTATCTCTTGATGACCTCCCTCAGTTTTTTCTTTTATCCCACAGGTAAATATCATCTTTGGAAACAATAACTGATAATTATGACAGAATTGACTTCATTAATTACTCTTTGCTTCATAATTTTATGTTTTTGTCTTTTTTTGGGTATTTGCAAGTCGGACTTAATAGGGGTGTGGTGCCTACAGACTATCTATGGGGAAGGGACAAGAGAAGGGAAGAGAGAAAGGAAGGAGAAAGGGAAGGGAAGAAAGAAAAACATTCCAGAATGGGACAAAAGGCTAAAATAACTTTCAGACCAAAACTCAAAATTATTTTAAAAAAATAATAAAACCCAGAGTGAGTATCCTTCTTTATCACTCCTTTGCCATCGAGTCTGACCTGCTTGGAAAGAAAAATAAATCAATAAAATAAAGGGGGAAAAGGGAAATATATATTTTCTAACCACTAGCCAAGTAAGTACAAGCAAGTGGTCAGGCTGTGAGAGTACTTTCCCAAGAGTTATCTGCAGTATGCTTTACTGGTCACCAGATGGCACCAGATGGTCTGTACTCCTGGGTAGTATGTGTTTCTGGATACCCAGCATTGACTATCCGGACAATACCAATATAAACATATATGAAAATCACTCCTTTCTATTCTCAAGCTCTCAATTTTTTTTAATTTGGGGGGAAGGGATAGTGAAGAAAATCCCCCTTCTCATTCATGACCAACAAACTTCATTTATAGCACGTGGGCTCTTTGCTTTTTAATTCATGTGATTTATAAAGTCAACAAGTATTAAGCATTTTCTATATGCCAGGCACTGTGCCAACTAAGAACTGGAGATACAAGGAAAAGAAGAAAGTTTCTTTTCTCAAGAAGCACATAGTCCATTGGGGAGATAACATGCAAATAAATATGTACAGATAAGCTATAGACAGGCGAAACAGGAAATGATCAACAGGGGGGAGGCACTAGAATGAAGGGGGAACAAGGAAAGGCTTCCTGTAGAAGGCAGGAGGCAGAGATGGGGAGGGAGGGCATTCCAGGCATGGGGCCTAGCCAGGGGAAATGCCTAAAGGTAAGAAACACATAGTAAGGTAACTTTAACTCGGAAGCATATTAAAATCAACTCTGTGGAACTTTTTTTTCAGTTGTATTGTATTTTTATTTATTTTGTTAACCATTTCCCAAAGATATTTAAACTGTTGGGCAGCATTCAAGTTTTGTGGGATCATGCCACCACTATCCCCGGATATTTGCCAAGACCCTCTCATGTCCTTATGACTTCTTTTTCTAAAATTAATTAATTTATTTTTAGCATACAACACTCAATTCCACAAGCTCTTGAGCTCCAAATTTTCTTTCCCTCTGTCTCCTCCCTCCCCAAGATGGCATGCAATCTGATATAGGCTCTACATATACATTCACATTAAACATATTTTCACATTATTCATGTTGCAAAGAAGACTTATAACCAATGGAATGAACTGAAAGAAAGAAGAAACAAAACAAAACAAGAGAGAAAGTAGTCTGCTTTGATCTGCATTCAGACTCCATAGTTCTTTCTCTGAATGTGGATAGCATTTTCCATCATGAGTTTTTTGGAGTTGTCTTAGATCATTGCATTGCTGAGAAGAGCCAAGTTAATCAAAGTTAATCATGGCATAGTATGACTGTTACTGTGTACAATGTTCTCCTGGTTCTGCTCCCCTCACTCAGCATCAGTTTATTTAAGCCTTTCCAGGTTTTTCTGAAGTCTTCCTGCTCATCATTTCTTATAGCACAATAGTATTCCATTATGTTCCTATACCACAACTTAATGCCCAATTGATAGGCATCCTCTTAATTTCTGGTTCTTTGCCACCACAAATAGAGCTGCTATAAATATTTTTGGACATGTGGGTTCTTTTTCCATTTTTATGATCTCTTTGGGATACAGCCCTAGAATTGGTATTGCAGGGTCAAAGGGTATGTACATTTTTATAGCCCTTTGGGCATAGTCTATGGAACTTTTAAATAATATACTACAATGAAACTGTTGGCTGGGACCAACTCCACATCCCCCCAACTTTTCAACTAAGAGGGAAGAAGAAGAAAAGGCAGGAATTGGGGCTTTCAAAACTCAATAAAAATGGTGTGATAAACACCCTGAGAAAACAAGGGGGAAATGTTGGGCTATTCTCATTTCTCATCCAGGCTTACAAAATCAGAGCCCCCTGGACCTGCACCTGCACCAAGACTGGAATCTTATCCACTAGCCTTTCTCCAAATGCCTCCCTACCTGCCCAACCCCTCTCTAATTTCATGTTTATATGGAAAAGATCAAGATGAATACAGTTTAGCTCTTCTAGTGGCATGTTCACTCAATGGTCATGGGATAAGGGTCTCAAATTGACAGAACCAAATTAAAGTTTATAGACATTTCCAACATGTTAATAAGTTTTATCACTTCTATCTGCTCAACATCTATTCTATATATCCCCTTCTTTCCATATATCCTGGGGCAGACCCTAATCAACTGATACCTGCACATTAGTCACTAGAAGTCAGTAGTTACAGGTCTCTCCCCCACCCCAGGGCAGCATCTACTCCAGATGCCACTTTGATTTTCCTAAAGCACAGGTCTGACCATGACACCCCTTTTCTCAAGAAACTCCAGCAGTTCCCTGGTTCCTCCAGGATTCATTATCAAATTCTCTTTTTGGTATGTAATGTCCTCATGACTGGTCCCTTCCTATTTTTCCAATCTTCTAACCCTTTATTCCTATGCCCATACTCTATGTTACAGCTGCTCTGACCTTGCTGACACTTTCCCTCAGCCCAACTTTCCATCTCTTGACTCCGAGTCTTGGTGCTGGCTCCCCCTCTCCCCATGCCTGAAATGCTCAATAGCCTCACCTCCAGCACCTAGTTACCTTGGCTTTGTTTAAGACTCAGCTCAAATCCCACCTCCCGCAGGTGTCCTTTCATAGTCACCACCCCTTTCCCCACTGCCAGTGTGTTGCCTCTGAAACTGCTTTCTGTCTACTCAGCACATCTCTTATGTATTTGGTTATTTGTAAGCAGCTTGAGGCCGAAGGCCATGTTCTTGCCTTTCTTTGTATATTCAATGCTTATTCTAATTTCTTGGCTGGGCCATCTCCAATTGTCCTGATGGATATCTGGCCATCAGACCCAGCTCTGGAGGAGAAAGTGAGGCTGATGACTGCACAGCCCTTCCTCACTCAAATTCAATTCAATGCAAGTCATGTCATCATCTCCCTGATGTCATGTTCCTCTTTGAGAATGAAGGACAAGCCACAATAATCCCTAGAAAATAATAATGGCTTAATAAGTGTTTGTTGATGGGTGTACAATCTAAATAATCAGTGATTCTTAGCACGCTCTGGTCCCATCCCTTCCATTGCCCCAGTCACTTCAAAAGCAGTAGGAAGGGGAGGAACTCACACAAACCTGTGGGCTGCATTGTGGCTTCCTAGGTTTTGTGGATGACCCTGGTTAAGGAAGTCATTACCAAACATTGGGTTGGTTGGTTAGTTAGTTGCTTGGTTGATTATTATTGTCTTTTGTTCTGGAAAAGGACCAAAATGACACTACTATGTTAAGAGTCAAAGTACAATGTATCTGACTGTGGCTGATTAGACCAATATGAGCTCAGAAAGCTCTACCACAGGTGAGACATAAATAGCCCCTGTGAACATTTGGGGTGGATTCTCCAAATTGGTGCATCTCCCATTTCTTTTGAGCTACTTCAATTGTGCGTTGGTCAAGGGTGCACCATGCTGAGTGTCTCCCATGTCACCCAATCAATTCCAAAGTTCTGGAGAGAGACCTTGAGAGTGTCCTTGTATCTCGTCTTCTGCCCACCATGTGAGCACCTGCTTTGTGTGAGTTCTCTACAAAATAGTCTCTTAGGCAAGCATATATTTGGCATTCAAACAACCTGGCTAGCCCATCAGAGTTGCTAGAGGTCGCTAAACAGACTTACAATGAAAAGCCTCTCCATACATAGGCTGGCTTCTCAGAACTTGGCAGAGCTTATGCTCTTTGGGCAGCCAGGGTCTCCTCCGTGCCAGGATAAAGCATCAGAAGCCTTGTGACACCTCCTGCTGAAAACTCCAGTGGTCAGAAGGATGTGTGCATCTCTAAAAATCAATGAAGGGCCCTTCTGCTGCACAGGAAGATTCTATTTTCTCTGAGCTTCTCTTAGGCTTGGGAACACCATTAAGAAGTAGCCTGAAGGTAAACAGTGAAGTGCATGGAGGACAGAGGGCAGGGTCTTTTCTGTTCTGTCCCGTGTCCTGTAAACAGAAACATGGCATGAGCTTTCTGCTGAGCCGGGCTCATCCACACCACCATCTGCCACTACTAAAGGGCATTCAGCTGGACCTGACCTACCTAGGCAGAGAAGGCTGTCCAAGATCGCCACTTTCCTGTCCCACCTGCCCATAGAGGGGCCTCCAGAAGGTGGGGAGAACTGGTGGGTGGGACATCAAGAGGAGGGAGGAGGCTATGGTGGAGGTGGAGGAAAGACTGGCACAGTTTGTGTGAATTAAAGTCTGTGTATCTACTGAGCTTCCACTGTGTACAGGGACTTGCCCTCCCTTGCCCCTTTCCCTTCCTCCTCATTCACTTCAAAAAAAGCCATCAGACGCATTCCCAGAAAGGGCAGTGGCCACAACAGTGCAGTAGCAGCTGCATGAGGTAAGTCTGAGGGTGACCAACAAGGGACTGGGTGAAGAGAACACTGGGAGCCTATCCAGCTCAAGCCTGCTGAGACTCTGTGGGACAGCTACAAGTGAGATACATGAAAGAAAGAAGAAATGGCATTGGTTCTGGTAAGGGATGAGGAGGGAGATGGAAGAGGGAATGAGGAGAGGGGAGGGGAAGGGGTATGGGGAGAAGGGATGAGGAGAGGATAGATCTAAAGCAGTATCTCTAGCATTTTCCTTCTGATGGTGTCTCTATGTGTCTCTCTCTTAGTCCCCATGGTTCTGCCACCATGTCCCATCTCTCTAACTCTTTTGCTTGTATACAAAGTCATACAAACAAAAGCACATACTATCCTTCACCCCTGGCTCTAATAAAAAAAAAAAAAACCTTGCCTGATTGAGCCATTTGTCAGCTCTCTGTCTGTTTTTCTGTCTCTCTCTGTTGTTTCTGCTCTCTTTCTCTGTCTCTGACTTTCTCAGTTTCTATCTCTGTATCTCTCTGGCTCTATCTGTCTGTCTTTGTCTCTGACTCTCACTGTCTCTTTGCCTCTCTCTTTCTCTGGCTCTTTCTCTCTTCCATTTGCATATATTTAAGCAGTCGGGGTTAAGTAGCTTGCTCAAGGTTACACAGCCAGGTGTTTCTGGGTGGGTGCTAAGTGTCTGAGCCCGGGATTCCATCTCCAGGTTATCCTGAAAATTAAATCCTTTGTCCCCTGGACTGATTCCTTCCCCTACTCCCACCCCTCCACTCTCACCCCAGTCACAAAATCCATACTTATAAGATTTGAAAATTAATTTTTAAATGCCATCTAAAGTACTAACTGTAGTAGAAATGGAAATCAGCATAAAAGACAATGCAAAGCAGACTTCAGTAATGATTTCTCCCCTTTCCTCTCCATCCAGTAAATGGAAATATAATGGAAGAGAAAGGAATTGGTATGTAAACGTCAGCAGAGATTTCTCCAGCACAGAGTTCCTAGAAAGCCAGGAGAAAGGATCTGGGGCCAGGACACCACTTTGACTCACCAAATGCAGTTGCTCCTTTTGCCTTGATCTGGTTTTGTCTGCTTTCCCAGGCTTGGACACTCTCAAACCTGCTCCTGCTAGCTCCAGCCTGCTCCCAGCATGCAAATCTGCTCCCATCTCCCTGTTGTAATAAACCTTTTCAAAAGGACTTCCATTCAAACTGGGTGCTCCTTCCTTGTAGTAGAAGGACAAGTGCCCCTACTTGACTTGTCCATGGTTCATGTAACTGGACCCTAACCTGACTGCAAGACTTTGAACTTCTCTGATTACAGGAAGTTCATTATTAGAACAACCTCAACCCAGAAGATCATATCAGCCTGGGTACTCCACTTGATCTCTCCCTCTGCCTCTCTGACTGGAGCATGGGGCCATAAACTTCAGACCTCCACTTAAGGATAGAGCTCAGCTCAGAAATCTCCCAATTTCTCACCTGGCTGCACTGTTTTGGGACTTCTCTGCCTGACTTCTCCATAATGCCCCCCACATTGGGTGGCTCCTTCCATCTACATCTACCCCAGTTTTCAGCTTCCTTTTGTCTATTGTCTTCCCCCTTTAAATTGTAAGCTTCCTGAGAGCAGAGACCATCTTATTTTTTATATTAGTGTCCCCAGTGTCTATCACACAGTAAGTACTTAATAAATGCTATTGACTGATTGACTGACTGACTAGTGTGTTTCTGATAAACATTTTGTTGGATTCTGCTTTCTAATCCAGTCTACCTTTTCTGTTTTATTGGTGGGCTCAACCCATCCATGTTAATAGTTACGTTAGTTGTTTACTTCCTTCCATTCTATTCTCTTATACTTTTTATATCTACATACCTCCCTTCCTGCTTGTGTCAAGTTATTATCCTATAAGGAGGTGGAGACAAGCTGGTGGAGAGAAACCAGGAAGTTGCCTGAGCTCTTTCCAGTTTCCCTTGAAAACAATGTTAAATCAAACCTCTAAATGAATTCTAGAGTGACAGAACCCACAAAAAGATGGAGTGAAACAATTTTCCAGACCTTTTCCAGGTCTGTGTCACTTGGGTAAAAGGGGAGCACAGATGGTGTCTGGGCAGGAAGTTCTTAGCTACAGCACAGATCAGCAACTAAGGCCATGCAGTTTTGGCTCAGCAGGCCAGTGATACAGCAGGCCAGCTCTGAGGCTTCCAGTCCCAGCACAAAAGGCAAAGCACAAGAGTGGCAACTAGGCCAGTGCAGTTGGCAGGCCACAAGCATCTGAGATCCCAGTGACCAGAACCCAGGCCTCTCAGTGCAAGAAGCTTGGGACAGTGTCTCCTGTGCCCCAGAAGCAGAACTCAACTTTAAAAGTCATGAATATGCTAGGAAGGGGCGGCCAGGTAGCACAGCAAGTAAGAGCACTGGCTCCAGTGTCAGGATGACCTGGAGATCAAATCCCAGGCTCAGACCCTTAGCACCCACCCAGAACCACCTGGCCGTGTAACCTTGAGCAAGTTACTTAACTCCAATTGCTTAGGGGTGGCCAGGTGGCTCAGCGAGTAAGAGCACTGGCTCCAGTGTCAGGATGACCTGGAGATCGAATCCCGGCCTCAGACACTCAGCACCACACCCAAAAATAACTGGCTGTGTAACCTTGAGCAAGTTACTTAACTCCGACTGCTTAAAAAAAAAAAAGAAATATGCTAGGAAAATGATTAAGAGACAGAAAAGAGCACTCACCATAGAAAAGTACTGTGGTGAAAGGGAAGATCAAAACACAAACTCAGAAGAGGATAGCATTGTCAAAATGCCTACATGAAAAGTCTCAAAAGGAAATATGAATTGGTCTCAAGACCAAAAAGTCCTCTAGGAAGAGTTCAAAAAGGGTTTTAAAAATCAAGTAAGAGAGGTAGAAGAAAAATTGGGAAAAGAAATGAGAGAAGAGAGAAATGCAGGAGAATTATGAAAAGTAGTCAACAACTTAGAAAAAGAAGCACAAAACTGATTGAAGAAAACAAATTCTTAAAAAAAAAAAAAGATGGGTAAAAAAAGAAAAAAAAAAAAAAAACCAGGGAAACAAAACCTTTAAAAA
>NW_027185850.1:28315732-28328760 GCF_028583685.1 Petaurus breviceps papuanus | reverse complement strand
GAGACAATTTTTTTTAAAGCAATTGGGGTTAAGTAACTTGCTCAAGGTTACACGGCCAGTTATTATTTCTGGGTGTGGTGCTGAGTATCTGAGCCCAGATTTGATCCAGGTCATCCCGACACTGGAGCTGGTGCTCTTACTCACTGAGCCACCTGGCCGCCCCTAAGCAATTGGGGTTAAGTAACTTGCTCAAGGTTACATGGTCAGGTGTTTCTGGGTGGGTGCTAAGTGTCTGAGCCCGGGATTCGATCTCCAGGTCTTCTCAACACTGGAGCCGGTGCTCTTACTCGCTGTGCTACCTGGCTGCCCCTAAGGAGAGACAATTTAAGAATTATTGGGCTACCTGAAGGCCATGACCAAAAAAAAAAAAGAGCCTAGACAGCATCTCTCAATCAAATGCAGAAAGGCAGAAATATTAAATGTATCCTTTTCAGATCATGATGCAATAAAAATTACATGTAACAAAGGGCTATGGAAAGATAAGCTAAAAACTGAAAAACGATCTAATCCTAAAGAATGAGTGGGTCAAACAACAAATCATAGAAAGAATAAATAATTTCATCAAATAGAATGACAATAATGGGACAACATACCAACACTTATGGGATGCAACCAAAACAGTTCTTAAGGGAATTTTATATCTCTAAATACTTACATGAATAAAATAGAAACAGAGGGAATCAATGAAATGGGCATGCAATAGCTAGTAAAATAACAAATTTAAAATCCCCAATTAAATACTAAATTGGAAATTCTGAAAATCAAAGAAGATATTAATAAAAATTAAAAGTAATAAAACTATAAACTAATAAATAAAACTAAAAACTGGTTTTATGGAAAAAACAATATGTAAATAAATATTTGGTTAATCTGACTTTTAAAAAGAAGAAAACAAAATTACCAATATCAAAAATAAAAAAGGTGAATTCACCACCAATGAAAAGGAAATTAACGCAATAATTAGGAGTTATTTTGCCCAGCTGTGGCCAATAAATCTAATAATATAAGTGAAATGGATGAATATTTACAAAAGTATAAATTGCCTAGATTAACAGAAGAGGAAATAAAATTTTAACCCCATCTTAGAAAAAGAAATTGATCAAGACATCAATGAACTCCCTAAGGAAAATATCTCCAGGGCCAGATGGATTTACAAGTGAATTCTACCAGACATTTAAAGGACAATTAATTCCAATATCTAAATAAATACAATATTTAGAAAAAAATAAATTTATTTATTTCTAAATAAACTATTTAGAAAAATAAGTGAAGAAAGAGTCCTATCAAATTTTTTGACACAAATATAGTGCTGATACCTAAACCAGGAAGAGCCAAACAGAGAAAGAAATTTATAGACCAATTTCCCTGATGAATACTGATGCAAAATAAATTAATTAATTATATTTTAAGTTAAATAAAGAGATTACAATAATTTATTATGAGAATAACATATTATCACCAGGTGGGATTTATACTAGGAATGCAGGGCTGGTTCAATATTAGGAAAACTAACAGCATAATTGACCACATCAATATCAAAACTAACAAATCATATGATTATCTCAATAGATGCAGAAAAAGGTTTTGACAAAATGCAGCACCCATTCCTATTAAAAACATTAGAGAGCATAGGAATAAATGGAACTTTCCTTAAAATGATAAGCAGAATCTATCTAACACTAGCAGCATGCATTATATGTAATGGGGATAAATTAGAAGCATTCTCAATAAGATCAGGGGTGAAATAAGGATGCCCATTATCACCACTATTGTTCAATATTGTACTAGACATGTTGGTTTTAGCAAGAAGAGAAGAAAAAGAAATAGAAAGAATTAGAATAAGGCAATGAGGAAACAAAACTTTCACTCTTTGCAAATGATATGATTCTATACTTAGAGAATCCTAGAGAATCAACTAAAAAAAAAAAAACAACTTGAGAAAATTAACAATTTTAGCAAAGTTGCAGGATATAAAATAAACTCATATAAATCATCAGCCTTTCTATATATTACTAGGAAATCCCAGCAGTTCTCAAATATATAGAAAACTGAATCAAACTTATAACAATACAAGCCATTCCCCAATTGATAAATGGTCAAAAGATAAGAACAGTCAGTTTTCAGATGAAGAAATTAAAGCATATAAAATTAAAGCATATAGGCATATGAAAAAATTCTCCAAGTCACTATTGAGTAAAGAAATGAAAATTAAAACAACTCTGATGTGCCACCTCACACCTTTCAGACTGGCTAATATTTTTTTTAAAAAAGGAAAATGATAAATGTTCAGAAAGATGTGGGGAAATTAGAACATTAATGCATTGCTGGTGGAGTTATGAACTGATCTAACCATTCTAGAGAGCAATTGGCAACTATGCCCAAAGGGCTATAAAACTGTGCTTTCCTATGATCCAGCAATACCACTACTAGGTCCGTATCCCAAAGAGATAATAAGAAAGGGAAAAAGATACACGTATACAAAAATATTTGTGGCAACTCTTTTTGTGGTGGCAAAGAATTGGAAATTGAGGGGAAGCCTGTCAATTGGGGAATGGTTAAACCAGTTGTGGTATATGAATGTAATAGAATATGATGGTGCATTAAAAAAAATGATGAGCAAGCAGATTTCAGAAAAACCTGGAAACACTTATATGAACTGATGCCGAGTAAAGTGAGCAGAACCAGGAAAACATTGTGCACAGTAACAGCAACATTGTTCAATGACCAACTGATAAACTTAGCTCTTTTTAGCAATGTAATGATCCAATACAGTTCCAAAAGACTCATGATGGAAAATGCTAACCACATCCAGAAAGAACCATAGAGTCTAAATGCAGATCAAAGCATACTATTTTCACATTTTTTTGTTTCTTCGTTTCATAGTTTTTGCCTTATGTTATGATTTTTTCTTTCACAACATGACTAATGTGGAAATACGTTTAACATGATTGTATATGTATAACATATATCACATTGCTTGCTGTCTTGAGGAGGAGATAGAGAAGGAAGGGAAAGAGAAAATTTTGGAACTCAAAATCTTACAAAAATGAATGTTGAAAACTATCTTTACATATAATTGGAAAAAATAAAAAAAATTTGAAATCAAGTATTATCCTTTCTTTTTTTCTTTTAATATTTTTTCCACAATATCCTCTCCAGGTTTAAGGTTTGTTTGCCTTTGACTAATCCCTCTCTGAATCTGCTTTTCCTCTTACATTCCCCTTTACTCTCATCCTGTTCTGTATGTACCATCATTGAATTGATTGCGTTTTTTACATCAAACTCTCTGCATGTGTTTTGCCCTCTTTTGAGCAGTTTCAATGAAAGTGAATTGCAAGTGACACCCATTTTTCCACTTAAGTTCTCCCCCCCGCCACACACACACACACACACACACATACACACACACACACACACACACACACACACCATTTTTCTTAATGTACCTTCTCCCTCTCCCTTATAAACACAGCAAAACCATTTCTAGGTTTTCTATCTCGGTTGACTTTCTCTGATCTTTTGTGACATTAAGAATCAAAGAACCATTTTAACACCTTCCCTTATCCATTAGAGCATAAACAATTAATCCTTAGAAGACCTTTCTGATTGTTCATTTGTTAGTTTTGTTTGTTTTTCTCTTGACTTCCAGATTTATCTTTTTAGCTCCAGTTTTCTCATCAGGAATATTTGAAAAATGTCTATTTCATTAAAGGTGCATTTATTCCTTGTAAGATTATACTATGTTTTTCTAGGATAGTTAGTCATGGTTGTAGATCTTTTTCTTTTGCCTTTTGGAATCTCATTCCATTTTCTCTATTCCTTCAATGTTCAATGTGGTACTAAATCTGGTATAATCCTAATTATGGTTCCTTGACATTTTAATTCTTTAATTCTGGCTACTTGTAGTCTTTATTTATTTTGTCTGAACATTCTAAATTTTGACTATGGCATTCCCAATAGTGAATAGTTTTGATAGGGGCACCCTCCATTCTCTGGGGCTGTTTTGTAAACAGGCAAATTGCCCAGTCTCTCAGTAATTTTGCATGTGATAACTTTCTTTCAGTCAGCAAACTTGTGAATACCTTGAATACCAATAGAACTCTGTCTCCTTGTTGATTTCAGCATCCTGTTGAAATTTTTAAAAGATTAGAATGTTTCTAATCAATGTGACACTCCAGTGAATGTTGAAGGGTCTGATTATATCAGATCATTTTCCTGTTGAGGCTAACTACTTCCTTGGGAAATGTTAAGCTCACCTTGATGTATCCCAGTGATGTATATGATTCCTTACTAAAAACATCAAATCCAAGTCCTGATCAAGTAAGATAACATTTGTAAAGCACTTAGCACAGTGTCTGGAACATAATAGGTGCCATATAAATGCTTATTCCTTCATTTCTTCCTTCTTTCTTAGGATTTAAATGAATTTTTCCCATATGTGTATCACAAAAATATTGAAACATGATGGTAACTTTAGGTCTACTGTCCTGCCTGGCATTGCAGTCCACATTCTCAGCTTTCAACATCACCTCTACAAGAGGTCCTATGAGTCCCAGTGTAATGGATGCATAAGGAATTGATGAGTTCAGAGTGACTGTCATTGCCAAGGATGACCTTCTTCATTGGCTCCACCCTCCGTTCACAAAGCTGGAGCAGAAGAATTTAGCTTTGGCATAACCAAACCCACATTTTCTTTGCTAGTATATCCAACATAAGTAAGACTATCTGAAGTACAATTATAACAGAAGGTGGGTCTGTTACTCTGATGATTATCTGAAGGAAGTGTTCTTATGTCTTGTTTTCATACCTTCCATTTCCTTGGTGCTCTATCTCTCCAAAGAGAGTAGAATTGTACTTTGCAACGTCCCTCACCCTCAATATCATCAACTATCTCTGGTCCTGTCCCTGTAGTTTAGTTCTCTTGGTGCTATTGCCATAATTCACTTCTATGTCCTATTATTAAAAAGGTGAAGCCCTGCTGAGGATAAGCCCTTCTTATTATGTTAATCCCCACAGATCAGAAGTACCTAGTATCTCACCTCAGATGTTGGTAGTAGCTTCTGTGTCTGCATGGTTGTTAGAACGTCAGATGCATGAGGGTCATAAATTGACCTACATTTTCAGAATTCCCCTTAGAATTAGGGTGGACCCCTATCTGTGTCAGTCTTCCCACATATTGCTGCACCCTGAAGAAAAATTCACCAGACTTCTCCTTTATGCAGTATAGTGCTAGAAACAAAAATTAGCATAGGTTTCTTTAGATCTGCTCCCCTCAAATATATCAGCTAAAGTAAGGAAACATTCATGCCAGGTAACATCTGGCTATATATCAAGGAGGTTATTCACTGCTGATACATATACCCCTTAGCCTCTCTGTAGGTCTCATCACCTTGGCTAAGAAGCTTTCTAGTCTACCAAGATCACACTTACCTATCCAACCCAAGTATCTTAATGTTGTTTTCCTGGGGGACATAGTTCATGTCCAGAGAAAAATGACAATTTTGTACCAGTGGTATCTGTCTCCTACAGCTATACTCACAGGTGAAGTGGAGCTGTTGTTGTTGTGTCATTTCAGTCATGTCAGACTCTTGGTGACCCCAAGATACTGGGATGGCTTGCCATTTCCTTCTCCCGCTTATTTTGCAGATGAGGAAACAGAGGTAAACAGAATTGGAATTCCTAGATTTAATTATGAATTATGACATTCAGGTTCTCTGTAGAAATGTCTCCTTACATTAGAAGGGCTCCAAAGACTTCATCCTCAGAAGGTGAACTAGTATGAAATTCCAAGGAATAACTCCCAATTGTTAGGCATATCTTCAAGATCAAATTCACAGGCAGGACTAGAAAACTTTCTGAGGTGTCTCAACTGTCTTAACATTAGTAGCCTTAATGGTACCCTCTTCTAAGCCTTTCACTTTTCTACCCAATAGCCTTAAAATATCCTCATTTTTAAAGTCTGGGTGTACTCTTAATATTAGGAGATCTCTATGATCCTTGATTGTAAAAGAAATATGGTACCAGCAAATTGCCTTAGTCTCTGTTTAAAACATTATTCCACATATACCCTCATTAATATACAAATACTAATGCAATTAATGAATGTTCAATAATATAGCAAATAATCTATTGGATTAATACAGCATTTCTCTGCACAATCTTCTCCATACAAAACCATCACACCCTGTTTTTTCAGTCCAAAATTTAGTTTACAATCTTTCACTATGTAATTGTCAAATAGTATAATTCTGTTCATCATGGCACTTAAAGGGTAAGCAGAACAACAATGTATTCACCAGTGGCATAAGAATATGCATTTATGCAAGCCTAGAATTCTCAGGGCACACATATTGTCAGTGTATTTCTGGAAGCCAACTTGCGTGGTTTGTTTAGAGTGCTGCAGTATTTATTAACGGTATTGTCACTCAACCCAATGAAGAGCCTTAGGTGCAAGGGGAGTGGACAGGCAAGCAAAGCTGCCATGAGTAAGTCACATGACATGCATCTTCCCACGTTAGCTGAACTGTACAATTCATCTGCCAGTGATGCAGTTTAATAATAAATTATTTTTAAGTTATACCATCCAATTAAAAACAATTTCACATAATGGTCACACCCCACTTTTTTGCAAAAAAAAAAAAAAGGCATGAAATCTTTTGATTCTGCAGTAAAATAGAGTATGCTGTGCTTAAAGCAATAAATGAGCTCAGGGTGATTGAAAGCATTTCCTGATTTTAAAAAAATATAATTCTGGTTCCTCCCTTTTGAGATTTTTCCCAATATATTCTTTATATCTCTCATTTGTACATAGTTGTTTGTGTGTTTCTTTCCCCATTAGACTGTGAGCTCCTTGAGGACAGGGGCTATCTTTTGTCTTCTTTGTATCCCCAGAGCTTTGCACAATGTCTGGAACATAATCTATATTTAATAAATCTTTATTGTCTGACTTTCTGAGTCTACCAAAGTACAATGAACTTATCCTAGAATCCTTAGGGGTTGGAGATATTGAGCGTGGGAAGTTTTCTTTGACTTGACTCTCTCTTATCTCACTTTTTGTTTTTCTCACTGCAGTTTTACCCAGAAAAAATAACTACAGTGATTTATATACTGTGTTTCCCCGATAATAAGACCTATCCCGAAAATAAGCCCTCCCCTTACTGTGTAAGATTCCTCTAAAATAAGCCCCCCCGAAAATAAGCCCTATTGAGATTGCTACTGTAGTGAAGGTGATCCCCTGCACTACGCGCTACATTATGGTACCCTCTGTATGCACCCCCCCCCCGGTGAAATGCACGCCGTGCTCCGAGCTGCATCCAATGAGAGCTGCAGCAGTGAGCGCATCATCCTGTTCTTCCCCAGTGATTTGCTTATTGAATAAAGGTACATTTTTTTGTTCACATTTAACTGTTTATTAAAATTGCTGTCAATGTTCATTAAAATAAGCCCTCCCCTGAAAATAAGCCCTCTGGTGTTTTTCTGTCCAAAAAAATTAATAAGACAGTGTCTTATTATCGGGGAAACACGGGTAGTAGTAGAAAAATTCCCTATGCCCTCTTCTTTGCTGACTCAGGTCTTTTTATGTTTATATGATATCTACAACCCAGAGTTTTTAAAGACTCTACTGAATTGAAGATGTGAGTCTGGATGAGTCACACAATCCTAGAATGTGGGAGACAAAGGGGATCTGAGAGGCCAAAGGTGAACAGTAAGCCCCCAGACAAGTGCTCATGCAACCTGTGCCTGAAGACCTCCAGAGAGGTGGTGCCCATGCTCCTTCTTCACAGTGTCCATTTGACTTTGGGGAGGGGTAGTTATTTTTTCCATTAATAAGCATTTTCCCCCTCCTTTTCGACTTCTCTTCCCATTGGGAATAAAAAACAAATAAAATTAGTTTTCATAATTTTAACAAATATGCAGAGTCAAGCAAAGCAAATTCTTATATTGGCTATAAGAAAAACATGTGTATCTCATTCTGTCCATCAACTTTCTCTTTCAGGAGGTGAGTAGCATGCTTCATCATCACTTGCCACTCTGTATTAGGAAAGTCTCAAATGTTAGAAATTTTTTTCCTTACATCAAATGACTTTATGAACCTCATCACCCTCAGAGAGGTGAAACCATAGACTTAGATAGGATCAAAAAGAATATAGATGAATTTTTTTAATGTGGCTCTTTGAGGAAGCTAGGTAGCTCAGTGAATAGAGTACTGGCCCTGGAGTCAGGAGGACCTGAGTTCAAATCCAGCCTCAGACACTTGACACACTTACTAACTGTGTGACCTTGGGCAAGTCACTTAACCCCAATTGCCCTGCCTTCCCTCCTCCAAAAAGACAAAAACAATGTGGTTCTTTGACATGCTTTTAAGGGAAGTCAAGGAGGTCTGAATATGATCCTGACCTGAGGGAGGGATGGACTTAACAACTTCCTTACTCTTTCCCAGACTAGTTTAAAATTTTCTAGATAGGTCACAGTGATGAGCAGGTATGTGTAGTATCCTTGCCTGGCCAGATGTCTACCAAGTTAAAGTCCCTGGGGATTTAAAAGGGCCTTGTAGCTATTTTCCCTGCTCAGCAACTTTCTGATCAAGACTAGCAATCCTCCCCTCCTACAGAGATCAAAGAAATTTCAGGAAAGCCCAGTGGTTGCTCAGGAAACTGCTAGTAACGCTGGCTGGATTAATAAAGGAGAATTTGGTAATTGACCATGCAAGAACAGCTTGCCAGGAGCAAGTTATTTACTGAGTTAGGTGTTCTATTTGTTTGCTTTTACGCTGGACAAGACAGTCAATCCCTCTTGGCTTCAATTCCGTCAACTATAAATGAGAGGGTTGAACTAGCTGACTTCTGCATGTCCTTCCAGCTTTCCAGAATACAGCCCTCCAGTCCCATAATCTCACTAGATTCTCATGGCTTTTCATGAGGACACCCCACCCACTCCTTAGCATCAAGGTATTTAATGACTCAAATATAACCATCGGAATGCTGTTGGGTGTGCATCAATTTGGTAAGCATGGATTGGACTTGAGGAGTGTTTCATCTGAGTAGTGAGGGGGTAATTACTCTATCATCCAGATCTCCATAAGTGTCCCTCAGAGCACAGGTGTGTGTATGGGGCGGGGAGGGGGGGAGGGAAGGGGAAGTGTCAGACAAACTGCCTACATTGACCCCTCCTTCCTTGAGGCTCCAAGGTCCCGTGTCCTTTTGGTGGATAGTCTATGCTTGCTTCCATCTGGTGATCACATACCAGGCATTTCTTTTCCAAATCCTCTTTCCTAGATCACATACTGTATCTATAGGGGTTGGTACTTATAACATACATGCTCCCACTTTATTTTAATAGTCTTTCAAAGCTGGCATCCCTCCTCTAGGCTGGTGGGTTTGCTTTGCAATGATTATATCATTGATGACTATTCCTGGAAGATACTCTCCTATGAGGAAACCTTCTCTAACTCACCAAGGAGAATGGATCACCCCTGAGAAACCTTCTGCAGGGCAGCCAACCCTGTGTATGGGCTGGGAAATCTTTCCAAATCTTTCCCCTGGAAAGGGGAACTCTCCTGATCTTACTCTTAGGTTCATTTGACTCTCTGGTGCTTTAGTTGCCTGTGCTTCATTCTGCCCCAAAGCCTTCTTTTCTTGTTCCTTACTGAGATTCAAGCCTGAGATTCAGCCTCATGCAGAAGACCTCTCCTGGATGTAGAGATACAAGCCGTGGGCTGCTACCTGGGCTCCGCCCCTTCCACTTCCGTTATGTGGTGAAGGTGAGGAATAGTGCTGGACAGCTCCCATGCTCCCTTGGTATCTCTTTCCTGTCACAGGAACTGTAGGAATGATCCCAGCACATAGTGGCTGGGAAATTTACATGAAGGCTATGGGATAGTACTTCAATGTCTTTCCAGAAAAGCTCTTACTTATGGGGTCTTCAGGTTTAGAGTTGGAGAAGTTCTTAGACATCATCCAGTCTAATCTCTGAATTGTTACAATGGAGAAAACTAAGGCATATAATACCCAGATTGAGGAAGAGACCTGCACCCAGCCACACAAGTGGGCAAGAGGCAGAGATGAGATGTCTGGCTAGGTCTTCTGCCTCCAAACCCAGGGCTCTGGCTGCTTGAGCCTCATTCCAGGAAGCACTGCAGACTGGAATTTTCCCCATCCCTTGTGTGGAAGGAAAAGTCAATAACCTCAATTTTATGTTTGCTCTTTTCCATCTCGCTTGCCTTGTCAAGTTCCCAAGTCAGTGGCTGTGGCTGTGGTTGCCTGGGGCCTGCCGAAGGAGGCATGCAGCCTCCTTTGTTCTTAGCACAGAGCGTCTTCTCCTGAGCTCATGTGACTAGCGAACTGTCCCCAAGTAAGAAACAAAAACAAGCTCTGATCTGTGCCAGCAAGGTTTCACCTAATCTAGAACTTTTCTCTTTTCTTCACTTGACTTTGCAGCTGCCAAGACACATTTGGATGGCAGGTTCTTTGTCACATCAGTTGGTCCCATCTGTGACCAAGTGTCTTCCTCCTCTTTTTGTGTTGCAACAGGCAAGAAAGAAAACTCAGGTTTGGGGAACATTCAATCATTCATTCATTCTAAGTGCACTAAGCACTTACTATGTTCCAGGAGCTGTATTAGACCCTAGGTTACAAAGACAAAACAAAAGGAAAGAAAGGAAAGGAAAGGAAAAAAAAAACCTCCTGTGACTCAAAAAGGATTTTTGAAGAAACATGTCAACTTGTATCAGAAGAAACATGTAAACATATAAGGGAAAAGGAATATATAAAATTATTATATATATAAATATAATATATATATTATATATAAAAATATATAAAATATATAAAAAGTAAACCAAGTGTAGCTTCTAGTCTTGGGGATAGAGACTAACAATGGGAAAGATACAAGAAACATCATGGTGATAAAACGACATTTAATAGATTAGGCAGTCAGTCAACCATCATTTAAGTACCAACTATGTGTGAGGCATTGGGCTAAGCACTAGAGATACAAAGAAAGACAAAAACAATCCTTGCTGTCAAGGAGCTCACAATTTAATGTAACTGCTAGTTACAAACAAGATACATTCAGGATAAATGGGGACCAAGATTAAGGAAGACTGGGATAAACTTCCTGAAGAAAGTAGGACTGTAGCAGAGACTTAGAGGAAGCCAGGAGGCAGAGATTAGGAGGGAGAGCATTCCAAGCATGGGGGCACAGCCAGTGCAAATACTTGGAGTCAGGAAACGGAATGCCATGTGCAAGAAACAGCAAGGTGGCCAGTGTCTTGGACTGTCAAGTACATGGACGGGAACAAGGTATAAGAGGACTGGAATGTTAGGAAGGGGCTGGGTTAGGGAGGTTTTTGACTACCAAAAGGAGAATTTTATATTTGATTCTGGAGGTAATGGGGAGCCACCAAAGTTTATTAAATAAAATTATAGTGCTTCTCTCTGTTGATTATTTCCTATTTATCCTGTAAATTGCTAGCTGTGTATAACTTATTTGTATGACATTCTCTCCCCCACCTTGAGGGCATCTTTTGCCTCTTTTTTTTGTATCTCCAGAACTTAGTAGGCCCTGGTAAATAGTAGATACTTAATAAATGCTGATTGAGATCCAAGACAATTCTGAAAAACTTATGATAAAAAATGCTATCCATCGCCAGAGAAAAAACCAGTGAAATTTGAATGAAGATCAAATCAGACTTTTTCTTTCCTATTTCTTTCTTGAATTTTTTAGTCTGTGTTTTCTTTCACAACACAACTAACATGGAAATATGTTTTGCATGACTACACATGTATAACCTATATCAAATTGTTTGCCTCCCCTCAATGGGGGAAGAGTGACAGGAAATGGAGGGAGGGAGAGAATTTAGGACTCAAAAAATTTTTCAAATGAATATTAAAAAAATTTTACATGTAATTAGAAAAAAAATATTTTTTAAAATGTTGATTGAGTGGTCTGATCAGACTTTTGCTTTAGGAAGATCATTCTGATAACTAAGCTGAGAATGGGTTGCTGCTGAGAGAGATTTTTGGCAGGCAGATCAATGATTATGTTGCAATAATATAATATATATTGCAGTAATCCAGGGATGAGGTGATGAGGGTCTGCGCCAGGATCGTGACAATGTCAAAAGAAGGAAAGTCAATGATTGTACGTGCATCTGTCTTTACCAACTTTACTAACTTTACCAACAACAAATATAGTGAGTGTTGCGGGTTGGGGGGGGGGCAGTATAGCCAGTTCATGTAAATAAATACCTAAGTGTTTTAGTGGCAAGCAGACTTTATATGATTCCATGTGTAATATGGCAGCCAAAAATCAAAAACCATTTTCTTAAAAACTTATTTACTTTATTCTGAACTTAAGAAATAGAACAAACAGCCCTGAGGGGCAGAGCCAAGATGGTGGAGTAGAAGCAGGAAATTCCATGACCTCCCCCCACAACCACCTCCAATGCCTGTAAAATATGACTCTAAACAAATTTTAGATCTACAAAACCCACAAAGTGACAGAGAGAAACAAATCTCCCACTGAAGGCAGCCTGACAGGCTGATAAGAAGGGTCTATTGCATAGGGCTGGGAGCCAAGTGAAGTCCCAAGAGCCTCCTGGGCCTGGATCTGGGGCAGCCCTGACCAGTGGCCCAGACCAGCTGGAGTAGACTTCAGGAGAGTGAAGAAGCAGCTTGGTGGAGAATATTTGGATTTAGAGTCTGGGCAAAGTTGGGACACTTTCGGTCCTCAGTTTCTTTCTCTGTACAGTATGGGGGTGGCACTTGATAATATTTCTAAATGCATGACCCTAGTATTCTACAAAAGGATTGTCCTTCCCTGACTGTCCCTCAAAAGCATTTTAGATAAATAATTATGAGTTCTATAGGGTATCCCTGAGCCCTCCTCTCTGGAAATGTGGAATCTGGGACACAGCTGAAAGTTGAACATAGGCCTCCCAGTAGCCTATCAGTCTAACCTGTCTGCACAAGACCTACTTCCCCAAGGAAGAACATGGAAAACTGGATCCATTCTATGTGCAGCTGCCT
>NW_027185850.1:28305104-28315332 GCF_028583685.1 Petaurus breviceps papuanus | reverse complement strand
AAGCTATTGAGCTATTTCCAGATCTTGAGAAGCCTCCCATTGCCTCTCCTCAAATAGTTCTCAGGTCCAATAATGGGATTCATCTGTATGTGAAGCTACTCCACTAGCCCAGTTGTCCAACAGTGGTAAACATCATGATCCTCAGGTTTAGTCATGTGGGATGGAGCAGGCAGAAAATTTCAGTCTTTTTCTCTGTGACTTTGGAGTGAATTACATAATCCTAGATCTAGGTAGTGGCTGAGGGGCTGAGGGTTTCTGGGGCCATGCCTTCCTAAATTTTTTTCCTGCTCAAACCATTATTAATGATGATGATGAACCTGGGTTCCCTGAATGTTCACAGCAACAAACAAGGCTAGAGGTCATCCCGTGCTGGGGGAAAAAATACTCAGGGACTGAGAATTTTGCCACCAATAATCCACGGAACAGATAATAAAATGTGATTGTATTGCCATGACCAAGAGTAGACATGATTTTAGGCCATGTTTCCAGGCAGTGCTTTCAAGACAGTTAAATACCTAGAACTAGTGTATCTCAGACGTGTATGATGGGAAGTAGAGGTACTGGAATCTTCTGGATTGCTATTGCAAGCAAGAGTACCAAGACACTAGGGTAGGAGTAGATAGGCATGGGGATTGGACTCATTCTCTCCCTATCAGATTGGGAATAAGAGCCAAAAAAAAAGTTTAGTTCAGAAGCAGAGCAGGCCATGTATGGGTTGTTAGTCCACCTAGGGTTGAGAATAAAAATCAAGAAATTTTGATCAGGAATAAGGAGATTCAGTGACGGCTGTGGATAGGTGGCTATCATTCCAGTAGTGATCTCTGTTGCACCAGCCTTTCCTGTACCCTCAAAGAGACATGTGACTAGAGTGGACTTAGCTTTGGGGGACTGTTCTTTCTTGGAGATCAGATAAAGATGACAAAGTGCCTTAACTCCCCCAACCTCATGGTCTCCACCTGACCAAGACAGCAGACATTCACTCCAAAGTTTTTTTTCCTGTTCTTTATGTTTGCTAATAAGTCTTGATTTTATTATACCATAAAACTGGTTTATTATATACACATATATAAATAAAATGATAATCAATTATAACATCTTTGGAGGCATATGTGTTTTTTCATTTTCTTTAAGTAGGGGATTGCAAAAGAGGGGAATGGTGACTGGGCATGGTATAGTGTATAGGTTAGCCAAATTGTCATTAAATCTAGATGCCAGATAGGGAGTCAAGAATGATAAGAGAAAAATTTTATTGATTTATTAATTTTTAAGTTTGTTGTTGTCATTGTTCAGTTGTGTCTCACTCTCCATGACTCCATTTTCTTGGCAAAGATACCGGGGTGGTTTGCCATTTCCTTCTCCAACTCATTTTAACAGATGAGGAAACTGAGGCCAACAGGATGAAGTAACTTGCCCAGGGACACACAGCTAGAAAGTGTCTGCAGTCACATTTGAACTCAGGAAGATTAGTTTTCCTAACTTCAGGCCCACTGCTCTAACCACTGTGCAACCTAGCTCTAAACAAACTTTAGGATTACAGAACCCACAAAGTGACAGAGAGAAACAAACTTCCTGTTTTGGAAGGATCCATCACAGCAGGCTGGGAGCAGAGTCCAGTCCCTCATGAGCCTGCGGTTTTAGCCCCAGGGCAGCCACAACCAGCCACGGCTGGAGAGACTTTGGGAGAGTGAATCACCAGCAGCTGTGGCAGTTTCCAGAATTATCAACCCATAAATTCCAAAGACAAAGTGAGAGTTCAGTGCGGACTCTGTGGGAACAGGGGGTCCAGGAGTGCAGTCCGGCCTGTGCCCCCTGAGGGAGAAGTGGCTGAGGCACAGCAGCCAATGCACATGGCTGCTTCAGAGCTCCTAGCCTGCAGATTGTGGGGGACCAAGTGACCAGTCTGAGGAATAATCACTCTTGCTTTAACCTGCTTGGATTTGGATCACTGTCTAGGGTTGAGGTCCTAAGGTGCATGACCAGGTGCCAGAGTGGGTGGAGGCTTCAGAGAGGGCATGCACCTAATAGCTCAGGCAGTGCAAAAACCCCAGTAATTTGGGACAAAGCTCTCCTCTCTGGAAGCAGAGTTCTACTGTGGCAAAAAACTCAAAAGCCAAATAATTGAGTGGCAAGATGAGCAAGCAAAGGAAGCAAAGCAAGCAGAGCAATCCAACTTTGGATTCCTTTTTGGGGGACAAAAAGGATCAAAGCATGGAACAGGAGGAAGACAATGAAGTTAGTGCTCCTGCACCAAAAGCTACCAAGAAAAATATGGTTACAGGCCATAGAGGAGTTTAAGAAGGATTTTGAAAACCAAATAAGAGAAGTGGAGGAAAAATTGGGAAGAGAAATGAGAATGATGCAAGAAAATCATGAAAAGAGAGTCAACAACCTGACTGAAGAAAATAACACCTCAAAAAATAGACTAACTCAAATGGCAAAAGAGGCTCAAAAAAGCCAATGAGGAGAAGAATGCCTTAAAGAGCCAAGTTTGCCAGATAGAAAAAGAATCTTAAAAGCTCCCTGAAGAAAATAATTCCTTTAAAATTAGATTGGAGCAAATGGAAGCTAATGAGAAATCAAGATACTATTAAACAGATCCAAACAAATGAAAAAATAGAAAGCAATGTGAAATATCTCATTGAAAAACCACTGAGCTGGAAACTAGATCCAGGAGAGAAAATTTTAAAATTATTGGACTACCTGAAAGCCATGATCAAAAAAAGAACCTAGAAATCATCCTTCAAAAAATTCTCAATGAAAATTGCCCTGATGTTTTAGAGCCAGAGGGCAAAATAGAGGTTGAAAGAATCCACCAATCACCTCTTGAAAAAGATCCCAAAATAAAAACTCCTAGGAATATTATAGACAGATTCTGGAATTCCCAGATCAAGGAGAAAATATTACAAGCAGCCAGGAAGAAACAATTTGAATATTGTGGAAACATGATAAGGATAACACAGGATCTGGCAGCTTCTACATTGAGGGATCAAAGGGCTTGGAATATGATATTCCAGAGGCCATAGGACCTGGGATTAAAACCAAGAATCACCTACCCAGCAAAACTGAGTATCATTTTTGAGTGGAAAACATGGTCATTCAATGGAATAGAGAACTTTCAAGCATTCTTGATAAAAAAAAACCAGAGTTGAATAGAAAATTTGACATTCAGATACAAGAAGCAAGAGAAGCATAAGAAGGTAAGTAGGGAAAAGAAATCATAAGGAACTTATCAAAGTTGAACTATTTACATTCCTACAAAGATAATCGTAACTGATGAAACTTTTCTCAGTATGAAAATAGTTGAAGGGAATAGAAATGTGTATATATACACATATATATGTATGTATACATATATATGTCTATATAGGAGGGTATATAGGCATATGAATAGATATATGAGTAAGTATATATATATATATGTGTGTGTGTGTGTGTGTGTGTGTGTGTGTATAGGTATACATAGACAGAGGGCACAGGATCAATTGAATAGGAAGGGATGATACTTAAAAGGTGAAATTGAGAGGTGAGAGAGGAATATAATGAGAGGAGATGGAGAGAGACAGAATGGGGTACATTATCTCATATAAAAAAAGCAAGCGAAAACTGTTACAATGAAGGGAAAGAACAGGAAGGCAAAAGGGAATGAGTCAACCTTACTCTCATTGAATTTGGCTTAGAGAGGGAATGACATACACACTAAATAGGGTATCTCACCCTATAGGAGAGTAGAGGGGAAGGGGATGAGAGGGGGAATGATGGAAGGGAGGGAAGTTGGAAGCACACACTTTTGAAAAGGGACAGGGTCAAAGTAGAGAATAGAACAAGGGCAGGTCGGCATAGGACATAGGGAAATATAGTCAGTCTTTCACAATATATCCACTATGAAAATGTTTTGCATAGCTATATGTGTACAACCTTTATCGAATTGTTTATCTTCCCAGTAAGGGTGGGTGATGAGGGAGGAAGGGAAAGAGTCTGGAACTCAAAATTTTAAAATCAAATGTTTAAAAATATATAGTATTAATTTTTTTTACATGCAACTGAGAAATAAGATATACAGGCACTGGGATATAGAGATCCATTTTGCCCTAATGGAAAGTTGGAGGGGGATGGGGAAGGATATAGGAGAGAGCAGATTGGAGAGGGAGTACACAGTGGGATCGCTTTTTTTGGAGTGATGGGGAGAAAATTTGTAACTCAAAATCTTGTGGAAATGAATGATGTAAACTAAAAATAAACATAAAATTTAATCTAAAAAATAAATAAATATATCCGATAATTTAAAAATAAAGAAGCTGGAGCACACACTACACCATGCAGGCTAAACTAGGTCAAGGGTAACTGTCAGATCTCAATCACATTGGTGAGTTAGGGTGATATCTACCCTAAGCATGTAAAGTCTTCCCCTGATGGAATGGGAGGATGAGAACAACCTGTTCCAACAGCCGTGAAGGTAGCTGAAGCAGGCAGTGTGGAGAACTTAGAGTCTGGTGAGACATCAAAAATGCCATAGTCATCTATTTTATCCTGAACCATCGCCAGTCATCCTGACTTTTGTTCTGCCACTGGACTTGGACGACTCAATAAGAGATAGTGAGGCTAACAACTTTGTGCAACTCTGCCTCACTTAAATCCAATTCATGAATAAGTCAAGACATCATCCTTGATGTTATTGGTCTTCTTTGAAAATGAAGGATGAACAACAATTTGTTGCCTGGATTCTTCTAATGGGTTTTCTTTCCAAGTAAAGATGAGCTGCTTTTTATTGTACTCTGAGCAAGCGTTTACTGTATAAAGGAACAGATAAAGTGTGTGGGGGGGGGGGGAGAATAAGATAAAAGGGAATTCATGAGACCAATTACTATATACTTTAAAGAGATAAAAATTGTGAAGCTGTTTTGAACTCATGCTGATGATGTTAAGTAGGAAAGAAGCTTCATTTAAATATAGAGAACTTGCCTCTGCTGAGGATAGGTTGATGAAATATCTAGAAAATCATAGAACTATAGAATGACAGAATTAAAGCTTGATGATCACTTGATCATCTAGTCTAACTCACATCAGAGTAATCAACCCTATATATACCCTACCTGAGAAGGGAGCCTCCAGACCCTTGAAGTTAATACTTTCCTTGCTGAGGAAAGTTAGGAAGTTTTTTCTGATGTCATCCTAAATTTAGCTCATTTTAACTTTTCCACATAATTTTTGACATTACCCTCTAAAGCCAGAGAGAGCAAGTCTAATCCCCCTTTCAAATACCTGAACACAGCTATCCATCCACCCTGAATAACCATTTCTCCAGGCTAAATATGTCCAGTCTCTTCCTTGGTGATGGACACTCATCAGTTTATCAATTTCCTTTCTAAACTGTGATTGCCTGAACATACTAACTGTGTGAACCTAGACAACCTATTTTAATGATCAGTGTCCTAGGCAATTGTCTAAGACCAAAAATTTCAGATACAAAGACTATAACTTCATGCTGCTCATATTACTCTGGAGTACAGTCCAAATCAGATTAAAATATAATTGGGAAATAGTTGATAAAATGAATTAAAATACAGTAAATTATAGATTGTGATGGAATATTATTGTGCTATAAAAAATGACAAGCAGGATGATTTCAGAAAAACCTGGAAAGACTTATATGAACTGATACTAAGTAAAGTGACCAGGACCAGCAGAACATTGTACCTAGTAACAGTAACATTGCTCTGTGGTCAACTATGAATGACTTAACTATTATAAGCAATACAATGATCCAAGACAATTTCAAAGGACTCCTGATGAAAAATGCTATCCACCTCCAGAGAAAGAATGGATATTTTCTGAATACAGACTGGAGCCTCTTATTTTTCACTTTCTTTTTCTTTCCTTCTTTTTTTTATTCCTCTTCCTGTACAAAATAACTAATGTGAAGATGTTTTACATGAAAAAGAAAGAATTAGTCATAACCTGTAGAGTTTGAACAGAGCAACATGAGTTTTAAAATTAGTAAAACATAGATGATATTACATTTTAAAACTGTCACTAAGCTGCCAACAGGGATTCTTAGGTATTGATTAATACCTAATATTCTCCCTTTCTATTTCAGCTTGACCACTGCTCTAAGATTATTAGTTGCAGAGCAGGTATTGGTCTGCATTGGTAGAAGGAATCTCCTAACTGGGGGATTCCTTATGCCAGTGAAATCACAATCCCAGTCACCCTATACATTACCTTATTTATCCTCGGGAAAGTGAGTTTAGAATTCTATGTAAATGGAAACCAGATAGATTTTCACCCAGGTCCTTTGTTTTCTGAACTAAAGGTGAGGAGATGATATATTTCCTAGCCAGCTCTGCTAGGAACTCTCCTCTAAAGAAGGGAGCTCAAATGTCATTTTCAAAAATTCTTTCTTTGATTTCTTTGGGATATAGGCCTAGCAGGATACAATTTAGTAGATTTTGAGCATCATTCCAAATTGCTTTCTAGACTGACTGGACCAATTCGCAGTCCAACCAACAGTGCACTCATGTGCCTGTTTCTCCACAGCCCCTCCAATATTTACCATTTTCTTCCTCTTTTATCATCTTTGTCAATCTGGTGAATGTGAAATGGAATCTTGCTGTTGCTTCAGTTTGCATTTCTCTAATTATTAGTGATTTATAGCATTTTTTTCACATTGTCATTCATTACATCTTCCACCCAGTTAAACATTTGCTGTCTCCCAGCAAATAAATTGGGGTGGTTTTGGTCCAGTTAAATCCAGCTTCTGGAAGGTTAATCAAATAATTTAGAGAGGCTTAAGCTCCTTTGTAGTGCCTACCCCTAGTCTCAGCAGAACTGGAGAGTAAAGTAGTACTCACATATCAGGGAATGCTAAATAAATCATGGTATAGGAAATTAATGGAATTTTGCCTTAAGAAGTTATGAAGTAGGGGTGGCTAGGAGGCACGGTGAATAAAGCACTGGCCCTGAAGTCAGAAGGACATGAGTTCAAATCTGACCTCAGACACCTGACACACTTACTTAGCCATGTGACTTTGGGCAAGTCACTTAACCCCAATTGTCCTCCAAAAAGCAAAAAACAAACAAAAAAGTCATAAAGTGAACAGTTTCAGAGAGAACTGAGAAGACCTCTATGAACCAGTGTCTAAGTGAGCAGAAGTAGGAGAATGATTTATATATTGATAACATCATAAAGAAAAAGAACTTGGAAAGATTTTCAAACTCTGAGCAAAGCAATCATAAACTAGGAGTCCAGAGGACCAAAAGTGAAACATGATGCTGACCCCCTGCTAGAGAGGTGATGGACAGAAAATACGGGAGACATACATTTTAGCCACGAACAATGCAGGGATTTGTTTTGCTGGACTGTACAGATTGGTTATATTGGGTTTTTAATGGTGGGGGGAACAGTGGGGGGGAGAGAGATAATAAATGCTTGTAATTCCAGGTCTGGCACTTTATTCTGTGTGCTACTTCACTGCCCTATCAGCATAGAGATGATCATTAAAGCCACAGGAGCTGAGGAGATCACCAAGTGAAGGAATATAGGAGGTGAAGAGAAGAGGGCACAGGACAGAATGCTGAAGGACACTTATGGTTAGAGGTAGTGATGTGGAAGAGGATTTGACAAATAAGACTGAAAAGAAATGGTCCTTCTGTAGGCAGAAAGAGAACCAGGAAAGTGTGAAGTTTCAAAATCTAGGGAGAAGAGAGTATCAAGGATAAGAGGGTGATCAAGAATGTCAGGAGCTGTGGAAAGGTGGAGGAGGCTGAGAAAAGTCCTCTGGATTTGGCAGCTAAGAGATCATCGGTAACTTTGGACAGAGCAGTGGCAGAGGAAGAATGAGGCTGATAATGGGACTACAAAGTATTGTACAGAGCCTTCTCTAGTTTAGCTATAATGGGCAGAAGAAATATAGGATGATAGTAGATATGGAAGGATCAAGGGAAGTTGGAGTTTGGGTGGCTTTTTTTTTTAGATTGGGGGAGACATAGGCATGTCTGTAGGCAGTAAGAAAAGCCAGTTGACAGAGAGATTGAAAATAAGTAGTAAGGGTGGCTAGGTGGCACAGTAAATAGAGCACTGGCCCTGGAGTCAGCAGGACCTGAGTTCAAATCCAGCTTCAAACACCTAACATTTACTAGCCATGTGACCTTGGGCAAGTCACCTAACCCCAAATGCCTTTCCCTCCCAACTCCAAAAAGCAAAAAAAAAAAGAAAGGAAGGAAGGAAGTAATAGAGTGGGGATGACAGTAGATAATGTGTTAGAGGAGATGGGATAGAAGGGAGAGGGCTCAGCCCAGGTAAGGAGTAAGGTCACCTCTTCATGTGAGCCTAGGGCTTCTAAACTTTCCTTTAGACTTACCACTCTTTCCTCTTCTACCTGTACTTATAGTGTTTTCACTTTGGGTCTATTCTTTCTTTTTACATTAAAAATATTTAATTATGAAATAAATTCATACTTTCTGCAGAGACTATTTTAAAAGGAAATGAGGGAGACACTCCTCCTATTTGTCCCCCAACTTCTCTCTTATCCCCCAATTTTACATACACCCTTCACATTACTCATGTAGCTGGTGGGGAGTGAGATATCAAACTATAGTCTCAGGCTGGGTATCACCAAAGGGAATTAAGAAGAGGAAAAGCCTGGCACCAGTACTAGGGAGCCAGTCCCTCCAGAAGCGAATGGAAATTCACAGGAGCTCTCCTTGGCAGAGTAGACAGTGTCCAAGAAAGGAAATGTTCAAAGTCCACTGAAGCTGACTTGATTTTAGCCCTAAATTCAAATGCTGGAAGATAAAGATGAAAAGGGGACCTATTAGCAATCAAAAATAGCCCTGGGTTGATGAGATCTCACTTTCAAGAAATGTTACTTTTCCATATAGTGATGAAAGAGGGTATAACAATAATAATAGCTAGCACTTATATCATGCCTTAAACTTTGCAAAGATATATGTGTCTTTTTGTTTGACTTGATTCTTCCTAGAAAAGAGGTGCTATTATTATTTCTATTTTACAGATGAAGAAACTTTAGGCAGAATGACTTGCCCAGGGTCACAAAGCTACTGTCTGAGATCAGATTTGATCTCACATCTCTCTGATTCTGGGTCCATTGTTCCACATAGCTGACTAGATGCTAAAGGTCCATTCCTATTTGTCTCTACCACTATGCCATTAAAGGAGGGGCTGATGAACACCTGACTCTTGGCTCAAACGCCTATGTAATAGTCTCAATATTTCTGCCTTCAAGAAAGTGAAAGAAAAAAAAGAAGGAAGATTATAAAGATGTAACAGTCCCATGTGTTGTCTGACTGAGAGAAAGAAATTAAGGTGCCAGTTGGAGGGGCCAGCCCCGAGCCATGACAGTTTTTCAGACTTAATGAGATATCAAGCTAATACAAGTCATAAAATACATCTTTTCTAGGCTTACTAAATGATGGCAATGTGCTTATTGAGTTGAATGAAATGATGGAACCACCTGGCTTACATTAGCCAGACTATTGATTCTCTAGGCTTCCTTGCTGGGCTGGCAGCAACACCAAGTTGGAATTAAGGTCCCTATGGATGGAGCACCTAGACCCAAGGACTTCACCCTTCCTACCTAGAACTAGCCCCCTACCCCCTCCCACACACATTTTGTTAGCTGCAGTGAGTGAAGGAATCTTCACTCTGGACTGGTGGGAAGGAGACTGCCCAGTTAAGGAGATTTAAAGCCACAGGCAGCTTCCGACCAACACAGAATGTCCACATCTCACCAGTCTGTCTGTTTCCCAAAAGCAGGTCCCCAGCTCTCCATCATCCTACGGGGGTGCCTCCATTTTAAATGGTCTGGGAATCCCCCAAACCCCATTGCATATTAAATACAAAACAGATACAAAAGCACTAGAAGTGAAGGAGCCCGGGGAGCTGAGGAGGAGATCAGGAAAGGCTGAGCAAGAAATGACGAATGTCTCCGGTGTATAGGGAAGGGTCATGTAGCTTAGAAATCATCTCATCCCCTCCCTTCATCTGACTAAAGAGGACTCTGGATCAATCTCTTCCCCAGGCCCCATTTCACCCAGGTGCGATTTCTTTGTGAGGAAGGACTCCGCTTGTCTCCTGCTGTGGAGCACAAACAGCCACGCATCGTTTTGTATTTTTCTTTCTCCTTTCCTTCCTCCCTCCCTCCCTCCCTCCCTCTTTCCCTCCCTCTCTTCCTTCCTTCCTTCCTTCCTTCCTTCCTTCCTTCCTTCCTTC
>NW_027185850.1:28282941-28305094 GCF_028583685.1 Petaurus breviceps papuanus | reverse complement strand
CTTCCTTCCTTCCTTCCTTCCTTCCTTCCTTCCTTCCTTCCTTCTTCCCTCCCTCCACATCTCCCCGCCCCCCTCCCTGCCTTCCCGCAGCCCGGCTAGGATCTGATCTGGAAACGTGTTAAAAGATTCCGGTACTGTGGCAGGTCGCCTGCCTCTTCCCTGTGGTGGGACTGGGCTGCCCTCCCTGGAGCTTCCCCTCCCTTCCTTGGTGGCCCGCTCCCCAACTCTCTTTGCCCTCGTCTCCCCCTTGCCCTTCCTAACCACCTTCAAAGCAGAGATTGGGAGGGGGAAACGTGAGGGAGGTGGTGCCGACCGCCGGCAGACGATGACGCGAGAGAAGGGAAGGATAGAAGGAAGTGCGAACCCATTGGAAGGGGTGTAAAGGAAAGGGACTGTGATGTGCAGAGAGGAGGCTGGGTATGCAGGGTGGGGAAAGGGCGGGGATATGTGGGGGGAAGGAGGCGGGGATTTTCGGTGGGAGAGAGGGAGGGGACCTCTGCTCCGACCAAAGAAGCTGTCACACCTGCCGCCTGGCCTTCCCAGCCGAGCATCCTGAGAGCACCAGGAGCTATGGGCTCGGATGCGGCGCCTTCTTGGCTGCAGACCCACTGGGCTCGGCCCTTGCACTTGGCCTTGACATTCACCCTCGCGCTGCTGCTGCTGCAGGTGGTCAAGCTGTACCTCCGGCGCCAGGGACTGCTGCGAGCCTTGCGCCCCTTCCCAGGACCCCCGACGCACTGGCTCTACGGAAACCAGAGAGAGGTAAGCAGGGGCTCTGGTGGGACTCGGGGAGGCCGGCCGGGACAGAGGGAGGAAGAGGCTGCTGCCGTCGGCCTGGCCCCTCTTGAGGGCAGGTTCCAGGTCCGAGAGGGTATCCCACTATAGGAGGCTGGAGGATAGAGAAGGGCCATAAAAGCGACATGCAGATCCTTTCTAGGGACACTGTGAGAATCTGCCTGACAATTAATGACCTCCTTCTCACCCTCCTAGCATTCACATTGATCTTTCCCTTTGCTGTCCCAGCTCCTGCATGCTACACAGAGAACAATGGATGACCTGGGTTGAAATTCAGACTGTACATTTTACTTCTGTGGGTCTGGCCTCCCATTTGCCTAATAATTTTGCAGGCAAATCTAGAATTCAAGCCCAGGTCCTCAGACCCCAGATGCAGAGCTTTACTATCAGGATCCCATTCTTCCAATTAAAGTCAACAAACATGCAGCATCTACTGTATCCTGGGCATTGTGGGAGATTCCAAGTCTAGATCAGCCTCAATCAGTGTCCCCAAGAAGCTTGGTCTATCACACATATGCTGGGGAGCACACACACACACACACACACACACACACACACACACATCACTGCAATCTCCAATAGTCACAATGCCAGAAAAAAAGCTAATACAGTGGTCTCCAAGTCCCATGGCAGCATAAAGAAGAAACCTTGCAGTGAAACTTCTCTGTATGGAGACTGATGCTTTAAACTTGGCTTGACAATGAGGCCTTTTTTTCTTAGCTTCTCTATCACTCTTCTCAAATCCACACAGCTTTTGGGATTCTCCAACACTCCCCGCCCCCCCATACATTCAAGCAGTGACCATCATGGGAAAAAAAACCAGCTGACTTGTAGTCAGATGACCTGGGTTCAGATTCTGCCTCCCCTGGCTTACTATTTGTGTGTCCTTTGTGCTAGGCAGTGACTTCCTCAGGACCTCAGCATCTCCATCTCATCTGCTGAGCCCTAAGACTATGACTGCATGATTTCCACGTGTCTGATTCTCTCTTTAGTCATTTCGATGAGCCCTAATCCCAGTTCTGGGGCTCATCCCCTCTCTCCACTGAAATATTCGTAAGATACCTCATGGGCCATGGAGATGACCCTGAGTTCTTCAGGGCTGTGGAAGTGGAGCATGGATTGTAGTAGGTCGTACTTCACCAGGAAGGCTCCAAGTATATTCTGTTGAGCAGTCACCCAAAGACCAACTGAACTAAATTTCCAAAGACATCACCAGATTGACCTAGACTAAGAAATCTTTCGGCAGCTTTTGGAGACTGTGTAGAACTGTAGAAGAAGGGATGTGATCTGTATAGGTCCTAAGACCATGCACCCACACTGAGTGAACCACAGGCCCTTGAAATGGTGAAGTCAGTCCTTCCCTTGGTGAGCTCATCTATTCAGCTAATTCTGGCCAGAGTATTGTTAATGATGATGATAATAGTAATAGTGTGTATGTAATATTTTAAGATTGGCAAAGCACTCTACAAATATTATCACATTTTATTCTTACAACAACCCTGGGTAGCTGCTATTATTATTATCCCTATTTTATGGATGGGAAAATTGAGTCAGACAGAGGTTAAGTGACTTGTCAAGACTGCATGGTTAGTAAGTGTCTGAAGAGGCATTTAAATGAAGGTCTTTCTGAGTCCTGGTCCATGCTCTATTCACTAGAATACCAACTAACTTCCTCCAAATAAGTGATCTTTCCCAGAAAGGAGGAAAATTGGAATGCTAAAAGTCCTTGGTTTCATATAATGAAAGACCACGAGGCTCCATTTAGGAAACTGAAATGTTTAACCTACAAAAGAGAAGACACAGGAGACATGATAGCTGTCTTCAATAATCTGAAGGACTGTGATGTGGAATAAAGATCAGCATAGTTCTGGCTGGCCCCAGAGAGGCAGAATGGACTACCTGAGCAAGTGGTGGGCTTTATCTCACTGGAGATCTTTGGCTATCAACTGGATGATGGCTTGTTGGCAATATCAAAGAAGGTGTCTTGTACAGGTATGTTTGGGACTAGATAGCCTCTCAAGTGCCTTCTCATGGAGATTCTGGGAGAACATTGACATTTTCATCAGTCCTTTTTTGAATTCTATAATTTTATTACATCTATATAATGTTCAAAGACATAATAAGTGAACTGGAAATCTCAACAGAAAACAAATCCTACCCTCAAGGAGCTTGAAATATAATGGGGAATGGTAAGAGGTTGTATACACACAAATAAGTATTATACAAGAAAGAATGGTATAAGTTTGAAGAGACAATGTTAAAGGAATGGAAGCCAAGAAAAATGGACTTTGTATCTTTCCTTTTTTGACAAAATGCCATCTTAGAAATTGTCTTCCATTTAATATATGACTAGGAGTTCATCCTCCTCGTTCATTCCTGTACTTAAAAATTTATCTTTTGGGGGTGGCCAGTTGGCGCAGTGAGTAAAAGCGCCAGCCCCAGAGTCAGGAGACCTGAGTTCGGTTCTGGGCTCAGATACTTAACACCCACACAAAATAACTGGCCGTATAACCTTGAGCAAGTTACTTAACCCTGATTGCTTTTAAAAAAATTTTTTTTAATTTATCTTTTTCCTTGTTACTAGGTTAATAAAACAGACAATTTTTGTTTGAGTCTTGGCAATGATAAAATCCTGTAGGGACGGGGACCGGACTGGTCTCATCATCCTTCCCCCTAAATCTTTAACTCTTCCTAACTTCCCTATTACTGACAAGGTAATCATCCCACCCTTAAAAAAATGAAAATCGTAATGACCTTGTGGTCTTGTCTCTCTATTAAGAAATTCCTTCTAGACATCTACAGCTACCTATGTTCACTCTCTAGTCAGTCACTCCTCAACCCCTCGCAGTCAGGCTGCTGTCCCTACTGCTCTTACCCTGCCCAAGGTCATAAATGACATTTTTTCTCATCAATTCCAATTACCTTTCTCAGTCCTCTTCCCCTTTGAAATCCCCACAGCATTTGTTCATCTCTGGCTGCTCCTCTCTTGAACTTCTGGGACACTGTCCTTCTTATGGTTCCCATGCCTGTGTGATCACTTTCCTTCTTCATGATCACCTGTCCCTACCACTATCTCCTCATCTTTCCCCTAAATGATCATCTCTGGAAACTGCTTGTCCTTTTCTTACTTGTCCATAGTCCCTCTCTTGGATATCTCCAATCGCATGGCTTCAAATGTCAGCTTGATGACATTATCTGTATTTTCAGACCTGATCTCCCTTCTGAGCACCAGTCCTCCATTTCCAGGTGTTTGCTAGACATCACTCTTGGGATGGCCCATCAACACTCTAAACCAAGGTCCAGATGTTCTGTACACATCTCTCTCCTTCCTTTTGAACAGCCCTGTTTCTATGTATACCACCTTCTTCTTTTCAGTCCCCCAGACTCATAACCTCAGAGCCAGCTTTGAATCATTTATACAGCTTGCATGTGTAGCCTTAGTTATGTCTCTTCCTTTATTTAGGTCTTGCTATCCCCTCTAAAGTGAAGGGTTGAATGATTTTAATTCTAAGATTATAGCTCATAGTGCCTTATTGCTTCAGCTCAGTTGGCTTGCCTGTCCTCTATGTGGCAGCTGATGGGGATGACTGCCTCTTCATTTTATACAAGTTGCTTCCCTGGATAATGGCTGAACTGGGGGCAGGACAGGTTGTCTGGGAGGTGCTGCCACTCTTGGGGTTCCTGTACCTATCTTTCTATTGGTAGCAACTAGTCAGCAGTAATTGATGGGAATGGTGAGGGAGATGAGTCCCTTCGTGATGATTTCTCTCCTCAATGATGGTTGTGGGAGCCAGGATGAAAGCAGGTCTGGTGGTTTGGGGGATAATGCTATTCCCTAGGCTCTTGAATTCAAGGTCTCCATGAGGGTTCAAGGGGAAATGGTGGTCAAGATGGTTCAATTTGCTCAGCACATGCTACCTCCTTCCTCAGATCTACGTGGAATGGATTGGAAAGAGAAGTGACTGGGACTTGGGAGGTCAATTACGAAGCTGTTTCAGCCATCTTGGTTAAAGGTGATAAGGACCTGGACTGCAGTAAAGGCTGTACAAGTAGAGAGACAGGGCTGAATGGGAGAAATGTGACAAGTCTTGGCAGATGATTGGTAAAGAGATGGGTTTTGGAGAAAATTATTTTGGATCTCCTGCATTTGATATGCAAATATTTGGAGAAACAGGACTTGAATTTGCATTTCCAACTGCTCCAGATCTTCGGGGCAGGTGGGGTGGGGAGGCCTGGCTGGTCACTGATCCAAGTGGAAAGGATTCTTGCCCAGGTGTGGGCTAGAGGAGGGACTGCAGGTCCCTTCCACTGCTACAGTTCAGAATCTATGCTCATATCTCCCTACTAAAATTCCCTGAGATCATCTGAGCTTCTCAAAGGCTGGGAGGTTAGAGGAGAAGGGGTTGGAAACAGGTGAGGAGAAGTTTTTCTTGGGCTGACTGCCAAAACTCACCTTTTTTTTTATCTCATTGCAGTTTTACCTGGAAAAAGAACTACAGCAGTTCAATGTTTTGGCAGAAAAATACCCCTGTGCTTTCCCTCGCTGGGTTGGGGCCTTTCAGGTGCTTTTAAATATCTATGACCCAGAGTATGCGAAAATTCTTCTGAACCGAAGAGGTAAGGATGCTCAGAGTGGCCCAATGGTAACTGTCAGACCTGGAGAGGATGGGAGAGGTTGTCTAGTCCATGATCAATTAGCAAGTATTTTAGGAAGTGCCCAGTGTGTGCCAGGATCAGGGGACACAAAGACAAAGGTGAACAGTCCCTGCCCTCAAGGAGTTTACATTCTAATGGAGGAGACACATGTGGACTAATACATGTGTAGGTGTGTACAAAATAGATTCATAATAATTTGGGGAGGGTGGGAACTAACAGCCAGGGAATTAAGAAAGGCTTCACTTGGAGAGTGCTTCCTGAGCTTCGTCTTGAAGGAACCTAGGACTTCTATGAGATGGGAGTAAGACAGGAGTATATTCCAGAAATGAGGGACATAGCCAAGGAGACAGGAGATGGGAGATGGGAATGTTGCCTATGAGGAACAGTTAGGATGCCAGCTTGATTGGACCCTAGAGTGTGTAAGGGGGGATAATCTGTAATAAAACTAGTAGGGTAAGTGGAAGCCAGATTGTAAAGAGCTTTGAATAGCCAACAAAGAAGTTTATATTTCATCCTAAAGGGGATAGTGAGCCCCTGGAGCTTATTGAGCAAAAGAGTGAATGGTCATACCTGTACTTTGAGATGATCACTTTGGCTGCTCTGGGGGTCAGAGGGCCTGGAGTAGGGAGAGACTTAACTTGGAGTCTCAATTTGGAGGCTGTTTCTATAGTCCAGGAAAGAGGTAATGAGGGTGATGGCTATGTTGTGGAGATAAGGGGACAGATGCAAGAAACAGTATGAAGGTCAAAATGGCAAGATTTAACAATTGATTTTATATGTGGAACAAGTAAGATTGAGGAGTGAACAATAACTCCAAGGTCTCAAACCCAGGACACAGAAAGAACAATAATATACTCAACAGAAATAGAAAACTTTGAGAGAGGGAAGAGATTATTTTGGAGAGGGAGGGGAATAATGCGTTTTGTGTTAGACACGTTGAGTTTGAGATGCATAGGGGATGTTCAGTTCAACATATCTAATAAGGAGTTAATTGACACCGATGGAAACTGACCCAATAGCTCAATAAGACAATGTAGAGAGAAAAGCGAAGAGGATCTGGGACAGCTCCTCAGGGGACACCCACAGAAAGAAGCATGATATGAATGATGCTGCAGCAAAGGACACTGAGGAGGAGCAGTCAGAAAGGTGGAGAAGAATTAAGAGAAAATAACGTCAAGAAAAGCTAGAGAGGAGAGAGTATACTGCAGGAGAAGGTGATCGGCAGAGCCATTGGCTACAGAGAGGATGAGGGCTGAATAAATGAGGGGGAAGGGGAACAGAGTAAGCAACTATTAAGCATCTATTGTGTGCCAGGCACTGTGCCAAGTGCTTTACTATCATTTGATCCTCACAACAACCCCAAGAGGTAGGTGCTGTTATTACCCCCATTTTACAATTGAGGAAACTGAGGCAGACAGAAGTTAAGTGACTTGCCCAGGATAAAACAGCTAACAAATGTCTGAGAACATACTTGAATTCAGGTCTTCCTGACTCCTGGTTCATCCCTGTATCCACTGTGCTCAACAAGTGGTGATCCAGTCTTTGCCTGCAGACCTTATAAGGCCTTCCACTCTACTTTGTGATAGAGTTCCGATTTTTAGCAAGCTTTTCCTTATATCAAGAAGTTCCCTGGAGCTCATCACCCCCCTGCTCAGTTTCCTCATGTATAAAATGAGCTAGAGAAAGTTTTTCTTTTTCTTGTTAAATTGTTTTTCAATTGTGTCCAACTCTTTGTGACCCCTCTTGGGGTTTTCTTGGCGTAGATATTTGAGTGGTTTACCATTTTCTTCCCAGCTCATTTTATAGATGAGGAAACTGAGGCAAACAGGGTGAAGTGACTTGCCCAGGGTCACACCGCTAGTGAGTACCTGGGGACAAGCTTGAACTCTGGAAGATGAGTCTCCTGACTCGAGGCACAGTACTATGCACTATGGCGCCACCAAGCTGCCCAAAAGTCAATTCTTAAACAATGTCAAACCATGTTCACAAGCATTGATTGAACATGTACATACTGTGTGCCAGGCACTCTGCTAAGTGCTGGGAATAGAAGGAAAGTCCCTGCTATCACAGAAATCAGTGTAATGATGGAGACAATGTGAAAACAACCACATGTGAACAAGCTATATACGGGATGAGTTAGGGACCATCAACAGAGAGACAATGCCAGATTCAAGGGGGATCGAGATAGCCAGCTGAGCAGCTCAGTGGATCGAGAAATGGACCCGGAGTGAGCAAGACCTGAGCTCAAATCCAGCCTCAGACAAGACCTTGAGCAAGTCACTTAATTGCTTCAGTTTCCTCAAGTGTAAAATCCCAGTAAGGATCAGGTGAGACAATAATTAGAAAGCACGTGGCACATTAATGTGAGCTATCATCATTGTTGTTATTCTTACAGAAGATGGGATTTTAGCTGGGACCCAAAGGAAAACTGGGAGGAATGGATGAGGAGGGAAGTCATTCTAGGCATAGATGACACCCAGTAAAAATTCAGCTGAGAGATAGAGCGTTGTGTGTAAGGAAGGGTTAGGAGGCCAGTGTCACTGGATCAAAGAATGCATGGGGAAGAGGAAGGTATAAGATGACTGGAAAGATAAGGGTGGGCAAGCTATGAAGGGCTTAGAAAATACCAAACAAGGTTTTATTTTTGGTCCTGGAGGTGTTAGGGGCTTCCATAGTTTATTGAATAGGGAAATTTTGTGGTGGGGCGTTGATTTAAGAAAATCAATTTGTCATCTGAGTGAAGGATGAAATAGAGTTGGGGGAGATCTGCAGCAGGCAGATAACAAGGAGGAGAGGGTGACCAACGATGCCAAAGGCTGCAGAGAGGTCAAGGAGGGTGAGGACTGAGAAAAAGTCATTCAGTTCGGCAGAGCTGTTGGGAATTGGGAGGAGATAGCCCCACTGCATGCAGCCCCTGGCAGACCTCATTTGAAGTACTGTGGTCAGTCCTGAGCACCACAGTATAAGAAGGATATGGACAATTTAGTGTCCAGCAGAAGGGGGCCTGGATAGGGAGGGCCTTGAGTCCATATCACATGAAGATCAGTTGAAGGAATTGGGCATGTGCAGCCTGGGGAATAGAAGGCCAAGGGAGGGTGGGATACCTGCATTCTAGCATTTGAAAGGCTGACTAGAGATGTTCTGCATGACCCAGGAGAAAAGAACCAGGAACAATGGGCAGAAATTGCAGAGGAAAAATTAGGCTCAATTTTAAAACAAAACAAAATTTCCCTAACAATCAGAGCTGCCCCACATTGGAAGGGGCTGCTCAAGAGGCAGCTGGATTACCCTCCCTGGAATTCTTCAGATAGAGGCTGAGAGACCACTTGTTGAGGATTCTTTGGGTCTGGGAACTAGAGGGCGATTAAAGTTTGGGGGGGGGGGATAGCACTGGGCCAATGAGGAAAGGTTTCATGTACAATATTGTGCATGTTCTACCTCTTGAAAGAAAGGAGAGATTCTCTTAGGAAGAAGACAGGACATGAAGCCTTCTGGGTGTGGGGAAGGGCACAGCCATGAAATATGGACTTCTATGTATGAAGAAAAGAGTTGGGCTGAAGAGAGACAGAGACAGATAGAGACAGTGAGAGAGAGAGAGTTAGTTAGTCAGTCATGTTAGGGTAAGATTGGGAAAGTCTTTAAAAGACTACAGCTGGGTTCATATTTACTCCTAGTGGTAATAGGGAGTCAGTGACATTTACTAAATAGGATTCTGATATAGTGGAAGATGGATGAGAGTGGGGAAAGACATGTGACAAGGAGATTAATGAGGTCATCACAATAGTCTACAAGGAGGTGAAGAGACTGTCTTTTACCTTCTTTGTATTGCCAGCACAGTGCCTGACACATAGTAGGTGCTTAAAAATGCTTATTGATTGACTGAACTAAGGTGGCAATTATGTCAGTAAAAAGAAAGTGTTGCATTCAAGAGATGGGAGTAGAAAGAGCAAGATATGACAAATAATTGAATATGAGGGGAAGAGGTAAGCGAGAATGAGGGATTGAAGACAACAGTATAAACCTGGAAGACCAGAAAAATGGTGGTGCCCTCAATCGAAGTAGAGAAGGTTAGTAAAGGGGTGGTTTGGGGGTAAAGGTCTTAGACATACTGAGTCTGAAACGTCCAATAGATGGTTAGTGATACCATGCTGAAGCTCAGGAAAGAGATGGGCTAGATTTACAGATATGTGAGTCATCATAGAGATGATAATTCAATCCTTAGGTACTCAGGAATGTATATAATGTCAGTGACAAGTCACTTATTGACTGTATAACATTAGGTAAGTCACCTAACCTTTTGATTCCATCAACCATAAAATGAGGAGTTAAATTGCATGACCTCTGAAGTTCTCTATAGCTCTATAATCCCATGGTCCTACATTCTTATAGTTTTCATGAAATACTCATGTTCTTTATCTCAAGAATACACCTTCCTGCCAGGAAGATAATTAAAAAGCCAAATGTCCCTATCAGAAGGAGACCTGGAGAGCATGAAGTCAGAGCAAAGGGCAAAGAATGGTCCCGAGGAGTGGTCTATTTGTGTTGTGAGGCACTAGAAGATTCAGTTCCATGTCAGTGTCTTGTAGAACACAGCTATGTGGGCTGGAAAGTGGGACAAGCTGCCAACTTTGTTTCCTTCCAACTCTGAGATTCAAAGGTCCTAGATCTGCTGGTGGCAGCCAGCTTGCATCCCCTACTGGTCACATGGCAAATGTTTATTTTCCAGGTTCTGTGCAGGCATTCATTATCCTTCCCTGACCTGTTTGTATTGCTATTAACATGCTCATCCCCATTCATTTCAAGTGACTTTCAAGGCAGGATTTTGTCCTCAGATATATGGGTAATTTTGTAACGATGAGATCACTAATGGCATCATTTACCCCCTTCCCCCCAGGAAATAAGTGACAGAGCCAGGATACCTCCTTAGGTCTTCTGCCTCCAAACCCAATGCTGTAGTTGATACAACAAGTCCTCTGGGGTTTGAGCCTTATAGGAAGCACTTCAGTCCAGAGTGTTCCTGGCCACCTTGTGGGGAATAATGAACAACTTAAAGACCTGCTTTTGTAATTTTGCATTATCTGGCTGTTGGTTCTCTACAACAACAGCTGCATTTTCCTAGGGACTATGAACCCAGTGTCCTGGGGAATGTTAATTTCTGTTTGACGTTACATGCGTATTAACCCCAAGCAAAATGCAGATGCCCACAAATCTGCTCTGGTTTTAGACACTATTTCCATCTAATGCAGCCCTTTTCTCTTCTGTGCTTGACTTTACAGATCCCAAAATACAACTTGGGTACAAGTTTATTGTCCCCTGGGTTGGTAAGTACCTATGATTAACTTGGTATTCTCAGTGAGAGTTGAGTATAATAAGGAAAAAAAATCCCTAGTGACAAGGAGCTCACACCACATCAGGGAGAAAAAAAAAAGGATGCACACAGATGAACTAGTACACAACATATAAAGAGCAAATCCAAAGTCATTTCAAGGAGATCAGCAGAGTTAGTAGGATCAAGAAACCAAGTGTAAAGATGAAATTTAATAGATCAATGTAGAGTTGAACTATTGCACTTGAGATTAAGAAAGTTTACAAGTTTAAAAAGGGGAGAGAGGAGTGGCTACAAGTCCATTCCTATTAAACAATCTGTAGAGGTTTTGGTAGACCGCAATTAGAATATGAATCAACAGAGGGATGTGGCATTTTTTTTCATATGACTATAGATACTTTTGATTTATTCTTATGAAAACTACCTACTCATATCTTTTAACCATTTATCAATTGGGGAATGGCTTTTATTTTTATAATTTTGACTCAATTCCTTATATATTTGAGAAATGAAGCCATTATCAGAGAAACTTGCCATAAATTTTTTGATATTACTTCATTGTCTATGGCACCTTTTAGCAAAATGTTGTTTCCCTGATTGTTTCTTGCAATTAGGTCTAATTTGGTTTTTGATGTGAGAGCATGATTGCTATCCCTGCCCTCTTCATTTCCACTGAAGCACAACAGACTCTCCTCCAGCCCTTCATTTCAACTCTGTGTGTATCTTTTTGTCTCAGGTGTGTCTCTTATACACAACATATTGTTGAATTCTGGTTTCCAATCTATTCTACTCTCTGCTTCCATTCCATGGGTTCTCATTCACATTCACAGTTACAATCACTAACTTTGCATTTCCCTCCATCACATTTTCCTTCTCTTTATCCTCTTTCTCTTTTTATCCTGTTTCTACTCAAAAGTCTGTCTTCCTTCCAACTATCACCTTCCTCAGTCTGCCCTCACTCTTATCATTCCTGCCTCCCCATCTCTTCTCCCCTCCCCATCTACTTCCCTGTGATATAATAGGTTTCTATTTCCAGCTGAGTGTGTATACATATTCTTCCTTGAAATCAATTCCAAAGAAAGTGAGGTTCAGGTATTGCCTGCCATCCCCACCCATTTTCCCTTTCATTATAGAAGCTCTTCTTTGCACACCTTTATGTAAGAAAATTTTTCCCATTCTATTTTCCTTCCCATTCTCCCAAGCATACCTCTTTTTCACTCCTACATTCTTTTTATTGGAGATCATGCCAATATAATCAACTCACATCCATACCCTCTGTCTATGCAAATTTCTTTTAGCTACCCTAAAAATGAAAAAGTTCTTAGGAGTTATATGTATCATCTTCCCATATAGGAATGTAAACAGTTTAACTTTATTGAGTCTTTTTTGATTAGTCTTTTATGTTTACCTTTTTATGATCCTCTTGAGTCTTCTGCTTGAATGTTAAATTTTCTATTCAGCTCTGTTTTTTTCCACCAGGAATACTTAGAAGTCCTCTATTTCATTTAATTCATTTTTTTCCTGAAGGATTATACTCAGTTTTGCTAAGTAGATTATTCTTGATTGTAATCCTAGCTTCTTTGCCCTCCAGAATATCATATTCTAAGCCATCCACTCCTTTAAAGTGGACACTCCTAAATCTTGTGTGACTGACTGTGGCTTACTGATATTTGAATTGTTTTTTGGCTGCATGCAATATATTCTCATTGACCTGGGAGCTCTGGGACTTGGTTATAATATTCCTGGGAGTTTTCATTTTGGAATCTCTTTCAGGAGGTGATAGATTTTTCGATGTCTATTTTACCCTCCGATTCTAGACTTTTAGGGCAGTTTTCCTTGATAGTCTCTTGAAAGATGTCTAGGTTCCTTTTTTTATCGTGACTTTTTGGTAGTCTAATAATTCTTTTTTTTTTTGCCTTTTGGAAGGCAGTTGGGGTTAAGTAATTTGCCCAAGGTTACAAGGCTAGTTTTTTTGTGTTAAGTGTCTGAGGCTGGAACCGAACCTGGCTCGTCCTGATTCCAGGGCCAGAGCTTTACTCACTGTGCCACCTGGCCGCCACCTATCTGCCCCCTAGTCTAATAACTCTTGAGTTATCTTCCCTTGATCTATTTTCCATGTCAGTTGTTTTTCCAAGATATTCTACATTTTCTTCTATTTTTTTCATTCTTTTGACTTCGTTTCATTGGTTTTTGGAGTCTTCTGGACTCATTAGCTTCCACTTGCCAAATTCTAATTTTTAAGGAATTGTTTTCTTCAGTAAACTTTTATACCTCCATGGGTTCTCATCTCATTCACATTCACAGTTATGATCACTAACTTTGCATTTCTGTTTTTGAGATGATATTTTCTTCAGTGCTTTTTGTGCATCTTTTACCAAGCTGGTAATTATCTTTTCATAATTTTCTTTCATCACTCTAATTTCTTTTACCAATTTTTCCTCTACCACTCTTACCTCTTTTTTAAATTCTTCCAGGAAGTTTTTGGGCTTGGGTCCAAATAGCATTTTTCTTTGAGGCTTTGCTTGTAGTTTTTTTTTCACATTGTGGTCATTTAAGTTTATGTCTGGGTCTCCTCTGCCACTGTAGTAGCTTTTTAATGCCAATGTTTTGTTGCTGTTGTTTGCTCATTTTCCTATTTCTTCATTTTGAATTTTATGTCAAAGTTGGACTCTGCTCACCCTCAGGATACTATACACAGCTTCAGGCTTTTAGTGCTGCTGTTTTTAGCACCTCTAGTTCTGGGGGTCTGCTTCCAAGGTATTGTTGTTCCAGGAGAGCTGTGGTCAGTGCTCTCCTGCTCTGTGCTCTAGTCTTTACCCAGGAAGGTCCCCTGCTCCCTTGCAGCCACAAGTATTAGTGCTGCTCTTGGTCCTGGAACTATGATGAGACACCCTGCTCTCTTATGACTGACCACAAGCACTCCTCACCATCCAGAACTGCTTATGGGCAATAGAGTTGCCAATCAGTGCCAACTTCACCAGTGCCAGCAGAGAGTCCCTTGTAATATCTTTCTGACAAGTTACTCAATGCTTTTATCGTCTCTGGGCTGAGAGCTCCCAAAGCTGCTCATGTAGCTGCTATATTTGCCCCCACCAAGGCCACCACTCACACTCCTGCCATGTTCCAGGTCTGTGCCCACCCTGATGTCAAAGACCTCTCCTATGGACATAAGTTATCTCCAACTGGGTAAAAATGTCTCCTCTGACTTTTTGTTGGCTCCCCCACTCCAAAATTTGATTTGAGTTGTTAAAGTTATTTGGAGTAGAATGTTGGGAGAGTTTAGCTGTGGTCCGGCCTGTATTCTGCCATCTTGACTCTTCCTCCCTACCTTGAAAAGGTTTATTGAAGAAAGAGGTGTTTGAAATGAGTCTTAAAGGAAGTCAGAGGCAGAGATAAGGAGAGAGAACATTGCAGGCATGGAGTTCAGCCAAGGCAAAAGAAAAATATGGTAATCAATTCTCTAATGCTACTAGTACAGACCAAGAGAAAGTCACATACAAACTTTAGTTTTTAGTGGGGGTGAGGATCTAAGACATCCATCAATGGTCCTCTCATCCTCAATCCTCTCAAACATGTCTCCTTTTTGCTAGCCTTGGTTTCCAATTCAGAGGGACCTATTTTTCCTTCTACCAACATCTCTTTGAAGATTCTGTAGCTCACACATCTGACTCACATTGCTGCCTTCTTTCTCACACCAGCCAATAAGCATCCTTCTTCTCAGTTTTCAATTCTTCCAGGCACTTCCCGTGGCTTTTTCAGAGGCTTAAATAACTTAATCATCTTTAGGTAAAGTCTCCCTAGAAAACATGCCAAAGCACATGCTGACCTCATTATTGAGTGTGGTCAAATAAGTCCTTTGCCCAATGCCATTGGGATCTCTATTTTCTCTAGGATAGAAAGAGCAAGAAGAAGCAGCCTCTTTTAGACAAAACTCTGAATTTCCTTTTTGCCTCTAGAAAGATGCCATCCAAAGGATAGAAGTAGCTGTCTTTGTATGTGAAGGGTGACCATGAAGAAGGATTAGACATGTTCTGTTGGGCCTTCTGGGGTACATGAAACAAGGTCCAAGGAGGCAGGAAACCTGAGCTTGACTGCTGTTTCTTCTACTAATCACAAGGGTGACCTTGTTTGATACCCAACCCTTCTCTATGCCTCAGCTTCCCTCTCTGTAAAACTAAGAAGGCCAACTATCAATCACCAAAGTCATGCTTTCATTCCTGTGGCCCAAGGAAATAGTGGTATCAGGCACTGTGCTAAGTGATTGGGGGGGGGGGGGGGGGTTGGGAGGGAATACAAATTAAAGTCACCTGACATAGATTTACAGTCTGATTGGAGAGACAAGATTTCAATCCACCTGGAGAATGTATAGCAGCTATTCAAGTGAGGCATCTCATGGTGATGGTGGTGGAAAAAGTATTGGGTCTGGAGGTAGGAGAGCAGGGTTTTTGTTATTGTTGTTATTACTTATTTTCATTTTTTCCCCCAAGCTCAGCACTTACAACCCCTGAGCCTCAGTCTCTTCATTTTGTAAAATGAGGATAATAACCCTTACCCTTCCTGCCTCCCAACTTTGTTATTTTGTCAAATACTCTTCATGAACCTTGAAGTTCAGGGCTATAACAAGGCAAGGGTGAGTGGTTTTTCCATAGGACATTGACATATAAAAGGGTTGGCAGCACTTACTTCTTCCAAAAGTAGAAATGTGAAATGAGCAACAACAAAATAGTTAAAACAGGGAACTATCAAATATGCATTTCCTTCCCTCCTATGGCCATGTCCTGGGGGAGGTATTCTCTGGACCAGTCCTGCTCTGTTCCCCGGTATCAATCTTAAGCAAAGGTTCAGAGTTTAGGTAATAATCTCAGAACAATAGTCACTTAAACTGTTTGGGTGTGCCCTAGAGAGTCATTTTCCTAAAACTGCTGAATCTTATTTTTATTTCCAAGGATTCTCCTTCCCACCTAGCCAAAGCTGAACCCAAGAGACATTTCTATCATTTAATTTGGTCAAAGATTTTTTTCCTTCTCTTCATTTGATCATTACCCTTTATTATATAATCCATATTATATATAATATTATCTATATCCATAATATATATGATCCATTATCAGGGAGGAGTACTTTATAGGCTCACCAGGAGTGAGTGGCCTTGGGAATGGATTTGAAACTGATTAAAGAATGATGTAAATTATTTCAGTGTATGGCATCATTTTAGACATATAGAAAGACTTTTAAGGATTCTCGTTCAATTGAGTTACAAGACTTCTCACTAAAGTGCTCTCCTAATATCGTTTTTATATGTAGTATAAACAAGGCAATGGGATATAGGGTGTACCCCCCCATAACAGGAGAGACTCTAAACTTTGCATGAGTCTAAGAAAGAATGCTGTTCTTGGCAGCATTGAATTAAGAAGGAAAGGGGAGTCAATATGGAAGGATCAAGAAGTGAGAGTGGCTCATCAATCAGGTCTCACAGTAGGACTTGTGATCATTTAGCTATTGCTAATTAGCAGACATGCCCATAGACTAAGAGAAATATACTTTTAGATGGGCAGTTGTTTTTTCAGTCATATCTGATTCTTCACGATTCCATTTGGGGTTTTCTTGGTGAAGATATTGGAACAGTTTACCATTTCCTCCTTCAGCTCATTTTATAGATGAGGAAACTGAGACAAATAGGGTTATGTGATTTGCTTGGGATTACACAGCTACTAAGTGTCTGAGGTTGGATTTGAACTCATGAATATGAGTCTTCTTAACTCCAGGCCTAATCTCTATCCACAGAGCCACCTAGCTGCCCCAGGGAAATATACTAAGTTGGGCCCAAGGCTTTTAAGTCATTCACTCATGAATAATTCTGAATGTAGCTTTGCCCTTTTGACAGAAATAGCCACACGTCAGCTGTCTTGATAAATCGACAGTTTCCCTGGCACTTTGACAACGTGCGAATTCAGTGGTATGGCTATTGCCTCCTCAAATTCAGAGAGCAGCTTCTCTGTGTGTTAGGAGAAAGCCTCTGGACATTACTATGATTGATAAACTCATTCCTTGGAGCCAGTAAATTGAGGATATTCTCAGAAATCAAGGCAAATCGTGGGACTACAAGCATTCAGTAGGTCGTGGAGTAAGTCAATAAACATTTGTTGAGTACATACTACATACCAGGCACTGTGCTAAGCATTGAGGATACAAGGCAAGTCATAAGACAGTCCCTGCCCTCAAGGAGCTTACTCTCTAATTGGGGAAATGATATATAAAAAGAATCTGAAACGCAGGTGGAGAAGGGAAGGTAACCTGGAGAAGCATGATGAAGTCTTTCAAACAGAAAATTATCTGAGGAGGTGTGAGCTACAAAATTGGTTTTGTAGGATGATGAGTTTCTGGAGATCATGAAATCCAGAAAAGTAGCCAATTAGGGAAATCTTACCAGCTTGGTAAAACCTGCCTCAGTTTATGTTCCCCTAACAGAGCCTTCCAGAGCCTAGAATCACATCCGCATGAAAATAATGCAACGATTCATGTAAAATTCTTTGCAAATATCAAAACATCAAATAAATATGCTACTTTATTAACAAAAATGATAGTTGCCATTTTTATAGTGTTTTATAAATCATTTCCCTTATGACCACTATGTATAGAATAGTATAATTTTTATCCCCATTTTATAGTTATGGGAACCAAGGCTCAGCTAGGTTAAGTAATTTGCCCATGGTTACACAATTGAGAGACATCAGAGCCAACACTCTAGCCTATCTCCTCTGAGACCAGCACTCTTTCTATGGTGCCACATGAATATCTCCTTCATCATCTTATAAAATGACACAATCTGAGGTTATTTTTTGTCTTTGTGATCTCTTAAGGAAGAGGACTGCTAAGCCTAGAGGGAAAGAAGTGGTACCAACATCGCCATCTGCTGACCCCTGCCTTCCACTTCAGCATTCTGAAGCCCTATATTCATGTGATGAATGACTCTGTCTGCAGGATGCTGGTGAGAGAATAGATAGCCCAGGGACCCTAAGAGTTTTTGGGTACCCATCAAGAAACAGAACCAGCCACCATAGATAATATAAGCATCTTTTTCTGTGCCAAGCACTGTGCTGGGAACTTTGTGGTATACAGGAATGGGAGGAACCAAGGAAATTTTTTAGATGGCTTCAAAGGTCTCTAACAATTCTGAATTTATGTGTCTCTGATTGATATGGGGCTTTGTCATTTGAAAACGGCTCTAAATATATTATCTCACTACAACTCTGTGAGATAGATGCTACAGACATTATACCCATTTTGCAGATGAGCAAACTGAGGCTCAGACAGCTTTAGTTGCTTGCCTATTATCACATAGCTAATAAATGATGGGTCAAGAATTTGAACTGAGGTTCTCTAGCTTCAACTCTCTCTGCTGTGTCATGATGCCTCCTTAATATGCCTTCCCCCACCTTGGTGCAAGTCCATGCCTAGCTCAAAAAAGCTTAAAAAATGGCCCTCTTCTTCTTCCTCCTCCTCTTCACTCTCTTCTTGCCTCCTAGTAAGTCCCCCTCAGCACCCAATTCTCTCACACTATGCTCAGTCCCTCTCTTCCTCATCCAGGCAATCTAAAGTTTTGCAATGACTTGTCCTATCCTCCCCTGAAGTCCTGACTGTTACACAGCTGAATGGAATTAAGTGTTAGGAGGGTAACAGTCTGAGGAGACTAATTTACATAAGCATATTAAAGGCATTATATCATTTTAACTTCCTAGAGAAACTTAGAAATCATAAAATGTCAAGCTAGGAGAGATCTTAGAAAATAGACCTGAGAATAGTAATGAAATAATCATAATAATAAGTCTTATCCTACCTTTAAAAAAAAACAATGATATTGTATGTTTATTACCAAAAGATGAGAATACCAGTGACTCTTCCAAATTGGCAAATTAAATGTTCATGTCATTTATACAGAGTATTCATAGCTTAGATCATTAAAAAAAATCTGTAAACACTTGGAAGAAAACAATATATTGACTAAGAAGTGAAAGTGGTGTGCAAAAAGTCCACTGGATATAAAGACTAACTTGGTATCAATTTGGCAATTATTGAACAAGCTGTCTAAATACGCCATGATATTTATGCTAGTGTTTTTTTTTTTTTACTACTGAAAAGCTGTTAGCTCAGCTTCTCACTTTTGGCTTATCTATGTTCTGAAAATAATAAAATAGACCCAGATATAGTGAAAATGTGAGAGTATTTGATGCCCACTTATAAAATTGTTCTTTATTTTAAATATGCTATGAACACAATAGTATCAGGGAGACAGCTTATACTTATTATGGTTCTACTTTGGTTTAAATCCATATGGTATCATCTCTCCTAAAGAGAAATAAATTTGACTATCAAGTTAAAGAAAGAATGAAACTAAAACAGCTTATTAATCACTTGATTGACATGGATAACATCAAGCCTTATGGGTATACTAAAAAAAAATTCCTTCTTTTCATGGAATCTTTCTTCAATGATTTTGAAATGTCATTGGAATTTTACAAGTGTGAATTTCATAATGTGTATCAAGAAAAGAGAGAAACTAAAGGCTTGGAGCTTGAATCCAAAGGTCAGATTGAACTAATTGATGAAACTAATACCCACAAGTACTTTGGTCTTCTCTAGCAAGAAATATGAAACCAATATATCAAACATAAACCTAGTGATGAATGTGTTAAGAGACTTAGTGGCATCCTGAAATCAAAGTAGAATGGAGGTAAATCCACTTAAAACAATTAGAACTACAGAATGCTAGTCAATGTACAGATTTAAAATTATAAAATGCTTCATAACAGATTTGAAAAGAATATTTTTAAAACTCAATGCAATGTTAATGAAACACAGGACCCATCAACCTAAGGCAACTACAGAAACTAAACCCTTCCTCATCAAAAAGGAGAAAGAAGGATTTATATAAATATTTTGAATGCTCACAGCAAATAAGTCAAAAACCTACACAAACACCTTTGAAAAAAGCAGACATCAGTTCACCAAACAGTAGTAGAAACTGAAGATAACAAGGTACCATTGGATTTTTCAAATATAACAGAAAGGATTTTTGTCTCTGAATGGAGTTAAACAAGTAAGATCCAAGAGAAAATTCATGTGCAGCATCCGCAGGAACTCAGCCAATTTGTAGATAAATAAGCATTAAACAAATTATTAGGTCATGTAAACTTGTGTGTAGAGATGGAGAAGTTTATGAAAGCAACTCTGGACAGACCTTGACCACTAGAAGATTGGACATAGTGATCAGGGTAAATGATGTAAGGAAATGATGACTGCTATGCAACACATCACTGTAGCTTGTAAAAATTTAGTGGCTACCAAATACCTAACAGATCCTGAGGAGTAGCATTATGTTTCAATAATTGACTCTCTTTCATAGACTGGTAGATAATGAATCTCCAAACTGAAAATAGAGACCTCAAAATATGTTGGGGAACCCAATCAGTAAATTTTACCAGAACCAGACTGTCAAATCCAGTTTTTTCAACTCAGTCAGATCAAGCTCTTGGCCACAATTGTAAATATGGCATAACTAGCTAGCTAATAATAATAGCTAACATTTAAAAAGCCTTACTCTGTGCCAATGTGGCACAATGGATAGAATACCTGGCCTTGAGTCAGGAAGATTCATCTTTGTGAGTTCAAATCTGGACCCAGATATTTACTAGCTATATGACCCTGGTCGAGGACTTAACCCTTTTTACCTCAGTTCCGTGATCTTTAAAAATGGGTGGGAGAAGGAAATGACAAACCACTTCAGTATCTTTGCCAAGAAAACTCCAAATGGAAGTATGAAGAGTCAGACATGACTGAAAAACAACTCAACAACAACAAAATGTTCCAGACACTGCATTAAGTACTTTATCTTATTTGTTAATTAATTTATTTAATGATCTTATTTATTAATCTATCTTATTTGGCTCTCCCAAAAACCCTGGGAGGTAGGTACAGTTATTATCCCATTTTACAGGAGGCAAATAGATGTTATGTGACTTGTCCTTAGTCACACAGTTAGTAAGAGTCTGAGGTTAGATGAGAACTCAGGTCTTCCTGACTCCAGGCCCAGCACTATATCCCCTGTGCCACCATCATTTTGATCTATCAAAATGTAAGAACACCATTTTTAATAGATGCACCGCCATTCAGAATACTCATAATCTCCTAGCTACATGGAATAAAATGCTTCTAAGTAGACAGAAAGTAAGTAGACCCAAGCACATGGGAATAACGTGAGATCTCTATCACCCTCATTGCTCTGTCTGCTACTAAAGTTGTGTTGTGGATGCCTGAGGACTCAAACTTTTCATGAATGACACAAAGCTGTTATTCCCTTCATCTGTGTAGTTGTTCATAGAACACTAAGTGCAAAATAATAATAAAAGAGTAACTTGTCCCAGGATTGTTTTGCTCTGAGTCCCGTTAGAAAAGATGGGAATGAAATGATGAAAATGACGGTGAAGATGCTGTAACCCAGCAGAATAAATAAAAAGCATGGGGGGAAGAGGTGAGGTGTTTTCCTTTTTCTTTTCCCGGCCCTAGAGATGTACTAAAAATGCCCTTGGAGCCTACAAAATATAAACCTATATCCCAAAAGTTTTATTCAGCTACAGGCAATAGTGATTTTTTCCAACTTTGCAATAGCCCATAAGATGTTAATTACAAAACAGTAACAGGAAGATAGTGGTTTGTCCCAAGATCATTTCTATCTGAACTCTTTCACACAAGAGAAAAATGGTTCTCTGTAAGGTTAATGATTTTGATGTTGCTGCTGACAACCCCCTCAGATTCCAACCCAAGTTGTATCCAACCTGAAACAGAAGACTGAAGTACTTTTCACATAACAATGTGTTAAATCAAGAGAGGTAGAGGAAACTAACTTCTCTGAAAACCTGGAATGTAGCAAGTATAAATATGCTCCATAAGTATTGACTCCAATGCTTTGTTCACCTGTGCAATTCTTTGTTGAATGTTAAATGTAAAAGAATAATGGTAGGATAATAACTTCTCAAAGGAACGTTTCTATTTGAGCCCCATCCAAAAAGAAAAGGAGGAGAGTGAGATTAGCACTAATACTAATAGTATATATTCATTGTTTCATTGGATTAAAGAATGTCAGACCCTGCAGGGATTGTAGACATCATCCAATGTAAAAAGCCTAATTCCTCTGTTTATGTCGTCCTGCATTGTTGGGTCATTGGTCAGTAGTAATAATAATTGAGAGGGATTAAATGTCTGGCCCGGGCAAAACAGTCATGAAGTATGAGAGAATGGATTTAAACCCTGATCTTTCTGACTTCAGGTGTAGCATTCCTTCCACTATACCAGCCCCCATCAATGTTAACATTTCTGTAT
>NW_027185850.1:28265463-28282541 GCF_028583685.1 Petaurus breviceps papuanus | reverse complement strand
AAGATTCTTGGAAGGCAGCGATGACGTTGATTTTACTCTCCTGTCCCAGGACACATGGGGGAAGCTCAGCAACCAGGACAGTTCTGTGGAAATTTGTGAGTCCATCCGCCTGATGACCTTGGACAATATCATGAAATGTGCCTTCAACGTCCAGACTGGCTCCCAAACAGAAAGGTCAGTAATGAGGGATACAGAGGGAGAGGCCTATTGACCAGTACCCTAACTCCTGATAATGCATTGTACTTCCTCTTGTAGCTTCTCTACCAACTACCTCTCAACTGTGACCAAACTCTCAGAGCTCATCTTCCACCGCCTACACAGCTACCTCCATCACCATGACTTGATTTACAGGTGGAGCTCTCAGGGGCAAGAATTTCAGGCTGCCTGCCAAATAGCACATCAGCACCCAGGTGTTTCCTGCACCCTGGGCTACCTCTGCATGCTGTTTAGTTCACTGACTCCTGTTGGCTGGGATACTCAATTCAATTCAATTCAACAAAAAATAAATTAATCACCCACCATGTACCAAGAACTCTGATTAGCTCTGTGGACCCAAAGAAAGGAATGAAACAACATCTGACCTTGTAGAGCTTACATATTACCTTGGAGATAAAATAAACACATTGATAAATAAATACAAAATATAGGCAAAGAAATTTGGAGAAAGGGCTAACCTTTGGGGAATATAAGAACAAACCTTTGAGAGGAGTTGAGCTTTGGGACTCCTACAGGAGCTAGGGATTCCAAGGGCAGAGGAGAGGAGGGAGAGCATTCCAGGTGTAAGAGACATATTTTTGGGTCTCTAGTGCTGGAATTGAATTGAATTGGAGCAAAATCAGCCTTCAAATAAGATATTAGGTCAAATATTATAATATGTATTTTTAAAATAATTTTATGTTTATTAAGTAATTCCATAATGCTTTTAGTTTAGTTAAGTTTTTGTTTGTTTGTTTGTTTGCTTTTTGGAGGAGGGAAGGCAGAGCAATTGGGGTTAAGTGACTTACCCAAGGTCACAAAGCTAATAAGTATTAAGTGACTGAGGCCGGATTTGAACTCAAGTCCTTCTGACTCCAGGGCTGGTGCTCTATTCACTGCACCACCTAGACACCCCTATAATATGTATTTGATAAGGATAAATTTAAAAGATTACACTCAAGTTAAAAATGTCAATTTCATAAGTACAAGATTGGGGAAACATGGTTAGAAAGCAGTTTCTTTGAAAAAGATTTGAGGTTTCCAGTTAAACCACATGTTAATATGAACCAACAATATCAGAGGGAAGGAATATAATGCTATTATAGGCTACATTAAGAGAAATATAGTTTCAGTGCAGCTAGGTGGTGCAATGGATAGAGGACTGGTCCTGGACTGAGGAGGATCTGAGTTCAAATCCAGCCTCAGACACTTACTAGGTATGTGACCCTAGGCAAGTCATTTAACTCTATTTGCCTCATACAAAAAAGTACAAGAAATAAAGTTCTAGGAATAAGGAGAAGATATGCCACAATATTCTTCCCTAGACAGGTCAAATCTACAGTATTTTGCAGATTTCTGGCTGTCGTTTTTCAGTGGATCACTAGGGCTATTTAGTCCGGAGAAGACCTAGAGGAAACAAAATAGCTAAATTGAAGAATTAATTTGCTTAGCCCTGGGAGCAAAACAAGGGACAGTAAGTGGAAGCTGTATAGAGGTAGATTGAAACTGTCACCTCAAACTGTCAACTCCAAACATAGTGAAGTCAAATGAGACCCAAAGTGAACTGCCAGTCCCAGAGACAACTCTCTGCAGAATCAGCGACAATAATTAGTTCATGTTCTTCATGCTAAGAGGAAAATATTTTGAACTTTCCCCCAGCCCAAATCATCCAAGAAAGGAGGGAAGCCCTCAAGAATGATAGTGAACAGGACAAGATACAAAAGAAGAAGTACCTGGATTTTCTGGATGTTCTTCTCGGTGCCAAAGTAAGTCTGCCAAATATCTGAGCAAACCAACCCAACACTTTGATTCCATTCAATTCAGTGGAACCACCACTTATTAGGCACTTACCTTATGCCTGACACAATTCTAAGTGCTGGGGACCCAAAGACAAAAATGATAATAATCCCTGACTTCAAGGAATGTACATTTTACTGGAAAATCAGGACATATGGAAAGACAAGTAAATTGGTTGTTTGATTGAAATAACCAATGAATTAGATTAAATGAAATTGTCAGAGAAGTTCAGTCAACTGAAAGGACTAATTAGCCCCCAACTCTTCATTTTGATGAGAAGGTGGAATTCTATAATTTAGACTATGTGATTAAGTCATTTAAACTATTTATTAAGTACCTATTCATGCTGAAGAATATGGTAGCCACTGGGACAGACAAAAAAAAGTAGTCAAGACATGATGCCTGGTCTTATGGAAATCACTGTCTAGTGGGGATATGAAACAAACATAGATGACTGTGATGTACAATGTCACTTGAGAAATCCATTAGGGACATGAAAACACAGTGCTCTGGGAATTCAAAGAGAAAGTTGTCATTGGGGGAGGGGAGGCTCTATGAATGTCATCAACGGATGTCTATGAATGATGTTTGAAATCAGAACCCCTTATGGATTGAATTACTTTCTACCACAGTCACTCTTATATTTTGCCAATTGAAAATATCATTTAAAAATTGAATTTGGATAAAGAAATACTTCTATCCTTTTTTCAGGGTGAAAATGGAGAAGGTTTATCAGATGAGGAGCTGGAGGCTGAGCTTAACACATTTGTGTTTGGTGGCCATGACACCACAGCCTCTAGCCTTTCCTGGCTCTTCTACTGTATGGCCATGAACCCGGATCATCAACACCTATGCCGAGAAGAGATCAGAAATATCCTAAAACTTGGGGACACCATTACCTGGTAAGAACATCAAACACTTAATCCTAATTCCTGGGTTCTTTGCTGTTTGTTTCCCTCCTCGGGCACCATGGCTGCCCATCACTTATCCTTCTTTCTTCAAACCAAGGTCCCTTGGTATGTTTTAGTTTTGTAAAAAGTACTTAACACAGTTTCTGCAACAGAGTAGGCACTATATAAATGCTTGCTCCCTTCCCCCTTCTCTTCTCTAGTTTGTCTTTGGCTCTCAATGCAAACAGTACCACCAGGTTGTTCCAAGTACAACCTTGGTACAATGTAGTGTATAGTGATGACAGTGTACAGTAATGAAAACTTCAAGTCCTCTAGCACTTCAAAAGTCACATGATGATACTCTCATCATGGCAAAGGAAGTCAAGAAGATAGGGACGTGTTTTCCTCCCCTATAAAAGTATTTCTTGGTGATGTGACTTCCTCCTTCACTGATCCCAGTGGCTCTTGATCCCACCACTGGAATACTGAGTTCTAAACTTCTTGCTACCTTATATATACTCTACAGGCTTGACCAAGTCTTTTTACCCAATCCCAACATGTTTCCTGTGTATGTTATTTCATTTCATCCAATGACTTTGTTTTTTCTAAGTTGATCAAGAATGTTTTGCACCTAGTTTAATGCTTTTGATTGGTTGGTTCGTTGAATAAAGGTGGTCTCACCTGATGGAAGACATCAGGTTGTAGAGTATCTGTTAGTTACATTAAGCAGGATGGGGTGATTAATTTATTCAATCAAGCTCACCTTTACAACTGTAATAGCTTTCTTAACTGCCCTGTCACCCAATTGACCCATATGAGTTTGCTGAAACTGAACACCTGTTGCAGCAAGCACCCCAGTGTCCCCAGGGTGCCTGCTCACACAGGTTCTTGGATCTGCTTTGTTAAAGGAAAGCAACTCAAAATGGGTTAACAAGCTTACTTTAATCAGTCAGACATATATCGTTTACCTTGTTCAGGAGAAAAGGTCAGCACCCTGAACCTCAAAGTATACAGGCATAATTATCAAGACAGAAACATCAAGTGGACAGATTTCCAAACTGTCCAACCATTACATCCATACCCAGTCAACATCTGGGTTTCCACATTCTGGGTTTTTCAAAGCCGGGAGACTTTCAACAACGGCTTCCCAGAATTCAGATCAAATCACAGAACACTTCTCAAAGTGAGTCCCAAAACAAAGCTACACATCAGGGCTTATATAACCTTCTCCTGGCTCAGAGAATGTAACAACCTTATTGACTCACTGGCCAATCAAGAAGTATCTACTGAAAAACAAGCCTCCCCCACCCCAGGCTTCAGGTGCACATTAGCCTAGGGGCAGGGAAGATCTTTAAAATTTACATTCTTATTACAACACCCCAGATCATTTTCTGGCAACTGCTCTCTAGTCAGGTTTTTCCTATCTTGAACTTTAAAGGTTGATTTTTTTTGTTCTGAAGCATAAGTTTTTATATTTACCCCTGATTGTTGTAATCTTCTTACATTCATCCCAGTGTTCTAGCCTATCTTTATGAATTCTGACTTGGTCCTTCAGTGCATTAGACAGACTCCCTAGTTCTGTGTCAACTACAAATGAGATAGAGTCCATCTATGCCCATTTACCAAAGTTATGGATAAAAGTTGTATATGTGAGAGGATAACACACAGATACCTGAGACGGACTGGTAATATAAGAAGCCATCAATTACTGTTCTTTGGGTCCATCTATTCAACCAATTCCTGATGATGATGATGATGATGGTGAGGATGATGATGATGATGATGGTGATGGTGATGATGATGGTGGTGGTGATGATGATAATGTGATGATGATGATGTGATGGTAATGTGATGATGATGATGGTGGTGATGGTGATGATGATGGTGATGATGATGGTGATGATGATGGTGATGATGATGGTGATGATGATGATGATGCCTAGCAAGTTTTCCAAAGCACTTTACGTATATGATCTCATTTTGCTCTCATAACAACTGTGTGATGTGGGTGCTATCATTATCCCCATTTTACAGATAAGGACACTGAGGCTTATAGAGGCTAAAAGACTTTCTGTAAGGTACCTCCCTCTTGAGTGTCTGAGTTGGGATTCAGATTCAATTCTTCCTGCCTTTCAGTCCAGCATTCTATTCACCACTTTCCTGCCTGGTCCTTCTATTGTATAGCCTGCATCTCTCCATCTTGTCCACAAAATAGCAAGAGAGCCTTTGTGAATTGATATGCTAACCTCTAGACAAACTCTATTTAGAGCATTTTCCTAATCTACTTGACTCTTGTAACCCTGCCAAAAAAGGAAGAGAAAGAAACAAGACTGAACTGGCATGGCCTCAGCCTGATGATGCTATCTGGCCTTTTGGTCACACTGTCATTCAAAGCACTCATTCAGTTTTGCAAAGCAACACTCTTATGTTATCTCATCTGACTTTTACCGCAAACCTGTGATGTAACAGATATATATCATCATCATCATCATCATCATCATCATCATTCCTATTTTATAGGTGAGAAAACTGAGACTGAGGCACAGGATCTTGCCCATGGGTTCTGAGCTAGTAGCACTATAAGGTTTGCAATGAGCTTTACATATCTTACCTGATATCAGTGCTGTGAGGTAGGTGCCATTATTATCCCATTTCACAAATGGGGAAGTTGAGACATTAAAAGATTCTCTGACTTTCCTGTGATCATACATACATAAGTATCAGGAGTGGGACTTGAACCCAGTCATCTCTTGACTCCAAGTTCAGCACTCCTTCCATAAGACCACATTGCTGCTTCTAGATTTTTAGTAACTATCACTTTAATAATACATTCTATGATTTATATTCTTAATAATAAGAGTAATTCAAAATTAGTTTAGCTTTGGAATGTGGTCTTTTTTTTGCTTATTTCAAATGAGAACTCCCATTTTTATGGTGCTAATTTAGACATTTTCCTTATAATAACCTGTGAGGGAGGAAATGCAAAAATTATTGTAACTATTTTTCTGATAAAGGAACTGAGATTCAGAGAATAGAAGTTGCTTGCTGTTAGAAGCAGAGGCCAGAATTGAATTCAGGCCTTTTTGCCCCAAATCCAATTATTTTAATGACCAGGGTACCCTTTAATGAAAATTGGAAATACACAAGCCCAATGACAAAGCTCTAACCCAATTGCTGGGTTTCAAAGGGCTAGGAAATGGTCTGGTTTTTCAATCTTGCTTGCCTCAGCATCCCATATGGGGTGAATATTAGGCATATCATAGCCTAAATTGATCTGATATCTTTCATCCATTGCCAACTTGAGATGGATTATTATATCACAGATATGGAGCTGGAAGGAACCTTAGGGGAAATCAAATCCCTAGTCCCCTCCTTTGATTGAGTGATTTGTCCAAAGTCACACAGCTGGTAATTAAAAGAGCTGGATTTTAACTGAATTCCTCTGATTCCAAGTCCACCACTCCTCACTGCACCTACCTGCCTTCTAAGAGGTAGAACTCCAAAATCCCAGTGGTCCTTATAGATCTGATGGAGACCCTAGCCAAAAACCCTTATCTTTCCATCTCTTTCTTGTCTATGTTTCCTCACAGGGACCACCTAGACCAGATGTCCTACAGCACCATGTGCATCAAGGAAGCCCTCCGCCTCTACCCACCTTGCATCACCATAGCTAGGGAGCTTAGCAAACCTATCACCTTCCCAGATGGACGTTCCTTACCCACAGGTATCAGTCTGCCTGCCCAACATAATCAGTTCCCTCTAGAATTCATTGCCCCAGGGATCAGAACTAAGGAGCCTTTTGGTTCATGAAGGAGCTAGGAAATAATGCTAAATTCCTAATATTGGGTTCATAGTGGGAACTTAATACAGAATGATTGAGTTTTAAAATACACCTTATAGAAACAGAACAAGAAAGACATATAGAGACAACTTCAAGTATTGAAAGGGCTCTTACAAAGAAGAAAAGTTAGACTTTATGTAATATGAGTCAGAAGGTACTTTAAACATCATCCAGTCCAACATGGATATAAGAATCTGCATTTTCTTCGATCTTGAGAAGTATTCATCCATCTTTTACTTGAACACTACCAGAGATGGGAAATTAACTATGCCACAGACAGCCTAATTTAATTTTGGAGAGCTCTAATTGTTAGGAATTTTTCCTTATATCAAGCTAAAGTTTGCCTCTCCATAGTTCCTAGACATTATTTCTGTCCTGTGGGGTCAAACCAAGACCAGCTAATCCAGGCCTTCAGATACATGGGGACAGTGATCTTGTTTTCCCCTGAGACTTCACTTCTCCAGATTTATATGGTGCCTTTTAAGCCACTCCTAAAATCCTGTTGAATTTGTCCTTCCGTGGAGCCTTGTGGAGCTCACCATATCAGTCAGTCAACTAACCTAAGCACCCAGTTGTGCCATGTTGGGGTTACAAAAAAAGGAAAATGTTGAAGATCAGGAGAAGATAAGGGAATTATGCAGTAATGTCCAGGAAGTACTTCTGAAATACATGAATCAGCTATAAAATAATGAGGGTATAATGCAGCCATACCTCCTAATTGGGAGAGTACAAAATGTTCAGAGGTACCTGTTATGCAAGGTACAATGCGAAGAGGGAAAAGAAGGGTCCAGAAAAGGAGCTCTAGGAAAGTACAGGAGAGGAAGGGTGCTTTGAAGGGGGAGGGAAATATATGGAATGAATATCTCTCTCTCTCTCTCTCTCTCTCTCTCTCTCTCTCTCTCTCTCTCTCTCTCTCTCTCTCTCTCGTTGTGTGTGTGTGTGTGTGTGTGTGTGTCCCCTCTCCCTCCCTCCCTGTCTAGGTATGATAGTTGTCCTCAACATCTGGGCTCTCCATCACAACCCTGCTGTCTGGGAAAAGCCTCAGGTATGACTCATTCTAACCCAAATGTTTCACAGAAACAATCACACTTTCTGAACCTCGGATCCTCCCTCCTAAAATGTGTAACTGGACTGGAAAGTCTCTTGGGAACCTTTCAGCTCTAAGTCTAAGAGTCAAGTATCCAATGAATTAAGTTACTTCAAGTGCCAAAGTAATTTTCACTGATGTAGGTCCTCCCTCATTTAACACGAAGAGACCATTAGCTCCAATCATTCCATCCTTCCTTCATTCATTCCTTGAAGGAACATGTATTTTCTACCTATCATAGTCCAGTCCATGCCCATCTCTAGCAAATGTTCTTGATAAGTTGCTGAGGCTGAGAAAACTTATCACCTCCAATCACTTCTCTGATGATGAACTTCTCCCTAAGAAGGGAGGTTTTCAGAGCATAGAGCCTGATTTATGTGCTTGACCCTAGGCTCAAAGCTGGTCCAGATTAGTAAGGTCTAGCAAGTTGTTTCTCCTCTAGGAGAGCCTTCAAACCACCCCCCCTCCCCTGCCCCAGCCAGGATCATCTCCACACCATGACAAGTCTTTCTTAGGAAGATAACAGTGGAAGAAAATTTAAGGGAGAAATAAAACACTTTTATTTCAATAGCCTGGAATTGGTAGCATTAGGTTAGGTTTTTTGTGGGGAACAGGGGGATAGAGTGGAAGGACCATTACTTAGATCTTTCACTAAAGTCTTCTAATGTCTCCTTTGTGGAAGGTGGTGATCCGGGGATCTCTAAGGTTCTACCAGAAGTGAAAACCCTCTAGAAAGGAGACATCAAACATGTGACCCATGGGCCACAATCTTGAGTGAGCCCAAACCAATTTAAATTCTAACCCAAATGTTTCACAGAAGCAATCACATCCAAACTCACTCTGGCAGATACTCAAATACATATTGCTCTTTCCCAACAGTGCTAAATGACCTGAAGGCCTTGACTCCCACCCTGCCTCTGCTTCTTAAATATTGCATTGTGCAGCCTACCTAATCTTTCTGAACCTCGGATCCTCCCTCCTAAAATGTGTGACTGGACTGGAAAATATTGAACAAAATAAATAAATAATGTTAATGGTTTTCTAAGCCAATATTTGGCCTGCAGAGATCCTTATGTATGGTTTAATGGCCCCCATTTCCATTTGAGTTTGATACCACTGCTCTAGAAGATCATTCCCCACCTCCTCGAAGGTTCTGAGTATGGGCTAATAGATGGACAGTGTAGTATCTGCTTGACTTCCAAGGATCAGTCAAGCTAAGTCCAGAGAGGTTGGTCACCCAGAGGTTTGCTTTTGTGATGGATAGTTGGAAAGTCTCAGTCATAGAAATTTATGAAGAAGGCCTATCTTGGAACATATAGAGGGACTGCGATCTCTACTGACAGAGAGAGGGCCTCCATTGATGAAGCCCAGGCTCCTTCAAGTATTGGCAATGCTAGATTACAAAGTAGACCCATCAGAAGCTCTAGACAGTGAGTATGGCCAGGGGATGGCCAGGAGAAACTGTACCCAGCATGACCTTCCATCCCTGAAAATGGCCCAGGGGAGACTTGGGGCTGCACAGACTACAACAAAAACTAGGAGTCCAAGGATGTAACAGAGTTCAGCCCTCCAAGCCAGCTACTCAGGACCATAAAAGTCCTCTTTTGCCTGGATTTTTGTCTTGTTCATCTAAACTCAAAATTAACCAAATAAGTACCTCTTTTCTTTCCTTCTTTTAATGGAGTCCAACTATAGTCTATTAGTATCAAAGATCTGATTGTGACATGACGAGAAAAGTGTTTGTCTTACAGAACATCAATAGCAAAGTTCAGATCTGATCTGTTTATTTAGAAAAGAACATAGCCTGGTTAGTGCCAAAGTGCCTTTTTTTTTTCAATTTGAGTTCAATGCAAAGAGCTAAATTTGAGATAAAGTCTTGAATGTTTAATTACCTAGGGCCAACTTGTGAGCAATTTTTTTAAAACCCAAGAAATGTATTCATTATAGTGTGGGGGGTCTCATTGCAGGTCTTTGACCCCCAAAGGTTCTCCCAAGAGAATTCCATGAAGAGACACTCCTATGCCTTCTTACCATTCTCAGCTGGACCTAGGTGAGGATGCACTAAGTAATTGTATCGGGTACCATAGTGAAAATGACCAAAAATTTTTATTTGGAAACCACTTCCTCCCCTCAGCCTTCTCCCCACTTGGGTTCTCTTTTGTTGGATGAAGTTATGACCATAATTGGTTGGTTCAGGAGTTAAATCCGATATAGAGATAACAGAATTTCAAATTCAAGCAATAGTTCATCATACAGTTAGTTTCAAACACAGAGCATATGGAGATGAGCAATATGAAATGAAAGTTAGGTTGGAATCAGACTATGGAAGGCCTTAAATGTCTGAGTAAGGCATGTGCATCTTATCCTAAAAGCAATAGACAGAGACTGAAGGTATTTATAAAGGGGATTATTTGGTTCACTTACCACAACCTAACCACTAGCCTTACTCATCTATCTTGAAGAATGCTATGTGCCACTGGTCACAAGGGGAACTCAGAAAGCATAGAAATAGAGCAGTAGGACCTGTCACTACTCCGAGAAAAATGACTAAGAGAGCACATCCCAGGGTTGGTGAGTGAGGAAGTCAACTAGATGAATGGAGCCTCTGTAGGAGCCAAAGGTACTAATCAGGCTTGGCATTAAGAGAGGCGTGAGGTGTCAAAAAAAGAACAAAGGATTCAAAGTCAGAGGATCTCATCTGCATCCCTGATATTTAGTGGGATGTCAAAAGTATCACTGACACTTGGTGGAATAGGATAAATGATGGATATAGGGCTTTTTAAAATTTACAATAAACAGAACAGACAAAAGGCAGGGGATATAATAGCATTTCAAATTAAGAAGTTATATTGCTGTGATGAAATTTAGAAAGCAAAGGGGATAACATAATGGAGAGCATTTGGGAGAAACCCAACAAGTTTGTTGGTTTGTGGAGTCTGTGCTAAATACCACCTAGATATAAAGAGAAAATCCATGTGGAGTTCAAGAAATGGGTTACAATTCATTACAATGGGTTATATTATTATCATGGTAGTCTGGGATAGTAGTGATAGGAAATGTCCATTATCTGGACATATGGTATCTTTCCTTGCCCAAAGGAGAGTAGACCATAACTTCTTGGCTTGTTTGAAGGGAAATTTGATCCTTTGCACAGTGAACAAGTCAGTGATTAGAAGTTGTCATCTGGGGCAACTAGGTGGTGCAGTGAATAGAGCACCAGCCCTGGAATCAGGAAGATCTGAGTTCAAATCCGGCCTCAGACACTTAACACTTACTAGCCGTGTGACCTTGGGCAAGCCACTTAACACCCATTGCCCTGCCTTACCCCTCCAAAAAAGAAAAAAAAAAGAAGTCATCATCTGTTTCTGATTCTCATTAACAAAGACAAACTGGGATGTGGTGGAAATGACAGGAATCTTAAGGAGGATTGACCATGCCCTGTTAGAAATTGTAATAAAGGAAAGAAAAGCAAGACATAGTCTGAAATGTAACCTAGATTTCAAAAGGTTTGGGAAAATAAGGTAGGATCTCATGGACTAAAATTCTATAGGGGAAGTCAGCATAGGAGTCCCTCAGCCAATCAATCTACCAGTAAGCAAGCATTTATTAAGAGCTTACTATATGCCAAGCACTGTGTTAAGCATCTGGGATAAAAATAAAGGCAAAACAAAAAAAAACAGTCTCTGCCTTCCAGAAACTCACATTCCAATGGAGAAAACATATTAATATCTAGGACCATGTAAGATAAGTAGAGACACACAGAAAGTAATCTTAAAATATTAGCAGCTGGGGGAACCAGGGAAGGCCTCCTGCAGAAGGTGAGATGTAAGCTGAGACTAGAAGGAAGGGAAAATAATAGGCAGAGGGAAGAGGACAGCAAATTCTAGGTGGGGAAGGAAGATGGTGTAATCAGTGCTTAAGCATGGAGATGGAAGATAGAGTATCACATTTGAGGAAGTATAAGGAATCCATTGTAGCAAGATCCTCCAGAATAGGTAAGGTATAAGGAGCTAGAAGGTAGAAAAGGATGAGGATATGAAGAGCTTTAAAAACCAAAAAAAGAAAGGATTTGATATTGATATTGTAGTTGCTAGGAAGCCACTAATGCTTACTCAGCAGGGAGGTAACATGATCAGACCCATGCTTTAGAAAAATCACTTTAACAATTCAGGGGAGAATGGATTAGAGTAAAGAGAGACTTGAGACCAGGCCACCAACCATAAGGCTATTTAATCATTCAGGTGAGAGGTGATGAAGGCCTGAACCAGGAAGGGAGGACAGAGCAGAAAATGTATTCAGGTAATGCTGAGAATGTCAAAACAACAAGTTGTGGATGCATTGGAGATCTGCTGTGAGTGAGAGTGAGAAGTTGAGGATGACACCTGGGTTGTGGGCCTCCAACACTCATAGCAGTGTAGATAAGTGGATGGAGTCTGGAATCCTGCCTCAGTCACTCACTTAGCCATGGACCCTGGATAAGTCACTCAGTTTCTCAGCTCTTGTCTTCTCATCTATAAAATGGAGATAATAAGGCCTGGACCATGAGGATGTTGTAAGGATTAAATAAGAGAACATATCTTAAAGTACTACATAAGTGCTAGCTGTGGTTAATAATCATAATTAAATTAAGTTGGGATAACAAGAGGTTTGGGGAGAAAAGATGGTTTGGGACATTTCAACTTGAGAGCTACAAGACATCCACTACATTCAGTAGATAGATATCCAAGAGCCAGCTGGAGCTCCATGACTAGCTCAGGAGAGAAGTTAGGGCTAAAAATCAAGATCCAGGAATCATTTGCAAAGAGAAGACAATTCAGCCCATGTGACATCAACGAGTGGGATGATTTAGAGTGAAAAGAGGAGGGGGACCAGGACAGATTTCTGGGGAATATCCATGATTAGAGAGCATGACCTGAATGCTGAACTAGCAAGAGACTGAGAAAAAGCAGTTGTAGAAATCAGAAGAGAACAAGGAGAGAGCAGTGTCATGAAAACCTAGAGAGAGTGAATATCCAGAAGGAAAGGGTGATTAACACTGTCAAATGCTACAGGGAGATCAAGGAGGAATGGGATTGAGAAAAAGCTCTCAATTTTGCCTATTAAGAGACCACTGGTCACTTCAAAGGGCAGCTAGGTGGTGAAGTAGATAGAACATTGGGCTTGGAATCATGGTCATGCTTACAGTATGTAAAGCAGTTGAAGGGCCTACATTGTGTTTAACCTGGGGTATTCAATATTTTTTGATCATTTGGGGGCACATGTACATGATGGTTTTCTTCATGTATTAGAAGGGATATCATAGGGAAGAAGAATTAGATGTTCCTAAACATCTGCTTAGTTTGAGACAGCAGAACTAGGCTTGGTATGGATAGGTCAAGTTCCAAAAAGGGATACCTAGGGGGAGGTGGGTGTCTCAGTGAATAGAACACTAGCCCTGGAGTCAGGAGTACCTGAGTTCAAATCCAGCCTCAGACACTTACTAGCTATGTGACCCTGGGCTTAGCCTCACTTAGCCCCATTGCTTCAAAACAAAAAAAGCATATCTAGATTTGTTAAAAGGAAAAACTCCCCTAACCAATAGAGTTGTCCCAAAGGAGAAAAAACTGCCTAGGGAGGTGGTGGTTCTTCCCAAATGAGTGAAAGACTATATGACTACTTGTTTGGGATTTTGTAGGCAGGTGGAAACACTTCCCAATTGTTCATCATGTGTATAAGGCCTCAAAACCTCCTTGAATTAATCAAAGACATTTCTAATTAAGTGACACAGGAAGTCCGTTCCGATTGGGTGAAGGATATTTGGGCATACCCCAAGAATTGTGTGTAAAAGGAGGTTCTAATTCAGGACCATGGAGAGAGACATGAAGGGAAAGACCGTTGAAAGGAACAAATAGGTACCTTGAGGGCTGAGCCTGAAAGATCAGCAGCATAGTTGCGTAGGACCACTGCAAAGGAAGAAAAAGAAAATAGAACTAAGTTGTGGCAGGGAAGGAGATGAAGGAGGGCCATCAGGTCTATAGTAATCATAGAGCAAAAGGTTCCGGCCAAAGTCATCTGTTCAAAGACCAAGGGAAATTCTAAAACAGGGTCTTTTCTTTCCTCAACTTCCCCTCCCAGTGCTTGTCTATTAACCAATACTTGTGAGATACTCCTCTGCTTTTTTACCCAATTGTTTCTGGTAACAGAGATCATAGGTTAGAAAGAAAGAAATATTCAGTAAGTTAAGGCAGAGAGCCACATCTCTACCAAAATATCTAACTTTTTTCCCTTACAGGAAGCACAGAGTGACTCTCATGATATTTCTAATTTTTTCTCTAATACAAACTCCTTTAAGCAGAGGGGGAGGAAACTGTGTGTACCTGAAAGGTCATTGTATTGCCCTATACTTAAAATGAGCAAATTACTATAACAGGATATCATACTATCACAGCTGCTATTTAGGACCAAAGTGTCCTTAGACAAGTCAATTCCACTTTCTCACCTCAATATATTTCTTTGTAAAATAAAGGGGTTGAATTAGACATCTCTAAGACCATTCTTTGAATCATGGACATATGTTTCAGTCTTTTTATTCAAGGACCTAAGGTTTTAGCATCAATATGCTTCAAGAGGAAAATGAAACAAAACTTACCCAAGCTTCAATTTCTCCCCTTTCCTTCCCAGGAATTGCATTGGGCAGCAGTTTGCCATGCTGGAGCTGAAGATGGGACTGGCCCTAACTCTTCTCCGTTTTGAGCTGTTGCCAGATCCAGAGAAGCCTCCAATCCCAATGCCCCACTTAGTTCTCAGGTCTAAGAATGGAATTCATCTGTACCTAAGACCATTCCACTAGTTCTGCTGGTCCTAGGGATGGATACTGTGACCCAGTTGGAAAGTCTCTTCACTTAACAGCCAACGATTCAAGTAAACATATACAAACAATACAGAATTGATTGTTTCTTCTTTTTTCTGTTGTTTTGAACTGGATTTTGTGATTTGGGGACTGAGAAGGGATTAAGGGTAAGGGGAGATTTGCCTTCCTAAATTTTTTTTGACTTGAATGGTTATTAACAATGTAATAATAAACCTGGGGTCCTTATGTGCATATTAGAGTAAGACTGGGCATGAGGTGTCCTACGGTGCTGAGAAAAAAACACTCAGAGAATGAGAATTTGACTTCAGATAATCCAGCAAGTAGATAACCAAAAGTGACTCTTGTCATTTTATTTGGACCATGAACAAGGGCAAGCATGATTTTTGACAAGGTGTCTGAGGCAGTATTAATGAGCAGGTCATTTATATGGTGCCAAAACACATGGTAAATGTGCGTTAGAAAGGACAAGGATTGGTATTCCCATTCTACAGAGGAGGAAATGAAGACTTGGGAATAAGAACTACACCCAAGACCACAAAGCTAGTACTTGGCACAGCCTGAAGTCAAATGAAGCCTCATCATCTTTCCACCTACCATGCAGAGATAGGACTACTCAGGTTCATCTCAATGTCAAGTCAATAATCAGGATCAAGGGCACAGACTCAGAATGTAAGGCTAGGGACAAGGATACTCGAGGTCACAGAGGCGAAGGCCCCAGTGCTGCACAGTGCCTACCACATAGTGGGTACTAAATATTTATCAATTAATTGAGTGGTCAATTGCAGTGAAGAAGAAAAGGGGAGGGAGGGAAGGAGAGAGAATAAGAGAGGAGAGGAAACAAGAGGGGGTAAAAGGAGGGGGAGGAGCAGGAAGAGGAGAGAGACAGACAGAAGAGAGGGGGGAAGGGTGAAATGGGAGAAAAGGGAGAGCCTGTTTCCACCATTGGCTTCTCTGTATCCTTAGACAAGTCTCTACTCATCTATATAATGAGGATACAAATACTCATACTTCTACCTTTGAGAGTTTTTGAGAGGAAAACACTTTGCAAATCTTTGTAGAAATTTGAGTTATTATTTATGTTGTTATTAGCATACCTGCAATGATACTCCCCAGGAATTAAGGTGATCATGATGACCCTGACCTTGCTGAATCATGTGGTGTTGCCCAACCCTTAGAAGCCGAACTTTAATGAGATAAGCAGAAAGATCCTTAGAACTCCTAGGGGAAAGTGTTGAAGCTGCCACTAGCCCTAGAAAGGGCACACAGGCCCCCTTCCCATCTGGGAATGCCTGCATACAAGAACTGAGAGCAGAGACTCCTATCCTCTGGGTTTTCACTTTCTAAAGTGGCCCTTAGGCTGTGGTTGAAGAGCTGATTGCCTTGGCAAGAGGAAAAGCAAGAGTTAAGGGTTGGGGCTGAGCAGTGATGTTCCAATGCATGGATGCTTCCTTGGTAGTATTCCTGTGTTTAGGTAATCATTGGGTATATCTCAACTCCTGTGATAGAGTTGTCTGAGGTCTTGGGCACAGAGAGTACTGAAGGGCTAGGCCATGATGACTGACAGGTTCAGAGACCTCAGCTGCATCCTTAACCACCCCTTCTGAGCTCTTCTCTATGGAATCGAGCAGGTCTGAGTTATAGGTAGGAGTGACTAAATGTAGCTGATAAGAGCAGCTTCTTTATAGAATCTTAGGACTGGAAGTGAAGATATCAAAGTCTAATCTCATTTTACAAGAAGTGGAGGGGAGTAGGTATTTTTTCTCCATACACAGCTCCCATTTCCCTTGGCATTGATCCCCAAGACATTCACAGGCCCCCCTCTTTCCCAAAGTTGTCATTTAGGATGACTAGGCTTCATTAAACACTTTGGGGATTGTTGGCCAAGATCACAGAGTCTCAGATGGGAGAGATCTCAAGTTAGCATTCAGTGTAATCCTTTACCAAAACAAGAATCCCTTCTGCCACATCTGGGAGAAGTGGGCATCCAGACTTGCTTGAAGACCTCCAGTGAGGAGGGACCCCCTCCCTCCCAAGGCAGTCCCTTCTACTTTAGGACAGCTTCAAATGCAAGGAAGGGATCAAACCCAAGTTACTTCTTTCAACTTGCCCTCATCGCTCTTAAGTCTGCTCCGTGAGATCAAATAGAACAAGGCTGATGCCTCTTCCAGGTGATAACCCCCAGACACTTGAGGCAGCTTTCATGTCTCTTCTTTGGGGTCTTCCATTTTCCTTTTCCAGGTAACATCAAATTCAACTGATCCCATTGGGACCCATTTTGGAATCCTCTTACCAGGCTGGTCACCTGCTCTGACTGAACACAGTATGGTTTGTCACTGTCCACTGTTACTACTTTGTGGATTGTGGTACTCTGCTCTCTCTCTCTCTCTCTCTCTCTCTCTCTCTCTCTCTCTCTCTCTC
>NW_027185850.1:28245090-28265453 GCF_028583685.1 Petaurus breviceps papuanus | reverse complement strand
TCTCTCTCTCTCTCTCTCTCTCTCTCTCTCTCTCTCTCTCTCTCTCTTTCTCTCTCTCTCTCTCTCTCTCTCTCTCTCTCTCTCTCTCTCTCTCTCTCTCTCTCTCCTTTCTCTTCCTCTCTTTTTATGTCTCTGCCCTCTCTCTGCTTCTTTCTCTATCACTCTCTTTCTCTCCTTTTCCTCCTTCCTCTCCATCTCTTTCTATGTCTCTGCTCTTCTCTTTTCTCTCTCTGCCTCTGTCTTTCCATCACTTTATCTCTATGTCTCCCTCAATTTTGTTTTTCCTTCAGGAATTTTAAAGATTTGGAATTCTCAAACATGACCACAAGGGGGCAAAATAACTCACAGAATTATAACATGATAGATTATCAGAGCTGAAAGGGATTAAACATAGAACATGGAATGTCAAGATCAGTAGGGATTTTAAAACAGGAAATGTTAAAGCTAGGAAGATGTTAGAGCCTAGAATGGAGAATGTCAAGGTTGGCTTTGACCCTATAACCTAGAGTATCAAAGCTGGAAAGGACCTCAGAACATAGAATGTCAAAAACATAAGGGATCTTAGAACCTAGAACAAAGAATTCCAGAGCTGAGAAGGGCCTTAGAACCTAAAAGAAAGAATTTTAAAGCTGAGGTTAGAGGTAGAACAGGGGGAACAAGAATTTTTAAGTGCCTTCTATGTACCAAGCACTGTGCTGAGCACTTTGCAAATATCTCATATGTTCAGCCTTATATAATCTAGACTGTCAGAGCTGGGACAGATGTTAGAACAGAAAATGTCAGAGCTATGGGGGACTTTAGAACAAGAGGATGTAGGTACCTGGAGACACCAGATTCTAAAGACCAGGTTGGTGAACTGAGATTCAGGCTCTGTCAGAAACCCAGTGATCTGGCACTATAAGCTTCTAACTTATTCATTTGAGTACTGCTTTGATAAATAAATATATATATATATATATATACACACACATACACACACACACACACACACACACACACACACACACACACACATATATATATATATATATATATATATATATATATATATGTATGTATATGAGGAAGCAACCCTTCCTGGGCCTCAGGAAGGATATCTTGTCAAGGGAGGCTACATAGACATATATAGTTATATATGTATAACTGGAGGGGATGGCCAGAGGCATCACACAAATGGTAGCCCTTGAGCTAACCTGTAAAGGACACTAGGAATTCTAACTAAGAGGCAGAGGTGATGGAGGAGGGAACAACCAGTGCATTGGCAAGGAGATGGAATGTAGAACACTGTCTATGAGTGACAGCAAGAGGAGCACTTTGGCTCATTGGTAGAGTGTGTGACGGGGAGGACTGGGGAAGCAGTCTGGAAAAGTAAGTCGGAACAATGACCAACCACAATTCCAAAGGATTCTTGATGAAACATGCAGCCCATCGTCAGACAGAAAGCTGATGGACTCACATGACAGACGGAAGCTGTTCTTTCTTTGTTTTTGACATAGATAACATAAATACTTAACGATGTATTTGTAATGGGTTCTGGTTTTCTTGCCTTCTCGGTGAATGGGAGAGGGTAGAGGAGAGGGAGAGAATTTAGAACTGAAAATAAAATTGAATTGACTTTTAAAAAACAGAAAGCTAGATTGAAGTCAGGTTGTAAAGGGTTTGAAATGTCAGACAGGGGAGTTTGTGTTTGATCCTGCAGCTCAGAAGAAGCTATTGGACTTGATCATTTGAGTTATTCATACCCTTAGAGGTGGAGGCCAGGATGGTGCTAAGAGACATTTCCTCCAACAAAACCAGGCATCCATCTCTCACCTGCAGGTGGAATGAATTGATACGGTTCAATCCTTGACCACCATCTAGTGGCTTAATCCAATATAGCAATGCACTGGACTCAGATATTTATTCTCTGTAATTCTAGGCAGGTCACTTAACCACTCTGAGTCTCCATTTCCTTATCTAGAAAATGAGGGAGTTGCACTTAATGGTCTCTAAGATTCCTTCCAGGGGCTGCTAGATGGTGCAGTGAATAAAGCACCAGCCCTGGAGTCAGGAGGACCTGAGTTCAAATTCAGCTTTAGACACTTAACACTTACTAGCCAGGTGACCTTGGGCAAGTTACTTAAACCTAACTGCCCTCCAAAAAATATGAATGAATGAATGAATGAATGAATGAATGAGTGAGTGAATAAGATTCCTTCCAGAAATTCTACAGGCATCTCTCCTGCTATCATTTGGGTTCTTTCACATATGCCCAATAAATGAATGCGATAGAGCAATTTAAGCCTAGTGTGTCCCCTGGTGGCTAGCCTAGATAGAGCACACCAAATGACTAATGTTTCTGATGAAACACAATCTATGTCAAAGAGAAGCTATTGTCTACTTCGTAAGTATTATAGGAGACAACAAGAGCTCCCATTTCTATGGCCCCTTGAGGTTGGCAAAGCATTACAAATATATTGTCTCACACAGAAGACTCACTACAAGAAATATCCCTATTTTAGAGATGAGGACCTTGGGAGAGAAGCAGAGTGGACTATCCATAGCCAGTATTTGAAGAGACTCAGAAAAGTTGGGAAGAATGTGAAAAATACTAATGAGGCCGTCCGAGCATGATTTGGGGGTGCTTGGGTAGGAAAGGGAACAGGAATGATGGAAAGGCTCCCCATTCTCAAGAGTTTGCTAGCCCCACGTCTCATCACTGTCTGTCTCACTCTTGATTGCTATTAGGAGCAGAGTCCAGCCTCAGATATGAGTCTTATCCAGCTAATCTGAGGATCATTCTCATCAGCAGCCACCACATCCGGTATCCTGGTCCACTAGGACCAGACACTCCAGTCACTTCTGCCCCCCACACACTGGATCCAGTTCCTGTACTCCCAAGGACACTGGAGTATCTAAAATGATAACAAAAAGTTATATCATAATGATCACGTACATTCACCACCATCACCCCCAAGAAGAAACTGGAGCCACTGACCCTGAGGCAGAGTTCCTTCAACTTAAAGGCTCCTGAAAGGTAGAGGCCCTTTCATTACATCCAGATCTAGCATATTGCAGCAATATGCTTAATAAATGCTTACTGAATTTGATCAAATTGAAAGACATAGCTCAGATTCTTCTCTCTCTCCTGGTCACTTATCCATGTATTCATTGAATAGGCATTTTTTAAAGAGCCTAAGGTGCCAGGCACTGTGTTAGGTGAAACAGGCCTGCCCTCAAGGATCTCACACTCTAAAATAAGCTGAGGAAACTCTGCCCTGAAGTTGGTTCCATCCTGCCTTTCAGTGTTGGAGTGAACAATAAACAAGAAAAATAAATATACAGAGTAATTGTTAATAAAGTAAGATCAATAAAGATAAGATTTATACAAAGAGTAAATGCAAAATAATTTCTGGAAGGAGGAGAGGGGGAAATAAAAAATTGGTTGTAGTAGCTGACTTGTCAGGAAACTGTGGATATTAAGAGATTAAAAAGAGGGTGTATGCTCCCGTTATGGGAGCATGGGAGATGGGAGATGGAACATTGGCTATGAGAAACCATAAGTAAGCTGGAATTTTTGGCTCTATGTTCCAACCAAACTGGCCTTTTCAGTGTTCCCCCTCCCAAATAATAATTCACATATCTGTGTCCTTTAAGAATTTTTATTTTATTTCTTTCAATTAATCAAAATCTATTTCCTCTTTCTCCCACCTCCCCTCAAAAATAAGAAAGAAAAACAAATCTTTTATCATAAATATACATAATGAACCAAAACTCATCAGTCATTTCAAAAAAAGAAGTCTCAATATGCACCTTGAGAATCACTGTACTGTTTCTTCAGACAAGAAATGCAGCCCACTCTACCTCTGTGATCTTGGAAAAGTCACTTTAATCTCGGTGGGCTTTTGCTTTTTCACTTGTAAGATGAGCTGATTGGACATAAAGGATTCTAGAATCTTTTCCAACTTAGTCAGTGATCCTATCATTTATGTATGAATATACTACAAACCACCCAGACGGAAGCAGGGAATGGATGAAGAGTTTAGAGATATTTCAAAAGTCTAATGTGGCAATTGGGTAGATAGTACTGATTAATGCTTTCTAATATTTGGAAATCTGCTAAAGGTTTTTCTACTAAAAGATGAAAATTTTTTAACTTTCCTCAATTTTCCTGATTGAAAAGTAAAGAAATTAAGGAGATGAATCTGTGGCCTAAACCTGATTCTAAGGGAGGGAACATTGTATAATCCTTAACAGAGATCAATTATCTCTGTTTTTACAAGATCCTTTGCAAATTTCTAAAATGTATTATTAGTGACTATATGAAAAAGGAAACAATGATCACCAAACACCAATAGGGTTTTATCAAGAACAAATTATGCCTAACTAGAATTTCTTTCCTTTTCTTTCTTTTTTTAATTCATTTTTTAAAGTTTATTTACTTTTAGTTTACAACATTCATTTCCCAATTTTCTCCCCCCTCTTTTTTTATGTTTAATGTTTTATTTTTCCCCCGTTACATCTAAAAACAATTTTTAACATTCATTTTTTAAAACTTTAAGGTCCAAATTCTCTCCCTTTTTCTTTTTCTTCCTTCCTTCCTTTGTGTTTCTTTTTTTTCCTCTCTCTTTCTTTCTTTGTCAGTTACTAGATTAGGGGAATGCTATATAGTTTGCTAAAATTTGAGCAAAAGATTTAACAAATGTTTCATGCTATTCTTATTTAACAAAAAAAAGATGGAAAGATATGAACTATATTCATATACTCGAGTTACGTGTATTTGGAATTGGTTGAATCCAAAGATTAATCATTAACAGTTCACCAGCTCGGAAGGAGATCTCCAGGGCAGTATCTTGGAGATGTGAGCTTGGCCCTGGGCTGTTTAACATTTTGATCAATGATGTGGATAAAAGCATAAGGCACATGCTTATCAATCTATAGATATCACAAAGCTGGGAAGGAAAACTAATAGCATAAAAGACACAATTTTTTTTCCTAGCTAAAATGTTGGTCTGAATCTAAGAAGATAAAATTTAATAGGGATAAGCAAAAAAAAGTGTGACACTTGCATTCAAAAAATAGACTTCAGAAGTACAAGATGTGAAAGGTATGGCTGGTTAATTGTGCCTCTATAAAATATCTGGGGATTTTAGCAGGCTCCAAGTTCAATTGACAGTATCATATGGAATTAAAAAGAGCTAATGAAATCTTAAGCTTCAGTGAGAGGAATAGGATCCAAGACTGGGGAGGGGATAGTCCTTGTTATCTGCCCTGATCAGACCACATCTGGTGGATTTCTAGTTCTTGGTGCTGTATTTTAGGAAGCATATTGAAAAGCTGGGGAGAGTTTAATGAGCAATCAGGATAATGAAGGAGCTTGAGTCCAAAAGTATTGGGATTCCCCTCATCAAAGGTCTTCAGGAAAATTCTGGGTGACCTCTAGTTTGTGTGACATTTTGGGGAGATTACATCATGAGTGCCAACATCCACACTCAAATATTAACACAAACAATAAGTGGGAAAGCAGTGCATTGTGCAATTAGCACACTGCTCATCAACCATGCAATATCAAAATAAGAGCATTAAATCAAATCAGGAAATAATGCCAATGATTTTAAATGCATCAACATATAGCAACTAATTATGCATATAGCAGTCATTCAAGCTTGCTTATAAACATATCACACAAGACTAAAATTCATCAATAAGCAAAATACATAACATTTTAATCATAATATCAAATAGGGAATGAAGCCAAGATAGCCTCTTTACATCTTCAGAAAATAAATACTTATGAAATAAAAATGTTGAAAATAACATGGCTTCCCCAAAATATTCCCCAGAAAATAGCTCCAGGAATCCACATGTCAAACTGTATCTTTGACCAAAACTACCAAAGTTTGAAAAAACTGAAAAGAAAATAGAAATCCAAATGACTTCAAACTTGAAAAAAATCTTTAAAGTTATTTTAAAACCAGTGTGGCCAAAAAACAAATAAACACTGTCCTTTGAAATCACTCGTTTGAAAAAATCACCTTGGTCCTCCAAAACCTGAAGCAAAGCCTCAAGTTTTTCATTCCATTTCATTCCAACTTAAAGCAACCATTCATTCCAACTTAAAATGTGAGTTCAGCAAAGTTTTTTAAATTTAAATTTTTAAATGTGAAGCCAGAAAAGTTTTTTTTAACTGAACTACCAAAAATAACCTCTGAAAATTGAAAACTTGTGGTGATAGGCAACTAAAGGTTGAAGGTCTGGTCCAGGGCTATTCACATTGAAATTGCTATTTCAGAAAATACGATGGGCAACACTTGAAGCAAAATACACAATAATTTTTTAACCAGGTCTAAAATTCCAAAGATTTTCTAAAAATCATAAAAATAAGGAAAAGAAAAATCTATGCAATAGAAACAATCATTAATGCAAAAAAGTCTGTGGACAAGCTCTCATGTGTTGAATAGACATGTGTAATATATATAATATATTGGTATAATATTACATATTATATAATTATGTTATAATTGTATAATATTATATGATTATACAATATTATAACTAATATAATAATATCTAGCATTTATATACCACTTTGAGGTTTGCAAATAATTGTATATATATATTATCTCATTTGATCCTCAGAACAACCCTATGAAATAGGTTCTATTATTATCCCCATTTGAAAGACAAGGAAACTAAGGCTGAGAAAAATTAAGTGACTTGTCCAGGGTCACACAGCTTGTAAGGGTCTGATTCCTCATTTGAATTCAGGTCTTCTTTATGCTAAGTGCAATGCTCTTGCCCACTGACCTATCTAGCTGTTTAACAGAAAGTATATCTAATATCTAACACAATTACAATATTATAATAATGCGATGTGATATGATGCAATAAAATACAATTGTTTATACACAAGAGAAGAGAATGATTCACATGTGACTTGGATAGATAACCAATCTATGATTTGTCCCACCCTGTCTCCTTCAAAGACAACAACTCCCACATTTGTGGAATGAGAGAAAAGCATCTAGGTGGCACCTTGGATAGGGCACCGATCCTGGAATCAAAAAGACCAGAGTTCAAATCCGATCTCAGATACCACCTAGCTATGAGACCCTAAGCAAGTCACTTAGCCCTGTTTGCCTCAGATTCCTCCTCTGCAAAATGAACTGGGGAAGGAAATGGCAAATCACCCCAGTATCTGCCAAGAAAACTCCAGATGGGGTCAGCATGAAGAGTCAAACATGACTGAGAAATGACTGAATAATAACAGGAGGGCTCTGAGTGGGTGACTGCTTCCTCCCTCTCCTACCTCCAAAAGGGATACTGAGCTAGAAGCATATGTATCTATTTACACCTCAAAAATTGGTAGTCTAGCATGACACTTCGAAGTTTCCTGCTTACTCTCAAGGGGAGAGTAAGACTTAACTCATGAACATCACCTTAGTCCTCTCCCACCAAAAGCCTGTTACACAAATTACTACCTTGATTAACTCAAAACAAAGGCACTTAACTGAAATTCTGTAATAAGGCCAGTAGCAACAAAACAGCTCTCCCCATAAACTCAAGCACACCTTTCCACAAAGGACAAGTGCATACACAGAATGGTCCCAAAGGGGAGAGGAACACATATAGAGAACACTTGTGACCAAGGCAGCTTTGATTGGGGAGGGGCAAATTTGATCAATCAATCATTTAATCAAGAAACATCTATTAAGTCACTGTGCTAAGCCCTGGGGATACAAAAAAGGACAAAAGACAGCCCCCTCCCTCAAGTAGCTTATAGTCTAACTTGACAGACAACATACAAATGAATATTTAGAAAGGAAGCTACATAGGGAAAAATAGGAAATCATTAACAGAGGGAGGGTGATAGAATTAAGAGGGAAAGCTTCCAGTAGAAGAAAGAACTTTGTTTATTACTTAAAGGAAGCCAGGGAGGTCAGCAGTCAGAAAGGATTAGGGAGAGCATTCTAGGCAAGTGGAAAAGCCAGAGAAAATGCCTGAAACCGAGAGGTAATCTTATTCAACAAAGAGTACCTGTCTGGGAGTAAGGTATAAGAAGGTCTTCAGCACAGCATGACTGCAAGGCTACCATGTCCTCACACTACCCTCCCCCCCCCTGCCCCCAGCCAACCTTGGTCTCTGCCACCAAATACTTCTCTAGGATGCATGTTGCTTCCCTGCCTGGCTCTAGTCACCCTGCCTCACTTTGAAGTTAGCTGGTATCCTGGCCTAGGGTACTTCCATGCACTTTCAAAAAACAAAAAAAGAACCAAAGTCCTAGGAAGAGTGGGAGTCTTGGCTCTAGGTACTGCCATCTCTCAAGCAGGATCCCAGTTCTAGGTGCCAGATTCTTGCTTCTAGTTACCAGCTTGATTGGACTCCATGGCTGGATTCTGTTCCACTGGGCATTGCCAAGGGCTTCTACTACAAAATGCCATGGCCAATCCAGAGCTGGAAAGAGAGAAATCCTCCTCTCTACCCCTCCTCACTTACTACAGTTTCCAAAAGGCACAAGGTGAAAAATGAAGGCTGAATTCTAAAGAGCTTAGTTTTTTCTGCCATAGATGACTCTCTTCTCAACTCTTTCAGAGTGGGGCCAGCTTACTGTTTTCATTAAAAAAAAGCATGCAATTGGGAAAGCAAAATTCTACTTCAATGACTCTCTTCCAACAAAATCTCTCTCATTCATACATTAAAATTATTCAAGATTCCTTAAGAGTTCCTTATTAAGGGACAGGATCAAAGTAGAGAATAGAACAAGTGGGAGGTGGGATAGGAGGGAGGGAAATATAGTCAGTCTTTTACAATATATCTACTATGTTATTGTTTTGCATTAGCCTCACATGTACAACCTATACTGAACTGCTTATCTTCCCAGTAAGGGTGGGTGACAAGGAAGGAAGGGAATAAAAATTAAAAATCAAAAACATAAAAAAAAGAGTTCCTTATTAGTGTTGAATGGAATAAAAGTGAAAACTTCTCAAGTAACATTTCGGAAATCTGAACAGAATGTAATAAAATACCAAAAGACCCAGTAACCTGGGCTGGGAGCCTAGGACCCTTGCCTTACTTCCCTGGTCTTAAGTTGAAGTTTTTGCTAAGCTTAGCTAAGCATAGGAGGGGAAAGCACAGACTCTGAAAATTTAACCACAGGCCCAAATGTTCCAGACTTGTTTCCACTGACCACCATCTGACCTGTACAAATTTAAAATTGTAAATCCTGTTACAGAACTCCAGGCAGGTCACCATGTCCTAAAATCTCCATGATTCATAAAATATTGTCTGCTTTCATATCTATATTAATATTGTTAGAACATTTATCTTCTGCTTTAATATCTAAGTTGATACTGATGACATATTTTGTCTGTTTTCATGTCTGCTAGACATGTACCTTCTGCTTTTTTTATTACTGACATTTCATCTGCAACGCCAGCAAATTTTTGTGGTTAAGATTGTGTGCCTTAGTTCCTAACTAATGGGAACAGGACAGAACAAGGAGGGGGGGAGAAGGGGTGGTCTTTTGGGTACATAACCAAGCTTTGCATTTTGTATTTGACTGCCTCTAGTAGCGAGACCACCCTTCTTACAAGAAGAAATAATTAAATAAATCCTTCCTGTCTCTACTTGGAGATATCTCTGCTTATTTTATTTTGGGCCAGGGTCATCTTGCCCCACACAGTAACATGTTACAGCCTAGTCACAGCCACCATGTACCTTTCTATGACCTTCTAGGTGATACTCCTTCTTAATTCCTCAGATAACCAGGTCTCACAGTCATATAGCAACAGTGATAGACTATTGGTATTAAAAAGATGGACCTTTATTTCTGGGAAAAGCTTGGGATCATTAAAGGATCTTTGAAATTTTCTGAAGGCACTCCCACTCACTTTCCTTCCCCTAGTTAATTCTATTTGTCCTGCTTGTCCTAAATATATGAAGAGATGAACACATTTTATAGATTATATCCATGTAACAACACATCACAATCTGGGCAATAAATATTACTCATCCACTTGGCATTTCCGGGTGGATGATCAGACCAAACTTTTGAGAAGTTACGGATCTCTACCAGGAAGTTCTTCAGTGTTCTGAAATACATTACAATGAGTACATTATCTACAAAGAGGAACGTGTGGAGCGTGTTATGAACCAAAGAGAATCCCTCATCAACTTTGGCTCTATATGGGACTTCCTATAACATGGTGCCAAACCTTTTCGATGATCAAATAAGTTTTATAATTTGAATGATGTCTTTAATCAATCTTACAAAGCTAACCCTATTATAATCTCCCTTTCTCTTTCCCTATGAGTTTTAGAATTAGTTTGTATTTTTATTTAGTATTTTATTCCCCCCACTTATATGTTAAAACAATATTTAAGATTCATTTTTAAAACTTTGAGTTCCTAATTCTCTCCCTTCCTCCTCCCCACTGCCCTCCCATTAAGAAGGCAAGAAATTAGGGGTGGCTAAGTGGCACAGTAAGTAAAGCACTGGCCCTGGAGTCAGGAGGACCCAAGTTTGGATCCAGTTCTCAGACACAACACAAAAAAACTAGCCGTGTAACCTTGGGCAAGTTACTTAACCCCAATTGCCCTCCAAAAGGCCAAAAAAAAAAAGCAAGAAATTCACTATAGGTTATACATGTGTAGTCATGTAAAACATTTCCATAATTGCCATGTTGTGAAAGGAAACATAAACCAAAAAAGAAAGAAAGAAAGAAAAAAAAACCATAAAAGTATGCTTCTCCGTATTCAGACACCATCAGTTCTTTCTCTGGGAAGGATAGTAGTTTTCACCAAAGTCCTTGAGAGTTGTCTTGGATCATTGTATTGCTAAGAATAGTGAAGTTGCCCACAGCTGAGCATCTTACAATATTTCTGTTACTTTATACACAGTACATTTCACTCTGCATCAGCTCATGCAAGTCTCTCTAGGCTTTTCCAAGAGTATCCCAATCATCATTTCCCATAGCACAATGGTATTCCATCACAATCACATGCCACAACTTGCTCAGTCATTCCCCAGTTGATGGGTATCCCCTCAATCTCCAATTCTCTGCCCCCAGAAAAGAGCTACTATGAATATTTTTTATGTATATAGGTCCTTTTCCTTTTTGGTTTTATCTCTTGTGGGATACATACCTAGTAGGTCAAAGGGTATGCATGGTTTCATAGCCCTTTGGGCATAGTTCCAAATTGTTCTTCAGAATGGTTGAATCAATTCACGACTCCACCAACAGGGCATTAATGTTCCATTTTTCCCACATCCCCTCCACCATTTTCCTTTTCTGTCCTATTAGCCAATCTAATAGGGATAAGGTAGTACCACAGAATTGTTTTAATTTGCATTTCTCCAGTCAATAATGAGTTAGCATTTTTTTCATATGGCTGTAGATAGCTTTGATTCTTCATCTGAAAACTGTTCAGATCTTTTGATAATTTATCAGTGGGGAATGGTTCTTATTTTTATAAATTTGACTCCATACTCTATATGTTTGAGAAATGAGACCTCTATCAGAGAAACTTGCTTCAAAATTTTTTTTTCACAATTACTATTATTAACTGTATTTCCCTCCATCTTATTTCCTCCCCACCCCATTTATTCTATTCTCTCTCTCCTTTCACCCCATCTCTCCACAAAAGTAATTTGCTTCTGAATTAGTCTGTGTCCTAAACTAAGCATTGTCCTTGGCTGCCATGTGTCTTCAGGATACCAGGTCCCTTCTGGTCACCCTCCTCTGAACACTTTCTAACTTGTCAATGTCCTATGTAAATTGTGGCCCCTGAAAACTGAACACAGTCCTCTGAGTGTGGTCTGAGCAGGGCACAACATCCCTTCGAGGCAAATAGATCATGAATCACTTTAAAGTTCCCACTTTACAAAAAAGAGAGTCTTGAGAGTGCAAATCAAGTGTTCTTTTCTCTGTACCATGTGCCTTTCATTTTATGTGTTTGTCAATGGGATCAACCCAACTTTGACAGGTAGAAACAAAAAAGGAAAGAAATCTGAACCCCTTGAGGTTTTGTGCATATAGTGGATGGTATGAATCTAAGAAATATGTGGAGATCAACATATGATAGAGATGTCTCAGAACAGCTGTAAGAAACCCTTCCACTATAGAACCAAAATAGAACTAAAAGGCAGGATCAAAGAACAAAGGGAATCCGGGCTAGGAGAGAACTTGAAACATAGAACTTAATGTCAGGGAGAGGTACCTTACAATATAGAACATAGAATATCAGAGCTAAGAAGGACCTTAGAACATAAAACATACAATGTAAAAATTGAAAGGGAGCTTCAAACATACCACAAAGAATGTCAAAGCTGGCTTCCTATTGACTCTAGGATCAAATATAAACTTCTCCATTTACCTTTTAAAGCCCTGCACAAACTAACCCCACCTAGCCTTCCAGCCTCTTTGGACATTATTGTCTCTTCTGCTTTCTACAATGCAGTCACTCTGGCCTTCTCTCTGTTCTGCCCTTCCGGGTTCTTCTCTTCTGTCCTTTTCTCCATCCCCCTTCTCCATGCTTTGAATAGACCATATCATGCACCTTCCTTAACTCCTCTTCATAAAGCCCTTCTCTTCTTTTAAGACGCAACTCAGGCAGCATCTTCCACATAAAGTCTTTTCTGATAGCCCTAACTGTGGCCAGCGTCCTTCCTCCCAAGCTCCTTGTATTTATTTAACTATTTCGTATATATCTCTATTTATTCACTACATATTTATATGTGTATATATACACACACAAATGGGTGTTTATATATACACACATATGTCTATCTCTAAATATCTATTCGTATCAATCTTTCTATTTATATGTATATATGTATGTACTTTTTGTCTCCTCCATTCTAATGTAAAATCCTTGCAAATAGATATTGTCCCACTCCTTGTCCTTGTATCACTAGGGCCCAGCTTATGTCTGGTACTTAATAAATACTTATTGGTTAATTGATTGACCGATTAACCTGGGAATGTCAAACACAAAATGTTGAGATGGGGAGGAACATTGGAACACAGAATGTGGAATGTCAAGACTAGGAGGGCCTTAGAATATATACCACAATCTCTCTGATCTGGGAGGGACCCCAGAATGCAGCATGTCTCAGATGTGCCAGAATGTCCTTGTTCCCGATTGTGTTCTGATGACTACTGGCTACATAGTCATGAGCAAATTAATTTTTCTCATAAATCATGAGCACTTAATTTTTCTGTGCCTTTGTTTCCTCATCTGTCAAATGGAGATAATAATTGCCCCTTTTCCACAATCCTCATTGCAAGGACTGAATGAAGCAGTGCCTATAAAATGCTTCCTAAATGTCATCTATGAAGGGCAAGGCCTTAAAAGGCCCCCTCCTCCAAGCCCTGTATTTCATGGATGGGAAAACTGACATCTGGGGAAGATGAGTGACTTATCCAAGGTCATGAAGTGATTTTATTTCAGACCTAGGACCAGAACTCAGATCAATGGCTTCCCAACCCAGTACATTTTGCTGCCTCCATTTAAAGAAGGCTGAGTCCTATTCTCTCCAGGTGAGCCTAAAAAGAAGCTTTTTGCCATGTCTGGATCCTGCTTCCCTGAATGGTTCCAATAAGTGATCCAGGCCTAAGGCTTCCATTAAAGGACAGAAAGCTAGCATTCCCAGAAGCCCCATGCTCACTCCCAACTCACCTTGGTTTTATTCAGCCCTCTAACTAATACCACTAAACTGGGAGGCAATGATTGCTGTGATTGCCCATTCTGGCCCAGCCTCCACAAGCAGCAATCCCAGATCTAGCAGAAAAAGTCATCCTTCTGGGGGAAATAGGGATCAGGACAGCTTTGCAGTTTTGAGTTCTTCTCTTTCCTTTTTATGCAATAAGAAAAGGAAGAAATAATCAGAGCCATCCAAAAATGGAATCAATCAGACTGAATTAGAAGTAATTCAGTAAAAGTTTGGATAAACCTGTCAGGAATGTTGTGGAAAAAACTCCTGAATCAGGAGAGACTGAAATAGATGATGTTTAAATGTCCTTTTCATCTCTAGGTTTCTGTCATTCTATGATTCCAAAATCCCAGAATTCTCTGAGACTAAAATTATGACATTTTGGGATTCTGAGGATCTATAGGTCATAGGACTGTCAGATTCAAAGATTTTATGAGATCATGAACTGGAGAGCTACATGATTTTATTAATAGCCCACCCCAACACTCCCATCCTTCCTGATGCAATTCCATTTTGTGTCAGGACCCAGATTCAAATTCAGGTCTTCAGGATTCTGATTCCTGGCATTTCCCCCTTTCCTTCCCCCCAAGAAAAAAAGTCATAAGAGGTAGACAGTGAGAAAAGAAACAGAAAATGAGGTTAAAAGGAAGAGAGTGAAGTAGAGGAGAAAGGAGATATTTTTTAAAAGATTAAAGCAGGGGAGAGACAGATACTTTAGAGAGAGACATACACATGGAGAAAGAGAGACAGACACTGGAGAGTGATAGACTACCGTTTGGATGTTGTCATCTGTGACAAAAAAGTGTCATACCTGACCTCTCCTCGTTTTAGTCGAGGAAGAACCAGGACCAGTTCAGAGGACCGGGAGGGATTAAAAGTCTAGTAGGGTGCAGAAGGCCAGGGGAAGAGTCTCATACTCCCACGGGGAAGGGAGAAGGGGTGGCTCGTGGGGAAGGGAGGCCTTCCCTATCCTTGCTCTATCCCCCTCCCTCCTCCACCCCTTCAGTCATCCCACACTAAGAGGAGGGTACCGGCCCTCCAAAAGCTCAATATTGCCTGCTAGAACAAAGGCGGGGCGGGTGGGGGGAAACCATCGCGAATCCCTTCCCCCCAAACCCCCCTCCCCCACTATCGCTCCGCACAGCCGGGCTGTGCGGACCGATAACCAGGGCCCGCCTGCAGATGGTTCCTTATCAGCCCCCCGCAGGAGGCGTGGGCAGACAGTGAGCGCGGCCCGTGCCAGTCCCAGATTAGAGCCCCGGGAGAGTCATTAACAATCCCCAACCGCGGGCAGCCTGGACCCAGCCCCAGGGCCGCCTCCATCCCGGCTCACCCTAGCAGGTGGAAAGGAGCGATAAGACTGAGGGTGGGAGGCGGGGGCGGAGCGCAGGAGAGGGGTGGGTAGGAGAGAAGAGGAGGAAGGAGGAAGGAGGGGAGTGGAGAGGAGGAGGCGACCCCGCCGGGGTTGTGGAAGCTCTTTGTAAGCGGAGGAAAACCGGGAACCCCCCCATGACCCCGCCCCAGGCCCAGGCCGAAGACCACAGAGATGGGGCGCTTCTGCTCCGAGCTCCAGCTTCAATTCTTATCCACGCCCAGAGGGATCTCCGTGGGGAGGGGGTCTCCCTCAAACCCCACCCCAACACCTTTCCCGTGGTGGAGGTGAGGGTTGGAGGGATCTCCCCAGCGGCCCAGACTCTAGCCACTAGACCTATTCCCCATCCCCATTCTCCCCACGCCCCCCACCACACACACACACACACACACACACACACACACACACACACACACACACACACACACACACGTCTTGAAGGCTCTTTAAATCAAGGAAAAAGGGCAAGGGAAAGAAAGGGACCCAAGTGAGCGCCGAACTCTGGTCTACTGATAATCATTCAACATTTTCTGCTAGTCTGCTGTGAGAAGTCCTGAGCGGGATGCTATTGGGGCAGGGACCAGATATCCTTTTAGGCTCGGCCCTGTGCTGTGGGCAAATACCCACGTTAATAACTGTAAAAAGGACTCCTGCTTCTACACATAGCCCAGGCGATCTGCAAGCGGCCCGGTGTTACAGGTCAGGACACTAGACAACCAGGGAAAGGAAGAGGCGTGCCAAGGACACACAGCTAGCAAGGGGCAGGGCACCCAATGCTATTGTTTGGCAATGTTGATTGATATATTCTCAAGGTGCTTAAAGTACTTTGTGAACTTTAACAGGCTTTAGAATGTAAGTTAATTATATCAATATTATTTATTAACATTGTAATTATATGTTAACATTAGCTAGAGTGCCAGGCCTGGAGTCAGGAAGACCTGAGTTCAAATTTTACCTCAGACACTTACTAGCTGTGTGACCCTGGGCAAGTCACTTAAACCTGCCTCATTTTCATCTGTAAAATGAGCTGGAGAAGGAAATGGCAAACCACTCTAGTGTCTTTACCAAGAAAACCCCAAATGGGGTCACAAAAAAAATCAGATATAACTGAAAAATGACTAAACAACAACAAAAACAAAACTATATATTCATATTAGAATATAATTGTAATATAACTCCCATTTATATCTCTTTAAGCTTTGCAAAGCAATTAAAACATACCTCAGTTGATCTTCATAACAACCCTGGAAGGTCAGTGCTGTTATTATCCCCATTTTACAGATGAGGAAACTGAGGGTGGGAGAGGTCGCCCAGATTCCTGCAGCTAGGAATTAGAATCTGAGTCATCATTTGAATCCAAGTCGTTTTGCCTACAAGTTCAACACCAAATCCACTGTGCCACCTAGTGGCTGGACTAGCTACTTGTGTGTTACATTTGTTGTTCAGTAATTTCAGTCTTGTCCAATGCTGACTTTGTGGCTCTCTGTCCTTGGAGTTTTCTTGACAAGGATACTGGAGCTGTTAGCCACTGCCTTCTCCAGAGGCAAACATGTTAAGTGACTTAATATGTAATATATAGGGATAGAGACTGGGCCTGTGACATCATTGTTGTTGGAAACCCCAGGATGAACAGGTTCCTCTACCAAGGCCAGACATTTTGTTTTTATTTTTTTTTTGGTCTTTATTAATTTTTTTATTTACTTCTACTTTACAAAATTCAGTTCCACAATTCTTTGAGTTTCAAATTTTCTTCCCCTCCCCCCCCCATGGCGGCACAGACAACATTTTTGCAGCAATTCCTAGTCTTAGACAGCTGTCTAGAGTACTGAAATGTTATGTGACTTGACCAGATTCCCCCAGTTAGTATATGTTAAGAGGCAGGGCTTAAATTTAGGTCTTCCCCACTGAGAGGCCAACCCTATAGCCATTACACCCACTGTTTCTACCCTCTCACCTTTCTACTTTCTAGCAGACTGGGCTGAGGAATAGAGAAATAGCCCCAGGTGTTGCCACCTTCTTCCTTATTCTTTCTCTCTTTACTTCTTCCTACCATTCTCTCTCTCTCTCTCTCTCTCTCTCTCTCTCTCTCTCTCTCTCTCTCTCTCTCTCTCTCTCTCTCTCTCTCTCTCTCTCTCTCTCTCTCTCTCCCCTTTCCTTCACTTCTTCACCTTTTATTTCTTCCCTTTTCTCCTCTCTCCCCTGCCTCTCTGAATTCTTCTCCTCTTTCTCTCCCTTCCTTCTCTCTCTCTCCTCTACTCTGGTCATTGCTGCCTAAGGAACACAAGACCAAAAGCTCTTCCCCTTGCCTACAGACGAGGTTCCCCCAGTAACATATAACTGTGCCTGCATTTATAGCCCAACCATAGTTGAGACTGAACTGGCCTTGTCTGTGTTCCCAGCACAGCCTCACCCAACTCCAGAGCTTAAGGGGAAGGAGCCCACCAAGCCAGGCCCCCTCTCCTTTTACCATAATGCATTAGTGCTATCTTGTCGCCAAGGTAGGAGCAGATTTCAGGCTTCAAGGAAGAGAAATGAGCCTAAGGGCTGAGTGCATGATTTCCCCAGCATTCCTATACAATCAAGCCCAGAGCAGACCTTTCCTTCCCACACCCACCACATTGCTGCTTGCCTTTGGGAAAGGAGGATAGGACATGTTGTATCAACAACGCCCCCCCTCCACTGAGCCTCAAAAAGAGGGGAGAATGATGTGTTTCTACCTTTCAACTGTGGTCAATAAAGGTCCAATAAATATCATCATTTCCTTTGAAAAATGCAATCACATAATATATAATAGCTAGTATTTAAGGTTTGCAAAGCATTTTCTATATGTTATCTCATTTGATCCTCACAAAAACCCTGGGAGATAGGTGCTATCCCCACTTTATAGATGAAGAAACAGAGAAACTGAGTCAGAGAAAGGTAAAATGACAACCTCTCTTAAGGTTTGACAGGGAATGTTTGTAGGGATGGTACTAAGAGGCAGATTTTTGACTAAAGTTAAGTAAAACCTTCCTGGCATTTGGAGCCCTTCCAAAGTTGAATAGGGGAGTCCTAGGTAGGTAGTGAGTCCCCATTCCCCCACCACATCCCCGGTCTTCAAGCCTGTGCTTGAAGACCACATGTTTGAAGTTATGGAGAAGACCCTTGTTTGAATGAGAGTTAGATGAGATTCCCTCCATGAATTCTAGGTAAATAGTGTCCCTATTTTACAGAGGGGCAAACTGAGTCTCAGAGAGGCTAAATGGCTTGCCTAGGCTAACATAGCTAAAAATTGTTGGAAACAGGATTATAACCCAGTTCTCTTCTGTACCCAAATCCAGAGCTCTTCCTGCTACCTTGCTCAGAGAATCAGCACCACAGTCATGGTCAGGAGGGAAAGATCAATGGGAGTTCTGAGGTAGCTGGGCCAGGTTTCATGGAGCTAGGGAAGGGATTCTTAACCTAGGATTCATGAATTTTTTTTTAACAGTTTGATAACTGCATTTCTATATAACTGGTTTCCTTTGTAGTGGTTGCAGTATGTAAATATTCTGTTAACGTGCTTAAAAACATGATTCTGGGGACAGCTAAGTGGCATAGTGAATAGAGCACCAGCCCTGGAGTCAGGAGGACCTGAGTTCAAATTTGACCTTGCATACTTGACACACTTGCTAGCTGTGTGACTTTGGGCAAGTCACTTAACCCCAATTGCCTTGCCCAAAACAACAACATGATTCTGAAAAGGGATGTATAATTTTACCAGCCTACCCAAGCAGGGCATAACACAAGAAAAGTTGAGAGCCCCAGGGTTAGAGCTTTCCAAAAGGATGAGGAAGACTATTCTGGAGGCCAGGAGCATCTTGGATGGAAGGGAGGGACCAGAAAGTCTGGAGAAAGTGGAGCCTTTTGAAAAACTGACTAGAATCCCATTTGTCCAGGATGTTCTATCTGGAGACAGAAAGATGACCCCTGACACAGACCCCTTCCTGGACCGAGACAATGGGACAAACATATTCCTCCAGCATAGCAACGAGGTTAAAAGGATGACTACTAGGTCTCTACCCCAAAGAGATCAGAAAAATAGGAAAAGATCCCAAATGTACAAAAGTATTTATGGCAGCTCTATCTGGAGTGCAGAAGAGCTGGAAACTGAGGGGGTGCCCATCAACTGGGAAATGGCTGAACACATTATGGGGCATGAATACAATGGGACACTAATATATTGTAAGAAATGAAGAAAGAAATGGTGTCTGAGAAACCTGGAAAGACTTATATGAACTGATACAAAGTGAAATGAGTAGAACCAGGAGAACAATTTATACAGTACAGTAACAACATTGTAAAGATAATCAACTCAGAAAGACTTAGTAACCTTTATCAACACAATGATCCACTACAATTCCAAAGGACTCATGATGAAGCATGTTATCCACCTCCAGATACAGAGTTGATGGATTTAGACTGCATATTGCTGTATATTTTCTTTTCTTTCTTTCTTTATTTTTTTGGACATGGCTAATGTGAAAACTTATTTTGCATGACTGTACACATGTGAAATGGATTTTGCTCTTTCTTGTCTTCGCAATTGGAGGGGGAAGAATTGGAAAATGAAAAAAATGTAAATGAAATAAGTATTTTCAGAACTGAAAACAAAATTTATTTCATAATTTTTTTAATTGTAGAAGATGGTTTCAGAATTTGTGTGAAATAGTGTAAAGTGAGTGGAATCAGGAGAACAGTTTATACAAGAACAGGAGGGTAAAGACCTGACTATGAAAGTCTCAAGAACTCTGCCCATCACAATGACCAACCATGTTTCCTGAGGACCAATGATAAGGTGTGCTTCCCACCATCTGACAAAAAGGAGATGAACTTGAAACAGAATTAAGACATACATCTTTGGCCATGGCCGACACAGGAATTTGTTTTGTTTAACTATGCATGTTTGTTTTGTTTTCTTTTCCTTTTTTAAGGGAAGAATGGAGAAGAACAAGAAAATAAAAGCTTGTTAATCCAAAAAAATTTTTTTTAACAAAGCAAAGGTGGTAAGGTTGCCCAGGCAGACATCCCTGATGGACTTTATATTCACTAAGTTGATTGTTTGTCTTTGTTCTCAGAGATTGATGACATTATGATATTGAGGAGCTCATCCAACTGTGGCTGATCAGACCAATATGAGCTTGGAAGACTCTACCACAGGTCAGACACAAATAGACCATATTCACTAACTACACAGATAAGGTCTAGCTGGAGTTGATGTTTGAATGGATGGATGGATGGATGGATGGATGGATGGATGGATGGATGGATGGATGGATG
>NW_027185850.1:28244503-28245080 GCF_028583685.1 Petaurus breviceps papuanus | reverse complement strand
ATGGATGGATGGATGGATGGATGGATGGATGGATGGATGGATGGATGTTGAACTGTAATGATTAATTCATCCAATAAATGTTTATTAATGTACTGATATATAGAGTACATAGGAAGTAATTAATGCATACTTGACCTTAGGCAATATTAGTACTAAAATATTTTTTTTAAGTCTTTCTTCCAGTACCCCTTTCTGCTTCTCTTTCCCTTAGGAGAAGAAAGGAACCAAAGGTCCCCTAGTGCAGAAGCCTCCCAAATTCTCATCCATCAGTGGGTACAAGCATACATCTTCATGTCCCATTCAATTAGAGAAGGCTCCCAGGTTTCAAGGGAAATGAAACAGAACAATGAACACTTCATTCTCGTTATCCACACCCCATAATGTATCAGACAGCCTGGAAAGGACTTTAAAATCTACAGCTTAGAATATGAGAGCCAGTAAGAACTTTAGAATAGAGAGCACAAGATGTCAGAGCTGGGAAAGGCCTTAGAAGAGAAAATGTCAGACCTGGGAGGAAGAGAGAGAGAGAAATAGAGAGAGAGAGAGAGAGAGAGAGAGAGAGAGAGAGAGAGAGAGA
>NW_027185850.1:28218872-28244103 GCF_028583685.1 Petaurus breviceps papuanus | reverse complement strand
GTCCTCTGTTTGGGCACCACCAGTAGGGGGAGGTGACCACCATTCCTGACAGCCTATTGCACTAACACATAAGACAGGGATAGGGACCTCAGTGGTGATGTCACTGGGGGATGCAAGGGAATTCTTCAGTGAGAAATCACCCTTCACCAATGAAGGAACCTTTTTGGCAACTTTCAGTCTTACAGAATTACCTGAGGGAACTTAACAAGGGTCATATGACCAACATATGGAAACCTTGTTCTTCGTGACTGAAGACCACCTCTCTATGCACTCTACTATGCCACCTACACACACACACACACACACACACACACACACACACACACACAATTTCCCACAGTACTTCACTCCTTTCTGATATCCTAGCCATGTAATAATGTGTATCAGAATTACCTGTGTTCACATCTCCGTTATCTCAGAGTTTAAGGCTTTCCATACAGAAGGCTCTCAATAATTTTTTTTATTATCACATACATGCCCCCAAAATTCCATTTCTTCTTTTGGTGTTTCTAGACTCTAACCAATCCTATGAGATTAGGATTACAGGTATTAGTATCTCCATTTTGTAGGTGAAAACTGAGGTGCATAGAACACAGTCACCTAACTAGTAAATGTCTGTGCCTTAAACATCTGATCTAAGAAAACCAAGGTTCAGACGGGACAATGCTAAGTGTCCTACCCAATACACAAGTGGCAAGGAATTTAAACCCAGGCCTTCTTACACCCAGAACAGAGTTCTTTTTGCAAGAGCCCCTTCTGATAAACCAGCCTGCTTATAAGGCTCCTGCCTTTGTCTGTCTGTGTCTATTTGGCTGTCTTTCTGTGTGTCTCTGTCTCAATCTGTGTGTCTGTCTGTCTTTCTCTGTGTGTCTATCTCTGTCTCTCTCTCCATCTCTCAATCTATTTTACTGGCCTCTTCCTTCTCTCCCTCTCCCTTTCCCCCTTCTTCATTCCCCTCTCTCCTTCTTTCCCAATCTTGTGCCCTCCTACTTTCACAAACATATTCACTACTCACTCTCTGGGTCATAATGTGGTCAAACAGGACACCCAACGCATCCTTAGGAGTCACCCTCCAACCTCTTCTCCTCCTTACAATTTTCCCAACCTTGCAAAGAGCCCTGTTGGCTCTATGTTTGTTGAAACTTGCTGAGTTTGCACTGGGAGTTTCCAGGGGTATAAAAAAGGTTCAAGGGCCTTCAGTGTAGGTTTTGGGCCAGGACCAGAGGAGTCTGGAATATAATCCCAGCCAGAGACAAGAGCTAGCTTCTTGTCTCCCAGGTCCCCTCATAAAACAACCTTCAGTTGTGTTGACTTCCAGGGGGAATCATTAATGAAGAATCATTAGAGACTGGCCCAAGGGCTGGTCAGGGGGAACAGGACTAGTACACCAGGCGCACCCTGGGGTTTATAGGTAACTGAGCAACTGAGGCCTCAGACTTTGGTGCTTCAGGGAAAATGCTGAGTGGATGTAATGGTTCTGGAGTTAGGTGACTGTCCCAGTGGACTCTGGCCCCTATGTCTTTTACAGGGGCTCAGGACATATTCTTTCCTCATTCTCCTAAAGAAGGGTTCCCCCTCCCACCCCTTTCTCTCCAGTTTATTCATTAAGCCATATAATCATAAAGGCAAAAAGGACCTTACGACACAGAATGGCAGTGCTTAGAATAAAGAACCAAAAAATGTAACATGGATGGGTGGAGAACCTAGAATATAGTCAGAGACAGGAAGGTCCTTGGAACAGAGAACAGAGAAGGTCAGAAATAGGAAGGGCCTTAGAACACAGAGCATAGTATCAGAGCTGGGAGGGTCCTTGGAATATGGAACACAGAATGCCACAGCAAAGAGGCATTTTTAAGTTAATCTACTCCCAGATAGGAAAACTATGAACCAGAGATGAGAAGCCATTTTCATCAAGGTCACAGAGCCCAAACCAAATGATTTTCCCACCATACAATTCATGGTATGTAGAGGGATAAAGAAATGAGCTCTAAACCTGGAGTCAGGAGACCTGGGTTGAGATCCTGCCCTAGACACTTCATCAATGGTACAACCACCAGGTATCAGTAGCAAAGTCTACTCAGTCTGAAGACCTGCCTGCTCATATGAGGGGACTGGGCTTCCCAAACAACACATTCTCCTTCCAGGGCATGACTTTCCTTTTCAGTTCAGACTACTGTAGCCTTTCAGGGCAAGAAAAATTAATTCCCACCTCACCCGCTTGTCTAGGACAATACAAGTTCAAGTTTATTAGTAGTATTCCCAGTCTTGGCTCCTTCCCTCCTTTCAGGGCCCTCATTAAAATACGCTAATAAGGGGTGGCTGGATTGGTACAGTGAATAGAGCATTGGCCCTGGAATCAGGAGGACCTGAGCTCAAATCCAGACTCAGACACTAAACAGTTACTAGCCATGTGACCTTGGGCAAGTCACTTGACCCCAGTTGCCTTCCAAAAAAAACCAAACGCTAAAAAAAGAGCCTAGATAATATTTGGGGCTGCTAGATGGCACAGTGAATAGAGCACTGGCCCTGGAGTCAGGGGGACCTGAGTTCAAATCTGACCTCAGACACTTAATACAAAAACTAGTCGTGTGACCTTGGGCAAGTTACTTAACCCCAATTGCCCTCCAAAAAAGCAAAAATAAACAAAAAATAAATAAATAAAAATAAAATGCCCTAATAAGCTCTCATCTCATCATTAAACTTGTGGCCCCCATCCCCACCTGGCCCCCAAGCCCAGCAAGTCTGCACCGGGTCCACACATTGGGTTTGCAATGCCTTAACAATAGAAATGTCCATTAATTCCAGATTTTACATACTAATAACAGCTAACATTGAGTGCCCTACGCTATCTCATTTGATCTACATAATAATCAAGCAGGTTCAAAATCATTAGATAATGTATTTTGTGATAAACAAATTAAATATTAAAACTGAAAACAATAGGTGAGGAAAACTCAAGTTTGTACAAGCCAGCATTTTCACCTGTTAGCTGGGGGTAGGGTGGAGTGGCTTTTTCTAAGAAGTGGCTTCCTTCACCTTTTAGCCTTACCCCCGGCTCTCTTCCAAGGTCAGGGTCAAAGACAGTATTTGGGATTCTGGACAACTGCCTAGTCAGCAGATAGGAAATCCTTCTCCCAAGTCTCAGCTCACTGCTCCTAGGTGGTATGGGACAAAGCAAAGCCAGGAGCCTAGAGGTCCTCATTTGGGAAATGTGTATAATAATGCCTGCTTCACAGTGGGGCCAGTAGGAGCTTCCTTTAATAATTGTAAAGCAGTTTTTAATTGGAAATTTGATATCTCTTTAAATGTTATTAATTATTGCAGTCCACCTGTGAAGAGTGAGTCCTATTCATTCTCAAGAATGAATTTTGAAGATTTGAGCAGAAATTTTGGAGGCCAGTGCAGATGTGAAGGAAACTCACCATTACATGAGTGTGTATGCATGTGTGTTTGTATGGGTGTTAAAATCCATACATTTGTTGATGGTTACAGACTAATAGAAAAGAAAGTAAGCAAAACTGGAGGAAAGAGAAGGAAGAATAGAACCATTCCTCTGGCAAGAAAGGGGAAAAGGAGGCAAAAATTCAAGAACTAGTTGAGTAACTAGACCCTCCAAAAGTAATCTTTATGATGTTTCCAAGAACAAAAGTCTCTAGTGGGGTGCCCCAAGGCTCTGTCTTTAACCCTGTGATATTTCACATAAGTTATATGATCGTGGTTTTAGAACTGGAAGGAAGCTTGGAGATCATTTTGGCCCAATTCCCTTACTTCATAGAGGAGGAAACTGAGACCCAGAGAAAGGAAATTACTTATCCAGGGTCCCACAGCTAGTAACTGTGTCTAACACGGAATCCCAATGCAGCTTATGTCTCCAAAGCCACCATCTTTCACTGAATAGAAGGAATGCTTGCCATAGTTCCAGGTAACACAAAGCTGGAAGGAATAAAGAATGTGTTGGATGACAGTGAATATGGGCCTAATGTAATCAGTTGAAATCTAATTTAAGTTTTATACTAGAATTTTTTTTTAATCAGCTTCATGAGCTCAAGATGGGAGAGGCCAGGCTAGAAAGGGCATTATCTGGACAAGAACAGGGGAACTTCAATATGTCAGTAGTACAGTGGAACACCCCACCCCCACCCCCACTGATGTTACCTTAGACTACATTTAAAGAGGCAAAATTCTAGAATGCCTCCACTTGGGGAGGGAAAGAGGTGGGGATAGGCAGGGAATGATTGCAGAACATATCTCAGTCATTGATGACAAGTACAAAATGTCTTTATTTCACAGAAATAAAAGCCATTTCAAAGGAAGGCCATTATTATTTGGGACCAAATTTGACTTCACCTGATCAAAACTCAGCACTGTAGAGACCAAAGTCTTGGAAGGATCCCAGACCAGGTAACTTATGTGTGTACCAAGCTCCAGACTAACCCCTCAGCCCATCCCAACCTGAACCTTGACCATGGCCCCAAACTGAACCCTGCCAAAGGAGATGGGCTGAGAGGGTATAAATGGCTTAGAGGGCTAAGAGGTGACTCGTGATTACAGATGAAGCACAAAAAAAAAAAATGTGTAATATTTGAGAAGGTAGCAGAGGTGATCTGTTCAAAAAACACTCAGGGAATCTTCAGAGATGATGAGGTTTGCCCAGGAGGAGAGCCAGGAAGGTGTGGGGAGATGGGGTGGGAAGGTCACATGCGGGTGCTTCGGACTCCTGGGATATCTTCCATCACATTCTCATTCTCGTAGGCATTTTTGTGCTCATTGGACCTGAAAGGGCAAAGACCAAAAGGGTATTTACATCCACTCCTTCCCAGGGGGTCACCACACCCTATCACTGCTCCTGCCCTAACTCCCCACCCCCGAACCCTGGGACTGCAGGAATGAAGTGGCCCCAGGCAGAATCACAGAAGGGCAGAGACCAGGAAGTGACCTTGGAAGACATGCTGTCCCTCGTTTGACAGAGGGAGAAATCAAGGTTCATAGAGGGAAAAGAATTTGTTCAAGATCACACAGTGCAAAGTCAAGGGAAAAAGTCAGAGTTAGACTCAGATCCTTTGACTCTCAAGCCAGGCACATCCTTCCTTCCACCTCTACCTCCCCCCTGTCCAGCCCCCTCCCAGGTCAGGCAGATTACAAGCAAAGGTAGCATGATATTGTCAAATTGATTGAGTTTCTGCGGCTAAAGCCCAGTCTGTTTGCTTGAGCATGTGCCCTGGGATCTGTCCTCTCACTAAGCCTCCCACCCCCTTACAAGACTTCCTCTCCAATACTGTTCTTTCATCTCCTTCCTGAATCCCCTTACTAAAACACATTCTCCCCCACACTAAATGCTTATCCCCTCATTCCCTCAACTGAGCCACTGTCCTCAACATGCTCCTCACTGATTCAGCTAAGTGGTATAGTAGATAAAAGGCTAGCCTTGGGAGTATGGGAGACCGGAGTTCTAATCCTGTCTCAGAAAACCAAACAGATTATCCCCACTCCCAAGACCAGGAAGTAGCTCCCATACTGTCCCATACTGCATGCTGTCTATACCACCTGGAGGTCTCATCTGAGAGCAAGTTCCTGTAAAAAGAAAACTGGATCTGCTGGGATAGATGAGTCTTTATAAAAGCATTTGCTCCTTCCTTTGTCCGTGGCAGAGAATGTCTGTCCACTGACATTCTTCTTCCATGATCCGTCCCGTAGGGTCCAAGTCACAATCTGGATCAGCGTCAAGATCCGGGCCAGAGTCAGGGCCACCGTTGTGGTCAGAGTCAAGGTAAAGATCTGGTTCAGAGTGGGAATCCTAGGGCAGGCTTACCTGAAGTTCGAAGCCATCGTTGAATACCTTCCATCCACCCCTGCCAAGGTCCCATCTGATTTGCCTCCAACTGATATGACCGTTGTCCCAGGCTCCCTGTTAGAAGACACCCCCCCATCAAAGATCAGCAGATACCCGTTGATCTCACTCACCCCATAGTAGGGCAAGGCCCAGGGGAGGAAGCTCAAGGAGATGGTCCCATTCCTGGGTCAGGGGAAAGATTCATGTCTCCTACTCACCTTCTCAGCTTTTCTGTTGAGCATCCACTCACCAAGCTGGTTATAATGGGCCTGCAAATGTCACAGCTTTCAGTGGACTGGCACTGTATCTATGGGGGCCCTATTGTGGTAGTCTCTTTGCAGGACAATGTATGTGTGTGTGTGTGTGTGTGTGTGTGTGTGTGTGTGTGTAGCAGAATTAGATTCATTGGTAGTTTTCAGGGTAAAGGATGAGACCCTGAGGAACAAAGAGAAAGGTAAAAGCTTGAAGTAACATTAGAGACCACCTCGTCCAACCTTCCCATTTTACAGAAAAGGAAATTAAGACCGGAGTTACGTGACTTGCCTAAGGTAGTAAGTGGCAGAGACATGATTCGAACCCAGGCTCTTGGACACCAGATCCAGTGTTCTTACAATTGTAACCTACTTAAGCTTCCCATTCTCATATCAGTGAAGAATGAGATTCCTCTGGCTAAAAACTCAAACAGCACAGAAAAACCTTGAATTTTCTAAGACTGGATGATAGAATCAGGCTCCAAAGAATTCTGGAGAGACTGGAATATGGTACTAACTCTCATTAGATGAAATTTAGTAAGGATGAATGGAAAGCTATTTCTGAACTAAAAAACAAAACAAATTTCACAACTACTTGGCAGCAACTATGAAAAAAGATCTGGGGGTCTTAATGCATGACAAGGGCAATGTGAGTCGAAACTATAACATGGCAGCCAAAATAACAATTTGACTTTGGTTCCATGAAAGGAAGCACATGGTCTGAGAGGTGATGAGGTCCCTCTGTCCTCTGCCCTAGTCTGACCTCATCTATGATCTTGTGCTCAGTTCTGAGGTCCGCCTTTCAGGAAGGACATTGATCAGAAGAAGACAGCCAGAATGGTCAAGGACTTCAAGTTCATGCTTTGGAGAGCCAACTGAAGGAGCTGGGGGTGTGAGAGTAGAACACTTGATGGGGATGTGATAGGGGTGGTCACTTGAATTCAATAAACCATTATTAAAATCAAAGTAAAAGGTATTCTGATGAGAGGTAGTTTCCTCACCAAAAATTCCCTACACCCATGAGATCACAGGTCCCAATCGGTGAAGAAATGTGCAAAGTCCCATAAATGAGGGGGTTTGACTAGCTCAGAGGTGGGGAACCTGTGGCCTTGAGGCCATACATGGCCCTCTAGGTCCTCAAGTGTAGCCCTTTGATTGAATCCAGACTTCACAAAATTATTTTATTATTATTTATAATAAATCAATAAATCTTTTTCAGCAATTCTACACTAGACACTGGGCAACCCCAAAAGCATCTGAAGGGTTCCCATCTAGAATAGAATTGGATTTGTCCAGCTTGACTCAAGCACAGCCAGGACCAACTGAGGAAGTTACAAAAAGGTCCACTGAGGCTTGTGTCTGCAAAAGCTTCCTAACAATGAGCTGTCCAAGAGTGGAAGGAGCTGTTTCAAAAGTAAATGAGTTCCCTGTCACTGGAGGTATTCCAGCAGAGGCTAGACAACCAAGTATTGGAGATGTTGTAAAGGGTCTTCTACAGGCATGGGCTTTTCTACAGGCATGGGCTGAACTAGGTGGATACTGATGTTCTGAGATTCTGTGGCATCAGGAAATGTGAATTTGAATCCCAGCTCAAGCTACATTCTGGTGCTGTGTGATCTGACTAGGTGAGATCACATAACTTCTCTGAATGCATTGCCCTCATCCTGTCTCTGAATGGAGTCTAAGAGCAATTAGGGGGCATTTGCTCTGGGGTAGAGGGGTGATAATATAAAGTCTTCTCTATCCTCAATCAATAAATTGACCATTTTCCAGGGACAGTTGCTAGGGACTGAAGATACAAAAGCAAAAACAAGTAAATCCTCCCCTTCTAGGAGCTGGAGTCCTATCAAGAAAAGCAACTTGAGTATGTATGTGTGTACACAGAATCAGCACAAAATGAATACAAAAGAGGTTGGGACCCCCGTGTGAGTGCCTAGGGAAATCAGAAAAGCCTCCCTGGTGGGAGGGGATGTTCAAGCTGAGTCCTGAAGAAAATATCTAAGTCCATGAGTGTAGAAGAAATGTGCTCCAGGTACGAGGGAAAGTTGCCCACGTCAAGGCATAGAGATGAGATATGAAGTGGAATGTGTGAAGAGCAGTAAGAAGGCAGGTCTGGCAGACTGTGGGAAGCTAGCTTAGGAATGGCTTTAAAAGCCACATGGAGGAGTTTATATTTTATGCTAGGGAGCCACTAGAGTTTATTGAGTAGGGGAGTGACATGGTCAGATCTGCACTTAAAGAAATCACTTTGACTGATGTGTAGATGATGGATTGGAGTGGAAAAATACTTGAGGCAGTGAGACCAATTAAGAAGTTATTTCAATAGTCCAGGACAGAGGGGATGAGTTCTTGAAATAAGGTAGTCAGTGTTGAGTGGAGAAAAGGGATCGAATTTCAGAAATGTGGATGTAGACATGCGTAAGATCCGACATCTGATTGAAGGGGGAGGGGAGAGTAAGGTGGTTTTGCCTTCCTCAGATCCTGCCAAATCCTCCTCTAACTCAATTCTGTTCTCAGCCTGAGCTCTTCACCCGGGCCACAAGGGATGAGGTCTTTGTAGGAGACCTTACGCAAAACTAGCCCATTCCCAGAATTCTAGTCATGGAAGGAAATGGTTTCCCATTCTCTGAGAGAAGGATAAGAAAGTAAGGAGGAGGGGGATGGAGAAGGAGGGGGAGGATGATAAAGCAGAGGAAGAAGAAAAAGGGAAGGTGGCAAGGAAAGAAGGAGAACCAGGAAAAGAAGGAGGAGAAAAGTAGAAGAGGAAGGAAATGAGGAAGCAAGAAGAAGGGCAAGAAAAGGTTAGGAAGGAGGACAAGGAAACAAGTGAGGAGGTGGAGGAGGGAGGGCAAGAGAGCAGGCGAGAGTAAGGAGGAGGAGCAGAAGGAGGGGAGGAGGCTGAAGAAAGTGGAATGGGGCAGGGAAGATAGTCTCTCCTTCCTTCAGAATCCCAAGCAGGTGGAGACACTGGGACTTGGCTATCTAACCCTTCCCATTGCACAAGTTGGGGCCCGACCTTATTCCAACATCACTCTCCTGCCTACCTCCACTGTTTGACTGAACAAATTAGACTGGAGCACAGCAAGAAAGACTGATTATTGCAGAGAGGAAGGCCCATCCCTTGGAGAGGCTGGCAACAACAGTGATATAAGGACTCTCCCATATGATAACAATATGGCGCCCAATTTCCAAAGTGCTCCTCATCCATCCTTTCCTGAATGAGTCGGATAACTTACGGATCCTTCTGGCACCAGAAGTGATTGACAGCAAAAGCTATGGCCACAAAGATCAGAAATACGGCCGCAGCAATCAAGCCCTGCATCCACGGTTGCAGACTCCTCAGACCTAGGGGAAAAGAGAGAAGGAGATACAGAACTTTATCTTACAGAGAAAAAAAAATCTAGGGTCTGAGGTGATCACAAGCTTCGGTATCCCCAAAGATCTCAATAAACTGGAACAAAGGACTGCATCTAAAAAGATAAGATGCAAAAGTAATAATAAATGTAAAATCTTACAATGGGGATTCCAAATATAAGTCTCACAAGACAGGAGAGGCAAAGCTAGAGAGCGGTTCATCTGGGAAAGATCTGAAGGTCTTGGTGGACTGCAAGCTCAAGATGAGTTAACAGTATGACATGACAGCTAGTCAATGATAAAACATTTATTAAGTACCTATTATGTGCCAGCACATAGAAAGCTTCTCAAGGAGTTGACAGTCTAATGGAGGAGACAATAGACAAATAACTATGTGGAAACAAGTCCTACATGAGATAATTTGGAAGTAAGCAGAAGTAAGTCAATGGAATTAAGACAAATTGGAAAAGATTTCTTGAAGAAGGTGAGATTTTAGTTGAGACTTGAAGGAAGGCAGGGAAGCTAGGAGACCAGAGATAAGGAGGGAGAGAAGTCCAATCCTGAGGGACAGTCAGTGAAAATGCCTGGAGCAGGAGATGGAGTGTTTTATTTAAAAAACAGCAAGATACTGATGTCCCTGGATCAGAATTTGTGTGTGTATGTGTGTGTGTGTGTGTGTGTGTGTGTGTGTGTGTGGCATGGGGGGGGGGGAGGTCTCAGAATGCAAGGTATAAGAAGGCTGGGTAGGGGACATATTGTGCAAGACTTTGAATACCAGAGGATTTTACATTTGATCCTAGAAAAAATAGTTTCTTGAGGAAGGAGATGACATGGTCTGACCTGCACCTTAGGAAGATCAATTTGATACTAACCAAAAAAATCTAATGAGATCTGAGGCTGTGTTAAGAGAGATACAATATCTAAGATGAGGGAGGTGACAGTCTCACGGTTCTCTCCTGTTCTGGGGTCATATTTTAGGAAAGACATTGATACACTGGAGAACATGAAGAGGAAAGTAGTCAGGATAATGAAGGCTCTTGAGATCATGCCACGTGAACGCTAGCCAAAGCAATTATTGGGGTCTTTTGTGGAGGAGGAAGAGGGGAGTGAAGGGGCCAGCAAAATGAGAGTTGTTTTCAGGTATCCAAGGGCTGTCATGGGGATCAGCGTCATTTTGCTTGGCCCCAGTAGTCAGAATCAGGAACAAGTAAAAGTTACTGAGGAGCCAACTGAAGATCAAAATCAGAATGATCAGAGCTCTTAAGTGCAATGGGCTATTTTCTTAGGGGACTCATTTAGGACTTGGAGAAGACTCAGATTCAGTGGGGTTGGGTCTAGGACCATAAGATAGAAGAATGGAGAAGCCAACATTCCTAGACTGGGGCCCTTTCCTACAGACCAGACTGTCTTCCTAGTCTTTTATTATTCAAGAGAATGAATTCTTAAAAGGATTTATTACCAAGGAAAGGGACTCTGGTAGAATATGGGGGCTCAGAAGATGAATGGTAGCTCAAGAAGAAGTTAGGAAATCAGTGAGGAGAATGAAGATTTAATGAGAAGGGTGAGCAGTTCAATGTTGTGATGGGAGTTCAGTGAGGAGAATATAGGCTCAATGTTCTGGGAGGGTTCAATGAGGGGGATGGGGAATCAGTAAGTGGGATGGGAGATCAGTGAGTGGGATGGGGATCAGTGAGTGGGATGGAATCAGCAAATGTGATAGGGGATCATGGGGAGAGGCTTGGGACTCAGTGAGCTGATGGGAAATCATTGTAAATGCTGCAGACTCAATGAAGGGATTCAGGTTTGGTGGAAAAGGACTCAGTGAGACAGATTGGGAATCATCGAGGAAGATGAGAGTTCAGGGTCAGTGATCAGTATCTTTTTGCTGGGCAAGGGCTTGAATAAGTGCCTAAGAATCTAATTCCAGCATGTCAAGCTCTCTTCAAATGGGTCACAGCCTGAGCCATGTTTCCCCTCCCCCCTCAACTGGAAACATCTCCTACAGAGCCTCACTGTCCAAAGAGATCACTGTCCAGCCTCTTAAGCCAAGAGGGTTCCCAGCTGGAAGCTGGGCCTGACCCTGCCTCCTGGGTATGTGGCAAGGTGGGTCTAAGTTCTCTTATGTTGGCACACTATGTGGAAAATCCTGTTCCAGAAGATGGAGTTTCTCCATAGAAAGTAAAGGCCTGATGAGTCTGTGCCCTAGAAGAGACTGAGGAAAGGCCAAAAGGAGTGGACAGTGCAGGAGTGTCCCCCAGACCTTTGGAGTGACCCCAAAGTACGTGTGGAGGAGGCTTCCAAATACTTCCTTCTCCTGACAGCTCCCCATCCCTACCAGTCTCCCACAACTCCACCTACTATCAAGTCCAGTCAGGTGAACTAGCATTTATTAATGACTCTCTGTGTGCCAGGCACTGTACTAAACACTAGGGATACAAAGGAGTCTGTTCTCAGGGACCTCCCAGTCCAAGCAGGGACACAACAGGCAAGTAACTGTGTATAAATAACACTCAGAATAAATTGAGAATAATCAACAGAGGGAAGGCACTAAATTCCTGTAAAAGCAGGGTTTTAGCTGGGGGAATAAAAAGAGAAAGAAATAATGAGAAGAAAGAGAATTCCAGGCATGGGGCACAGCTGGTGGAAATGCTTGGAATCTGGCTCTGGAGCATCTTGCGTGAGGAACAGCCGGGAGGCCAGTGTCACTGGATCAGAGGGAGTGTGGAAGGGAGGGAGGTAGATGGAGGTCAGATGAGGAAGGACTTTAAAAAAACCCTCCCCCCCCAAAAAAAAAGCCCATTTCATTTTCCCTTTGCCCATATTCTATTTTTTTTAATGTTTATTATTTATCAGCAGATCGTTCAGGACAAGAAGGGCCCAGCTTTGGGAAGGCAGGAGGAAGAGGGAGGGAAGGAGGAAGTCCTCAGAGATCAGCTCACCCATCCTCCTGCCTCTAGGCAATAATTGGAAGCCCCGTCCACGTGGGTGGCTAGCCTCTCCAATACTTTGAGTAACCAAAGTTCCTTTTTTCTATGTGGAGAGGGAGAGGAAAGACACCCCACTCCTACCTCACCCTCAGAAACCTTTCCTGATGTAATCTAAAGCCTTCCTGCAGTGATACAGCCTTTGCTTCTATTTTTCACATTGTTTGGGGGCTTAAGGGAAAACCAGTTGAGGAGGAAGTTCTGGCCGCTGAGCCAGGGGAGTCCCTCCCTTATCTCCCCTGCTAGGACAAGGAGTACTGGGACAATCATCTTCACTGAACATCGCCAAGGCCAAAGTGGCTGTTTATCAAGGCATTGTTGGCCAGAGCAACATTGTTTCAACGGCGGTGATGTTTTCCTGCCAGAAACCTGTGGGATGGGATAGAGTTAGGAAGCCTCCCTCCCTTGTAGATCTGGTGGGCACATGGATTTTGATGCCCTCTTTTCCCCGGACTGGTCTGAAGTTTCGTCTGTCTTTCTTTTTCTCCCACCAGAAATCTCTTCCTGGCCTGGCTCAGAGCCTCACCGGCTGACCCTCCTTTCTCCAAGCACAGACAAGAAGGAAAGGTTGGGGAGGTGAACCCCCAAAACAATACATGCTATCATAGTCTAGAAGACGGAATGAAGCTTAGGTTCTATGCTTTCCCCCTCTCCAACTGCAGTAATAATCTCTGTCCTCTCACAAACTGCCTTGAAGATCAAGTGACCCAACAGGTGTAAATGGGCTTTGAAAAAAAAAATTTTTTAAAACGTGAGAGCTGAGCCAAAAGAAAGGAAAAAACAGAAGCAACATTCTGGAAGAGACCAAAGGTCTGGGTTCTAATATAACCTCTGATTTTGACTTGCTGTGTGACTTTGAGCAAGTCACCTCATCTCTTGAAATCAGTTTCCTTTGTATCTAAAATGGGAAAGTTAAACAAAATGATCTCGGAAGCTTCTGCCAGCCCTGACATTTACTGTGCCACATTCTAAAAACCCTCTGAGTGATAATTTTTTATGTTCTAAAGTCAAAGGGTCTTAAAGGCAGAGCTGAGAAGGACTCCCAAAGGCCATGTGACCCATTTTACAGATTGAGGGACTGAGGCCCAGGAAAATTAAACAACTTCCAAGGATCATATAGGTGGTAAATGGGAAAGTTAGGGTTTTAATCCAGGTCCGTTCTAACCCCAGAGGGCATCAAAGTAGATAGAACACTGAGCCTGGAGTCAGGAAGACTCCTTGCAGAGATTAAATCTGGCCTCAGACATGTGAAAGCTGTGTGACCCTGGACAAGTCATATAACCCTGTTTGCCCCAGTTTCCTCATCTGTAAAGTGAGCTGGAGAAGGAAATGGCAAACCACTCCAATATTCTCTGTCAAGAATACCCCAAATGGGGTCATGAAGAATTAGACATGACTGAGAAATGACTGAACCACAACCTCTGCCCCTAAGCCAGTGTTCTTTCCATGGTATTTGGAAGCCTCTTCAAGGTCTTTCCCAGCTCTGGCACTCTCTGTTCTATGTTCTCAGACCCTTCACTACTCTGATATTCCATGATCTCCCTCAGTCTCCACTTAAGCCCTCCTCTCCCACTCCCACCAGCATTGCTGGCACTTCCCTGTATCCTCTGACAAGTACCAAATATCCCTCTGGCTCCATCTGCAGCAGAAGAGCTACCCTCACCAGAGCCCTAGAAGATAGGTAGTCTAAATGCTGTTAGCCTCATTTTCCAGTTGAGGAAACGGAAACCTCAGAGCCCTTTGTCCAAGGACACACAGCTAGCAAGTACTCAGGGCCTCTGAATGCCAAGCCCAGTGCTAATTTCACAGAGGGCAATGGTTATAAGCCCCACTCCCTCCCTCATTTGCCTCAGAAAGAAACTGAGACCCAGAGTTGGAAAGAGCCCAATATCACAGCAGCGATCCGGGGCAACAGTGACTCAATAGCCCAATTTTCAGGCCAGTTCTTTCTGCGCAGACTCCAATCCACCCCAAAGTTAAACATAACCGTATCTGGAACCCCGAAAGCAGGAGTCCGACAGAAGAGAGACTCTGCGGGCATTTCCTTTGGGTAATATGGCAACCTCCTCACTATACAAAGTACCCACTTCTCAAGTCCTCCCCCCGATTGTCCCAGAATTGACCATTTTACCCGGTCCCCCATCTCTGAGCATCTGATGTAATAACATGTCAGCCAGCCATCTGGTACCTTCTGGAGCAAATTTGGATTCTGATGCTTCATTAACACTGTTAGGTTCGTTTCATAGATGGGGAAACTGAGTCACCAGAAGAGCCGAGGCCAGCTGAGAGTGTGCCAGTAGAATAATTAGAACTATCCAAAAGTAGAAGGAGTCTCCCACCTCCATCGGACTTCTTTAAATGAGGGTAAATGATCCCATGGTGGCTACATAGATGTGGAATTTCTATTCAGGTTTAGGTTGCAATAGATGCCTCTGAGACCCCATCTGTGTCTGAGGATGTGATTGTGGGACCCAGGGGGTCCACTTCCCCCAGCCTGGAGGGGGAACACTCCTTGTTTGCATTGTCGACTTTGAAATGAATGGGGGCCAGATAGGGATGGAAATGGGAGGGAATTAACCCACATATCCAGAGTCCTAAGGAAAACCCATCATCCCATAGAACCCGATATCAAAGCATGTCAGTGCCGGGGGTGGGGGTGAAGGGGAGAAGGGGGCAAGGAGGGGATCCTTAAATCAGAGAAGAGAGCATGTCAGCACTGGAAGGGCCCTTAGAGCCTAGAGCAGAGAATATCAGAGCTGGGAGGACTCAGAGCATAAAACATGGCAGGTAAGGGCTGGGAGGCATGATAGAACATAGATTGCAAATTCAATAGCTACTAAGTGCCTCCTTTGGGCAGAGTACCCTTCTAGATTATGTCAGACCTGGGAGAAACCTCAAAAATCAGCTCATCTAACTCCATCATTTATATATGTGGAAAATGAGGCCCAGAAAGGGGAAGTGAGTAGCCCAGATTCTCAGAGAAAGCCAACGACCAGACCAGCAACACTGCCCAGGTCTCCTGACTCCTAGGCTGGTCTTCTTTCCTAGGACAAGAATGTCTGTTCCAGTGCAGAATTGTTTACCTGGGAATCCAACCCATCAGCCAGAGCCTGGCACTGACCCACATTGGGAGGACTGACTTCCCAGGAAGCCCTCCAGCCCCCAGTACCCCGAAGGCTACCTTGTTGACAGGTGACTGGGTCTGCAGCCATAAGCAGACATAGCAAGACCAGCTCACGGGTCTCCATGCCTGCAGTATGTCTTGTCCTGGCAGGTAGAGTTCCTTGCTTACTCTCCCCTCACTCCGGCTGTGCAGAACTTACAGGTGGGGGCCAGAGGACCCGCCCCTCCAGAGCTCTGGCTATGAGATCCGCAACTATGAGGTCAGCAACTCCTCCTGCCCCACCCCTCCTGACTCCAGGCCAGCCTCTTCCCAATCAGCTCCACCTCCCACTGGCACTGAACCTGGCCTGGCACTCGGGGTTTCCCCAAGGCCTGGTCTGGGAGCCCTCTGCCTATTCTTCAGACTTCTTAGAGAGGGGCAGGAAAAGCTCCTTCCAAGGCCTGGGAAAGGCCACTGACTGTCTATGGCCCCCTAGGGCCTTGACTCTCCCAATGTCCTGAGCTCCCCATTGCCTCCCAGGGCTCCCAGAAGCTCTGGAGCTGCCCCACCCCCTGATGGCTCAGCTGGCTGAGATCATAGATTGCAAAATGTGAGGCCCCTCCTGAAGAACTGGTTATGTGTAATGACTGACAGAAAAAAAGGAGCTGGGCCCGTACCCATCCTGGCCTAGAAACAGACAAGGTGTGGAGGATTCATGAAGTCAGGCAAAGGGCAGGGAAGTCCTCCTTCTTTCAGGCCTGCACAGACCCATCTGGGGGACAGTGTCAGCACTGAGAGCCACGTCCAGGAAGCCCACTGAGCACATGGAGGGTGTCCAGAGAGGGGAGAGAAGAGAAGGCTTTTACAGAGGGCCCAGGACGTACCAAGCACCATGATAAGCACTTTTGAAATATTCTCTGGGGCAGCTACGTGGCACAGTGAATAGAGCACAAACCCTGGAGTCAGGAGGACCTGAGTTCAAATTCGGCCTCAGACACTTAACACTTACTAACTGTGTGACCTTGGGCAAGTCACTTAACCCCAATTGCCCTGCCTTCTCCCCTCCAAAAAGACAAAAACAAAAAGAAATGTTCTCTCATTGGATCCTAACAACAACCCTGGGAGGTAGGTACTATTAATACCCTCATTTTACAATTGAGGAAACTGAGGCAGAGTGACTTATCCAAGGTCACACTGATGGTCTGAGATCAGATTTGAACTCAGGTCTCCCTGACTCCATGGATGCCAACAAGACTGGGGAGGGGATTAGAGACCATAACATTGGAGGACTAATTGAAGGACGTGGGGGTGCTGGTGTCTGAGGCCAGCTACTTCCTCTGGGGGTCTTCCTAGGGAGTCTTCCCTGACCTTAAACTACCCTCAGCTCCCCACTGAGTTAGAAGCACAAAGCTCCCCCTTCTGTCCCCTGGATCCTCACACTCAGATCATGTCCATATAGGTGTTCTCTGAATGTCTGTGAACACCATCTGTGGCTGTCCTCAAGGGGTCCACATAGTGGCAGTAGGTATTCAAGCGAATGAAGCCACTTCCTCACAGCCAACCAATGTGGGTGTGAGGAAAGGGATTTTTATTCCCATTTCACAGATGCAGAAACAGATTCATAGGTCCTACAACCACAGAACTTTGGGTGATGGAAGGACTTCAGATGCCAATTAGTCCAACCCAAACCTGAATAGGAAATCCCTTGTACAATATCTCCCAAATGGCCACCTAGCCCTAGCTCCCAAGTAGCTCCCCTGCTTCTGTTTTCTGGGGGAATCTCAGGCCCCTGGGTGTTAGCTCTCCTAAACTAGATTGGGAACTCCCAAAGGGCAAGACCCAGGACTCTTTTTCATGCTTGGTCCATGGTGCCTAGCACAGAGAGATCAGGACAAACAGCTTTGAATCCTCTCTCTTCTCTCTATCTGCTCCCATCATTTAAGTATGCTCTCCAGCCCATGTTCTAAGCCTAGAAGGAAGCCAGGGATCCTAAGAGTGGACCTGGGAGAGACACCATTCCTGATGTAGAAACTAAGCAAAAACATAGACCAGAGATGGAATGGAGTGTCTGTGGAATAATATCAAGTAGCTGAGTGGAGTAGAAAAGTAGAATGTATGAGTGGGAATAAAATCAGCTAAGTCCACAAAGGTAGACAGGAACCAGTCTGTAAAGGCTTTAAATTCATCTTAGAGGTAATTCCTTTTTTCTTTCTTTTTTTTCTTTTTCTCTTCTTTTTCTTTTTGGAAGGGCAATACAGGGCAATTGTTGTTAAGTGACTTGCCCAAGGTCACACGGCTAGTTTTGTGTTAAGTGTCTGAGGTCAGGTTTGAACTCAGGTCCTCCTGACTCCAGGGCCGGTGCTCTATTCACTGTGCTGCTAGCTGCCCTTTAGAGGTAATTCTTGAACGAGGGAATGACATGGTCAGTCTTGGGCTTTGGGGAGATTATTTTGGCAGCTTCGTGGATGGATGCCTGGAAGCCAGTTTTCCAGTTAGGTTATTACAATTGTCCAGGCAAGAGGTGTGTGGGTGGAAGAGAGAAGGGGAAAGAGGTGAGAGATATTGTGGAGATAGAATTAATAAAACTTGGTGACCGACTGGATGTGGAGGGTGAAGAAAAATGAGGAGTAGAATGCCATACTAAGGCAGGGAACCTGGGGGAGTGGCAGGATAGCAATGCCCCCAATGGATAGAGGGAAGTCTGGAACAGGGTTGGGTTTGGGGGAGGATAATGACTCTAATTTGAGACATGTTGAGTTTGAAATGCTTAGGGAATATCTAGAGTTGCCCAATAATCCGTGATTCAGGAACGGAGCTTAGCAGAGAGACTAGAACTGGCCACATAGCTCAGGAAGTCATCTGGATACAGATGGCAGTAGAATCCATGGACATTGATAAGATTCCCCAAGAGAGAATGGGGAGAATGAAGAAAAGAGGGACCAGAAGAAAGACTTGCTAAGCACCCAGATTAGGGAGTGATGATCCAGGAAAGGGTTTACTTTCCAGCTATGTGACCCTGGTCAAGCCACTTAACCTCTGTCTGCCTCGGTTTCCCCAATTGAAAAATGGGAATAATAACAGCATCTACCTCAAAGGGTGGCAAATGTTCCCCCCTCTCTACCCCTCTTCCTCCCTCTTTCTTTCCCTCCCCTCTCTCTCTCCCTCCTCTCTCTTTCAATGATAAAAATAATAATAGAAAACATTTCTATAAGCCTTACTGTGTGCCAGATGCTATGTTAACTGCTTTACAAATATTATCTCATTTTATACTCACAACAATCTAGCAAGGTAGGTGTTGCTATTATCCCCATTTTGCAATCAAGGAAACTGAGGCAGACAGAGGTTAAGTGACTTGCCCAGGGTCCCATAGCTAGTTAAGTGTCCAAGACCAGATTTGAACTCAGGTGGAGACTGAAGATGACTGTAACCTTGAAAGCTTCCAAAGATCAGAAGAAAGAGCCATCAGGTGCTTCAGAGGTGGACTTTGTGCTAGATTTTTCAGCTAGCCGATCCAGCACTGAGGCCCTAAGGAGAAAGGGACTTCTTCAGGACCAGTGGTAGCTAAGACTAGGACTCATCCTGCAGATATGACTCATTTGGAAATACGCTTGATAGGACCAGTGCTATGTAGAAATTCTGTTAAGCCTGAGCCCGTTCTTCCCAGGGACCCACGTGGGCTAGGGCTGCACCTACAGACATTGTACCTCTTTTCTTGCTACATCTGCAAATTAAATGTCCCTCTGAAAAAAATTGGTGGATGCCAATTGGCTACATGGAACTCAGATTTAATCACCAGAAGTTTCATAGTCTGAGAGAAGGGAACACACCTGAATCAACCTGATCAATCTTTTCCCGAGGAACTCACAAGAAAAACCAAGGATTTGATGACTTCAGTTACTTTTCCAAATAACTGGGGCAGGGGCAAGAGATGCTACCTCCCCAAGGTAAGCCAGTACTGTGTGCCCAAGGGAACAGACTCAGTGGTTCCCTCCCCAACCCCCCAACTTGGAAGGAAGGAAAGGGATGGAGACTGCCATGAAAGCTGGACTAGCTCTTCAAACACAATTGTCCCCACCTTAATTCAGTCCTGACAGAAAATATTGGTTTCCCAGAGGTCCCACCTCAACCCTGAAAAGGAATGCTGCCCACATCTGCCATCTTGGGGATGGCTGATCCCCTGGAATCCCCAGAAAGGAGGCCTAGCCCAAGTCTGCAGACATGGATGAGCTGGGAGATCAGAGTGGATCAACTGAGTCAGTGGAGGCCCAGGTCCCAAAGAGATTGATGATTCAAACAAGTCTGAACCAACAAGGCCTAGGTTTGGGAGGAGGAGGGAAGAGAAAAAGGCTAGACTCTGGGTAAATGGTAGGATTTAGAGCTTCTAGTGACCAGAGATTGGGGCCCAGAGAAAGGAAGCAATTTGCCCGAGATTACACTAGTAAAGGGACCAAGCTGAAGTAAAACCTGCTCTTTTCTATAAGACCACATCATCTCTCTTGTGAGGATTTTCTTTTGAGATCTTAAAGTCCTGTCTCTTCCCCTCCCCCAACTCCTCAGTCCCAAAGAGCCAGAGGCTGTGGCTACCCTCCCTCTCCTCCTGTGATAGAGGCCCCTTGGGAATGCTTGGTGCCTCCCCAACTGTCCTGGTCACTTTCCTCCATCATTGGCTGAACCACAGCCTGGTCATCACTGTGGTGTTCTCTAACCCTCAGTCTCTGAACTATTAAAGGGGCATCTGTTAGATTCACAGCCCCATCCATCCACACTCACCAGAGCCCAAGGAAGGGTGAGGGGAGAAGGGGAGTGACTCTGGGAATGGGGGAAGGAGGGACCTGTGCAGCAGTCCATGAACCATGGAAAGAGAGAGGGGTTCGAGAGGCAAAAGACAAAAGACATGGGAAGAAGTCAGATGTGCCAGTTCAGGGTCCTCCTATCCCACCCCCACACTTAGAGTGGGGGACAGCAACCTACACAATAATACAATTAATACAATACAATACGCAATTTATATAACAATTTTTACAATAACAATACCTTAAAGACAACCGAGAAAGACTTAAGGACTCTGTTCAACACAACGACCAACTACAATTCCAAAGGACTCCTGAAAAACAGACTGCCCACCTCCAGAGAGAGAACTAGTGGACTAAGAAGGCAAATGGAAGTGTCATTTTCTTTCCTTTTTGGACATGCTAATACAAAGCTTTGTTTTATTTAACTGTACATATCTGTAACAACTTTGTTTTTCTTGTGTTTTTTTAATGGATGGGAGAAGGGAACGTAGGAGGGAGAAAATTCAGAACTGAAAATAAAATAAAATAGAATTAAAAAAACAAACCAGCTTGAGGAAAAAAAAAGACTGAGGGAGGGACCATAGTGGTTCCCTGGGACCTCTTCACAGCCCACCCTGCCCACAAACACCTGCTTAGCTGGGAGAAGGCGGTAATAAAAGTATCTTCAGAAAGTGAGATTTGAGCTCAGCAGTGAAGGAAGTCAAGGACATAGGGAGGAAAAGCATTCTAAGCATGGGGCGCAGTAAAAACATGGGGATCCAGACAGAAGCTTGAGGAATAACAGGCTAGTGGAGCTGGGTGGTCCAATGTATGGAGGGGACTAAGGTGTAAGAAGACAAAGAAGGTGGGAAGGAGTTAGTGTGTGAAAAGCTCTAAGCAGAGCACTTTACATTTAATCCTGGTGGTGAGGTGCTAGAGAGCTGATGGAGATCATGAGTAGGGGGTAACATGGTTAAACCTATAATTTAGAGAAATCACTTTGGCAATTGAAATAGATTAGATAGATTAGAATAGGGTAGATTAGAACGAGAAAGGATTCAAGGCAGGGACATCAACCAGAAGGCTATTGCATTTGTGCAGGAAAGACTTGATAAGGTCCTGAAATATAGTGGTTGGCAGTGTGAGCAGAGTATAGGGGATATAGATGAGAGATGTTACAAAGGTAGAAATAATGAGATTTATTTTAAATGACTGGATATATGGAATAAATGAATCATGCAGCTGTTCTGACTACAAATTTATGTTACATGATCTCAGCTGGGTCCTCACTGCTGCCAGGCACTCCTTTATCAATTCACTATCCCACTCTCCACAGGAACTCTTTCAAATCTTTTCATCCCTCCTAAATCTCCCATGGCTTCCCCTCCCCTTACTCTCTCAACTGAGATCCTTGCTTCATAGTTTACTGGGAACATCTAGGCCTTTTTCCATAAACTCCCTTTTCTCCCCTCTTCCTCATCTCCCATCACTCAGATGCCTTCTACCCCTCTCTCTTCCTTCACCCCTATCTCACATGAAGAGGTGACCTTACTCTTTACCAAGGCAAATCCCTCTACTTATTCAAGAAATCCCATTCCATCCCATCTCCTCCAGAGATTGCCCCCTCTGTCATCTCTACTTTCATTTATTTATAATTTCTCCCTCTCCTGGCTCATTCCCTGCTACCTACAAACATGCTGATGCTCAAAAAAAAATCCTCTCTCAATCCTTCCACACCTGCTACCATCCTATGTCTCTTCTGCCCTTTGTAGCCAGATTCCTTCAAAATGGCATCTACAATAGATTTCCTCTTTCTCTTCTCTCGTTCTCTTCTCAACCCCTTGCAATTTGGCTACATTATCATTTCACCAAAACCGTTCTCTCCAAAGTTACCAATGACCTTAGCTGCCAAATCCAATGGCCTTTTTTTCATCATCCTTCTCCTTTCTGTAGCTTTTGATCACTCTTTCTTCTTTAATACCCTCTCTTCTCTCTAGGTGTTCATGATATCACTCTCTCCTGATTGTCCTTCTGACCTCTCTTTCTCCATCTTCTTTTCTAGATCCTCTTCCAGATCACGCTCTCTAACCATAGGTGTCCCTCAGGGCTCTGGGCCCTCTTCTCTTCTCCCTCTATACCACTTCACTTGGTGATTTCATCCACTCCCATAGATTCAATGACCATCTATCCTGACAATTCTCAAATCTACCAATCCTGCCCCAATTTCTCTGTTGATCTCTCATCTCTCCTCTCCAACTACCTTTCAGACATCTCAAACTGGATGCCCAGTACACTTCTTAAACTCAATATGTCCAAACTGGAACTCAATACCTTCCTCCTAAACGCTCCCTATTCCGACCTTCCTTATATCTGTGGAGGGCAACACCATCCTCCCAGTTCCTCAGGCTCCTAACCCAGAAGTCACCCTGGGCTCCTCCCTGTCTCCCCACCCCACCGCACATACACATCCAAGCTGTTGCCAAGGCTTGTTAATTTCACCTTTCCAGCATCTCTCAATTTGCCCCACCCTGATGCAGCCCTTCCTCACCCCACACCTGGATGATTACAGCAGCAATTAGAGGGTCTGTGTGCCTCAAGTCTCTCCCCACTCCAATCCATCCTCCAGTCACCAAAAGGATTTTCCTAAAACACAGGTCCAATTATATCTCACACACACACACACACACACACACACACTCACACACACATATACACACTCACACATACACACACACATATACACACTCACACACACACTCACTCATACACACAGACACACACATACACACAGACTCACACACATACACACACTCACACACATATGCACACTCACTCACACACATAACGCACACTCACACACACTCACTCATACACACAGACACACACAGACTCACACACATACACACACTCACTAACACACATACACATTCACACAGACACACATACATACACTCATACACACACATACACACACACATACTCACACACATACACACACTCACATATACTCACACACATACACACACTCACACACACTCAAACATACATTCACACACACACACACATACACACACACAATCCATTCAGGACACTCCAGTAGCTCCCTATTACCTCTAAGAGCAAACACAAAAAGCTCTTTTGGCCTCCCAAGTCCTTCCTAGCCTAGCCCCCTCTTACTTTTCCAATTTTCTTACCTCTTATTCCCCTAAGAGGAATGTACCCTCTGATCCAGTGAAACCCTTCCCCTGGCTCTTCCATGAACAGGACACTCATTCTCCTGCTCTCCTCCATGCCCAGAATCTTCTCCCTCCTCATCTCTGCTTCCCAGCTTCTCTGACTTCCTTCAGGTCCCAGCTACAATCTGACTTTCTGCAGGAAGCCTGTCCTGATCTCCCTTAATGTTAGTGCCTTCGTTCAGCTAGTTATTCCCTATTTATCCTCTATATAACTTGCTTTGTACATAACCATTCGCATTATTGTCTCCCCCATTAGATCACGAACTCCTTGAGGGCAAGAACTGTCTTTTGCCTCTTTTGTATTCCCAGTGCTTAACACAATATCTGGCACATAGTAGGGGCTTAATAAATGTTTATTGACTACCTTATGAAGGATTTTTGTAAGGATTGAATGAATTAATATTTGCAAAAGCACTTTGTGAATCTTAAAGCTCCAAATAAATGCTGGTTGTTTTTATTCTAACCATCAGCACTATCAGGGTCTTAAGGAACCAGTGAAAGAAGACGCACAACCTGGTACAACCTAAAGTGCTACATAAATGCTAGCTATTACTGTTACTGTTATTATGTTACTTGGTGATCTTGTGACCTCCCATAGACTCAATGATCATATCCATGCAGAAAACTCCACATCGACCTACCTAGTCCCTCTCCCACTTCACCAACGACTTTTTTACATTTCAAATCTGATGTCTTGTAGGCAACTCAAGCTCAATGTGTCCCAACAGAACTCATCATTCCCTCCAGCTCTCCTCATCCCAACTTTCCTAATTCCATGGAGGTTATCACTATGACCATCACAGGGTGGGGGGAGGACATGGTCAGACCTGAGCTTTCGGAAGATCACTTGACAGCTTAGTAAAGGATGGACTGGAGTGGGGAGATGTGACAGGGAGACCAGGCAGCAGCTATTGCAATAGTCCAGGTGTGAGATGATGAAGGTTGGCACCAGAAAGGCAGCAGAGGAGGGGAAGGAAGCTCTTGTTTCAAAGGTGAAATTGATAGTCCTTGATTAAATAGTAGATATGGGGGGGGATGTTGAGAAACAATAAGGAGTCAAGGATGATACCTAGGGTTTGAGCCTGGGGGACTAGAAGTATGATGGCATCTCCAACCATAATAAGGAAGCTTGGAAGGGGAAAAGCCTTCGGTAAAAACATAATGAATTCAGTTTTGGATTTGTTTGGTTTAAGATGTCTACTGAAGGGGCGGCCAGGTGGCTCAGCGAGTAAGAGCACCGGCTCCAGTGTTGGGATGACCTGGAGATCGAATCCCAGGCTCAGACACTGAGCACCACACCCAGAAATAACTGGCCGTGTAACCTTGAGCAAGTTACTTAACCCCGATTGCTTTAAAAAAAAAATAAAGAAAAAAAGATGTCTACTGAACATCCAGTTCAAGGCAATTGGAGACTGGAGGTCAGTAAAGAAATTGGGGCTGGAATAGAGACGATCTTTGAACAGAAAACATAAGATGGGAGAAGACATCTAGGTTATGCCCTTCATTTTTCAAAGGTGAAACCTGAGGCTGGGAAGAAAACATTTGTCCCAAAGTCACACTGAAGGCTGATAGCACATATGCTACCCATCTGAACTTCATGACAACCTATTGAAGTAGTCTTATAATAATAATAATGTGAATTATTATTTAATAATAATAAATAATGTGAAGCAAGTATTTAGTTCCACACTGCATAGCTCC
>NW_027185850.1:28194754-28213872 GCF_028583685.1 Petaurus breviceps papuanus | reverse complement strand
TTTTTTTCATCAAGAATGCTTGAAAGTCCTCTATTCCACTGAATGACCATATTTCCCTCTGAAGCATGATACTCAGTTTTGCTGGGTAGGTGATTCTTGGTTTTAATCCCAGCTCCTTTGCCCTCTGGAATGTCACATTCCAAGCCCTTCGATCCCTCAATATAGAAGCTGCCAGATCCTGAGTTATCCTGATTGTGTTTCCACAATATTCATATTGTTTCTCCTGGCTGCTTGTAATATTCTCTCCTTGATCTGGGAATTCTGGAACCTGGCTATAATATTCCTAGGAGTTTTCTCTTTGGGATTTTTTTCAGGGTGTGATCAGTGGATTCTTTCAACCTCTATTTTGCCCTCTGGTTCTAAAACATCAGGGCAGTTTTCCTTGAGAACTTCTTGGAGGATGATTTCTAGGTTCTTTCTTTGGTTGTGGCTTTCAGGTAGTCCAATAATTTTTAAATTATCTCTCCTGGATCTATTTTCCAGGTCAATGGTTTTCTAATGAAATATTTCACATTGCCTTCTATTCTTTCATCTGTTTGGATCTGTTTAACAGCATATTGATTTCTCATAAAGTCATTAGCTACCATTTGCTCCAATATAATTCTGAAGGAATGATTCTCCTCAGTGAGCTTTTGAGATTCTTTTTCCATATGGCAAATTTGACTTTTTAAAGCATTCTTCTCCTCATTGCCTTTTTGAGCATCTTTTGTCATTTGAGTTAGTCTGTTTTTTAAGGTGTTATTTTCCTCAGTCAAGCTGTTGACTCCCATTTCATAATTTTCTTGCATTGTTCTCATTTCTCTTCCCAATTTTTCCTCCACTTCTCTTATCTGCTTCTTAAGGTCCTCTATAGCCTGCAGCCAGCTTGTATTTTTCTTGGAAGCTTTTGGTGCAAGAATTCTGACTTCACTGTCTTCCTCCTGTCCCATGCTTTTATACCCAAAATAGGAGTCTAATGTTGTATTGCTTTGCTTAGTTTGCTTCCTTTGCCTGGTCATGTTGCCACTCAGTCACTTGACCCTTTGGCTTTTTGCCACAGTAGGACTCTGCCACCAGACAGGGGAGCTTCGTTCCAAATGCTGGGGTTTTCTCAGCTGCCGTAGGTATTAGTTGGGTGCCCTCTCTGAAGCCTCCATACACTTTCGCAAGCTGGTCACACACTCCAGGACCTCCACCCTAGACCGAAATCCAGATCCAAGCAGGTTAAAGCAAGAGCGATTACCCCTCAGATTAGTCACTTGGTCCCCTACCTCTGCAGGCCAGGAGCTGAAGCTGCCACGTGGCAGCAGCTGAGCTTCAGCCCTCAGCAGCTTCTAGTCTCGGGGAGTAGAAGCTGAGGTACTCCCAACTACTGGGTCCCAAAGTCCACACTGCATTGATCTCTCACTCTGTTCTTAGCATCTATGTGTTGATAATTCTGGATCCCCACAGCTGTTGGTGATCTGGAGTCCCTCTGGCCAGTGGCTGGTCAGACCTGCCCTGGGGCTAAAACCTCTGGCTGCTTATGCTGGCCTGGGCTCGGCTCCCAGAGCACTGCGCTGGCCGATTCCTGCTGGCCTGCCAGGCTGTCCTCAGTGGGAGGTTAGCTTCTCTGTATCATTTTGTGGGTTCTGTAGCTCCAAAGTTTGTTTAGAGTCCCCTTTTACATGGATTGGAGGTGGTGGGAGCTGGAGGTGCATGGAGGTCCTGTTTCTACCTGTTGATAAATATATATTGAATACTTGTTTACCGTTCCCTGAGACTTTCATATTCATTCACAGTGAGGCATGAATTATTTCCCAGAAGGTACCTAGGTTCCTCCACTTTATCTGGGGGAAGTACCCAGTCATCTCTAGAAAGTGCCCTGATCTTCCCCAAATAAAGGTCTATGACCCTGGTCATAAAGTCCTTATATCTTGTAAACCTTTTAGAGCCAGAGAAATTTGGGCTACTGGGGGGGGGGGGTGCTCTTGTAGATGCCTCTGCTGGAAGGATTGCCTTTGCTGAGATGGTGAGAATGCTAGGTCCTGAACTTGGTCCTGCCAATAGCAGCTGTGTCATCCTGGATCAGTTACAACCCTTCTCCACTGCTGCCCTGGTCCATCACAGAATTTTTGTGAGAATCTGAACATAGAATGGGGGTGAAAGGGCTTCAGAACCAGGAATGGTAGATGGGCACTGTAATATACAATGTAAGAGTACAACCAACATTTATTAAATGCCTTCTGTGTGCAGAGGCCTAAGCTTCCTGCCAGGAGAGATATAAACTTTGGGAGTCCATTGAGAAAAATACTGGGTTTGGAGCCCAAAGGACCTGGGGACACATCCCACCTTGCTCTCTGCCCCTGTGGGGCCTTTACCTCTCTAGGTGGGCCTCAATTTCCTCACCTGTAAAATGATGAGGCTGGAGTAGTTGACCTTTGAGGTCACTCCCAGTTCTCAAACTATGACTCCATGACACTTGTTCCTCCCCTCAGGCTTTGGGAGATAGGGGTGGGGGCAGAGGTGGGAATAAGACCCTGCACAAAGATCGGGGCATTAGGAAGAGATACTTCTCTCTGACAATCAGAATGTTGGGTTTTAGATCTAGTTGTTCATCAGCACAGGGACACCTAATGTGGAAATGCCCTCCTTCCACTGATGCTGATAGCACCTTCTCTGCATCATATGCTGAGAGGTGGAAGAACTTGCCGAGGGTCAGCCAGCCATGGGGGCCTGTGAACTCAGGTCTTCCTGAGGCTGTCTACCCACTATACTCAACCCTTTGTAAGACAAATCAACTGTGATTGGAATCCATTCTGCTATTATAGAAGCAGAGAGAGTTTTCACTTAAAACATGGAGGATTCTGGAAGCCTGGAGTATTTGGGGACAGAGCCTGGAACAGCCTTTAGAAGGGGTTTTGGAAAGAAAGCCCTTTCCTGTATCCTTCATCAGGAAACCTGGGCTCATATCAGGGTTCTGATACTAGCTCACTATGGGATTTTAGCATAAACTCTTTGGCTCTCTGAGCCTTAGTTTTCTCATCTGTAAAATGGCACAGTTGTACCAATGGGTAGCTTGTCATAACTGGGAGTCAAGGGGTCTTGGGTACAAATTTTGCCTCAGACACTTATTAGGAGCCTGAGAGCTGAAAGGGACCTGAGCCCTTCTAGTTTAACTACCCCACCCACTTTTTCAGAGGAGGTAATGGAGGCTCATATTGGTTAGATGACTTACCTAGGTTCACATGGCTGGCAAGTATTTGAACTTGGGTTTTCTTGATTCCAATTCCAATTTCAGGATGTCATCACTATGCTATAATGTCTTTTCATCTCAGAGGTCCAGTTACTTCATACTTCATACTTTCTTGTATGAAGAATGAGGATAATCATAGCACTCCCTCCACTCCCCCCAACTACTCAGGGTATTTATGAAGGTCAAGGTAAAAGGGTAAAGATTAAAATCCATAGAAATGCCAGCTCTCCTTCTTAGATGACCTTAGGGTCTGCCACTAACTCAGTGTGTGACATTAGGCAAATCTCTTCTCCTTTAGACGTCTCAGTTTCCTCATCTGTAAAACTAGGGAGCTGAACTCAATCCCTAGTCCCTAAGGCTTTTCTCATCCTGAGGAAGGGGAGGGAGAACTGCTTCCCAGTTGGGGCCCCTTTGCAGTTACTCAGTGTGGCCACAGGGGGGAGCTCAGCACTCATCCAGGCTTGGACCTGGCTTGGTGCTAGGAGAGGTGGTGAAGGGAGACAAAGTCCCCAGGGACTATCAAGAAAATGATGAGTGGCTATAGGCATAATGAGCCCCCACTCTGGCCTCCAAACTTCAGTCCTTGGAGCTTCTGGGGCTGTGACCCTCTGGTCTTGGGACTAGAGCATCTGGGTTGGAATCCAACCTGTGTTACTCTAGGAAGATGTATTCCTTCTATGGGTCTTTCTTTCCTCCAAAAGGGGGAAAATCTTCACAAGATCTGTGGTTTTTTTCAGTGTGGGGTCCACACTACTGCAGGTGACTGGACTCCTCAATACCTAAGTAGGTGATGTCTTGAGCGACACTGGTCAAAACCTTAATCTCTTGTTGGGGGAGCCTTGGTGATGAGCCTTTCTTGGAGCACAGTCATATGGTCTTACCACTGAGGCCTGCATTTGAAAGTTCTTCAGTCCACTGAGACCTCTCAGAGCTCATTAATTTAGAGACCAGGCATCTATCCAGGAGGACCTCAGTGAAGGGAGCTGTGATAGTAATGGAATGTGGAGATTCCCCTGTATTGGGCTTGGTTTTCAAATTGATTGTATTAAAACCCAGAGCTTGTTAATCCCACCTGTGGGATGGACTTTTTCACCTGTGGGATGGACTTTTTGATGTGAAAAGAAAGTCCTGAACTGGGAGGAGCTGGTGATGTAGATTTGGAGAGACACTAGAGAGAGGCAGAAGATCTTTTTTTGGAAGCAGCACCTCGTGGAGAGAGAGAGACTAAGAGAATTGCTGGTGGCCGCTTTGAATTGCCCTGGACTTTTGAGACCTGCCCCCTGAGCTGCCAAGGACTGAGGAGACATGGCTGTTTTGCTGGTACTTTGTCTGTCTGTTTTGATGTTATTTTGCCAGATTTGTCCACTGGTGAAAGACTGTCCTGTTGAAGAAGTCCTGGAACCTGGCATTTGGTTAAGAAGGCCTAAGACTGTCCTGCAGACAGAGAGTGAATACTGTCCACTGGTGAGGGACAGTACTGTTGTTGCAGGGGTCTGGAGACTGTCCTGCAGACAGAGTGAATACTGTCCACTGGTGAAGGACAGTGCTGTTGTTGCAGGGGTCTGGGAGCCTTTCTGTTGGTTCAGAAGCCCTGAAGAAGGATTTTCTTGTTGTATGTTTACAGAAATCCTGGGAGAGGGCTTTGCTAATGTGTTCAGGGGTTCTAGGACTGTTCTACAGACAGAGGATAAATTCATGAAGGGACTGGCAATGTATCTTATGGCCTTGCTAAGCCTTGTCTCCCCAGGAACTAAGATTGCTGAGAACTTGCCTCCTGTCAAGATGAAGAAAAGACCTCCATTTGGGTATTAAGTGCTGTGTTTAAACTTGATGTAACTCTGGGGTAGATTCAATTGTGATCCAGGGGTGGGGAACTTTTGACCTTATGTTTGGAAACTAATCTCCATTTGAGAAGAGGGGCTTTGTGGTGGACTTAATTAAGGTATAGCCTAGGGGTGGAGAAGTATTTAGAACAGAGACTTTGTAATTGATTGAATGATTGGAAGATCCTGGGGTGGGGTAGTCCTTGGAGATTATTTAATCACACTTAGTAAATGCTGTATTTTGAATGATGTCATGTTTTGATCTTCTCTGTTCTTGGTTTGTCACTGAATAAAATAGAGAGCACCTATGCTGGTATTTTGAACCTGGGAAGTTGCCTTTCCTTGGCATTACATTACAAGGGGAAAAGGTCAGCACCCCGAACTTCAAAGTATACAGGCAGAATTATCAAGACAGAAACAGATCAAGTAGACAGCTTTCCAAACTGTCCAACCATTATATCCATACCAAATCAACATCTGGGTTTTTCAAAGCCGGGGGGGGCCCTGGACAACGGCTTCCCAGAATACAGATTAAATCACAGAACACTTCTCAAAATGAGCCCACAGAACAAAGCTACACATCAGGGCTTATATAGCCTTCTCCTGGCTCAGAGAATGTAACAACCTTATTGACTCACTGGCCAATCAAGAAGTATCAACTAAAAAACAAGCCTCCCACCCCAGGCTTCAGGTGCACTTTAACCTAGGGGCAGGGAAGATCTTCCAAATTTGCATTCCCATTACAGTACTGCAGAGAGGATATAAGACACAGTCCCTGCCCTGTGCACAAATGAGTGTGTACAGTATGTGTACAAGAACAATTCAAAATTATTTGGGGGGAGGCACTAGCATCTGGGGGGATCGGGAAAAGTTTCACATAGGAAGTGATAAGGAAGCTGAGCTTTGAAGGAAATTAGGGATTGTGAGAGGTGGGGGGGGGGGGGGGGGAGAGAGTGCAGAGTAAATGCCTGCTAGACATCCAGAATGGCCTCTACTTACCAAGGCTGTTCCAAGGTGGGGGTGCGATGTTATGTGCCAGGATCAACATGAAGGCCCTTGTGGATGGATGATAGAATGTTGCAAGGAGGGGGCAACTGAGGGGGCAGGTGTCTAAAGAGAATAATGCCTAGTGCCCCAAAATAGCACCAACCCAACCAATCCTAAACACAGGAAATGAGAGTCTCATGACTCTTTCCTGATTCCCTTGTCTGTGCCCAGGTCTTCCTTCTCTACCTGGATTTGAGTATTCTGAGTCTGTGTGAGTGAGGTGAGGACAAGGGAGGGATTGACCTCTCCTGGGCAAGCTTCCTGGAGGAAGACTCACTCCCAAATAGGTTTGGTCTGGGAGATGCCAGATCTGAGACGCTGGGGGATGTAAGTGACCTGAGCAGCCAGCTCTGGTGGGGACATGTGGTGTTTCTCCTGTGCTAGAGGAGTATTGGGGAAAGAGGTCTAGGGGGGCCTCCAGGGGACTTTCAGGCAGGCTGAGCAGCCATTCCCAGAGTCCCTTGGCAGTGGGAGCAGGAGAGAGAAAGGCCATTGGGCTCACTCAGGGAATGCATTTGCTGCTGGTGATGAGTCCTAGGAGACCCCTTTGGAGTCTGTAAGATTTATCACTGACCTCCTTAAAGAAACAGAATAAACCTGCCTAGTGGTGCCCACCCCCTGGCCCTTACCCAACCTCCAAACACAGAGAGAAATATGGTCCATTGGCCCTGCTTCAGCCATAACCACTGAAGACTTCTGCCTTTCTGGACAGAAGCTCCAGGCTCCAGGATCATCACTGCCCTATTAACCCCTGATAGGCCCTGGCTCATAACCAAAGGCCACCCCTCCCCCTCCCACCCCAGGTACCAGGTGGTCTTGACAAGTTCCAGAAAGTTGCCCCTCATACAACAGAGGAGTGTCATGGAAAGGACAGTATATTTGGAATCCAAACCTGAGTTGTAATCCTGACTGTGAGCTACCAGAATGACCTTGGGCAAACCAGCCACCTGCTCTAGACTCAGCTTCCACATCTATAAAATGTAATCGATTATTTCTGTGATTCTTTCCAGCTCTAGATCCCACAGCCCTCTGGTCTCCCCTGGTTCCCACCAAACAACACAGCTCCTCCTGGGTTGGACCTTAAGCCCAAGGGTTTGACCAGGCCACCCTACTCCCAAGAAAATGGAGAGGACCTTGGGATGGCTCTGGTCCTAGGCAGGAGTTCCTGATAGGTGGGCCCTGCCAAAGGCTGGCCTTGGCTCTTGAAACAACCCTCCGTATTCTGCTATAACTCCTAGGGTTCTTGGTATTTACACACACACACACACACACACACTCTCTCTCTCTCTCTCTCTCTCTCTCTCTCTCTCTCTCTCTCTCTCTCTCTCTTTCTCTCTCTCTCTCTCTCTCAAATAAGAATAAATACTACTCCCATTTCTGTGGTGTTTGAAGGTTTCCAAAGCACTTTTGTCACAGTGATACATGAGGGAGAGAACAGAAGAACTATCCCATTGATAAATGAGGACATTGGGCCCCAGAAAAAAATGGTCATTAGCTGCATCAACATGGAGTTTTAGAAAATGTAAAATTTCATTTTATAGATTGCCCCTTTCTGAATTTCAGTGCTGGAATGACCTCAGACGTGTAACAAGTCCAGTCTCTGCTGGAATGAGAACCCAGTGACTAGATCACTTATCCCACCAGAAGCCGTAGAGCCTCTGCCTGAAGACCTCCCATGAGGGGGAGCTCACTGTTGCCCAAGAACAGCCCATTCCATTTGGAAGCAATTACTGTGGTGATGAGATTTCCCTTACATCAAGGCAAAATTCGGTTTTCTGAATATTGCTTCCACTGGGGCACCCTCCCTCTCGACCCGAGAAAGGGTGCTATTAAGGGAATGAAAACACTCTTCGTCCCAGTAACAGCCCTTGAAATATTGAAACATGTTTCTCATGACCCTGTCTCCTCATGGGGGGCTGGGGGTGGGGAATGATCTGGTCCAATGTCTGAATTTGTTGGATGGGGAAACGGGCCTGCGTGTTTCTGGTTCCTTTAAAATATGTTCTTATGTAGTGGTCTCAGGTCCTGTGCCTGGAAGCGGAGCAGGGGGAGGGATGTCTTCCCTCTAGGCCTAGGACACAATGCTATTAAGGTATCTTTCATTGTGAAGGAGGGGAATGGACCCAACACTCTAACCTGAGACCCTCCAAGTGAGAGGCCTGAACAGGAGGAGGGGGAGGCACAGAAGAGACAAGGCCAGGCCCAGTGGGAGCAGGAGTTGGGACAGCCTTGAGGATAAACATGAAGGAGGGATGAGCCTTGGGCTGCTGGGTCCCAGGGCAGAACCAGGAGCCACAGAAAGAGGGTAGAGCAAGGCAGCTTCAGGCTCAGGATCAGGATGAGCTTCCTGCTGGTGAGAGCTGGGCCTGCTGGGGCTGAGGTACCTCTCAGGGGGCTGAGGGGAGGGGAAGAGGTCTTGTTCAGGTCCTGGCTGTGTTGGAACCCAGCAAAGTTCCAATGTTCAAGGCTCTCTCCACTAACTACAGCATACTGCCAAAGTGACAAGGAACTGACTGATTCCACTCACCTCCAGCAGGCCCCTCTTGTCTCCCTTGGAGGGCCCTCCATGAAGACAAGGGTTAGACAAAAGCCTTGCTCCCCACCACCCCCGCCTCCTCTTCCTTTGCCACTCTAGCGCATCTGCCCTCATTACCATGACACAGACCCTCAGGATGGGAGCCAAGCCAAGCAGGACCCTGCTAGCAGTCAGGAGCCGGGCTCCAGCCTTTCCCAAAATTGAGGGAAAGGATCTGCCACAGACCAGGCCGGCTCAGCCCAGCCCAGCCCAGTCCTCAAGGGGCTTGGCCCAGCCCCAATAGAGCAGATGTGGCTGCTGGAGAGACCTCTTGTCCCAGGACCTCCACAAGCTCATTCTGACACTGACCCCCAGCCATCTCTTCCTCACATCATTGAAGAAGGGGAGAGGGCAGAATGACTATGAGCTGCCCTGGGGGAGGGGGTGGGGTTAGGATTGAGGAGCAGGAGCTGAATGGGTGGCAGTATGTCCCCCTCCATCCACTCCCCCCACCCACCCTGGACAGCAAGGCCGTGAGAGAGATGGGGACGCCTGATAGTCTATTGAGCTGGGGGGCTCCCCTGGGACAATGAGCCCTAGACCTGTGTGAGAACCAGCAACCAGGACAGAAGGCCTGGCTCAGAGAGAGATAGGGCAGGGCCTGGGACCCAGGCTGGAAGGGCAGACTGGGAATGCACGCTGGAAGGGTGCTTTCACGAGCCTCAGCTGGCAAGTCACACTACCAGGCATCAGCAGGCCTTGGCTCTGGGAAAGGATGAGCAGGCCAGGCCCCACACCAGGTCCCCTTCAGAAATATCAGGCTCCAGGGACAGGAGGAGGGCCTGGTTAGCTAATTGCTGTTTCCTCTTCTTAGAATGCCCTCCCCCATACCCTGAATCTCACCTAAGTCTCCCACCCCCACCCATTCTCCAGGAAACTTTCCCTGAGCCAGCCAGCTGTCACAGAGAGAACCTTTCTTGGAAGTCAGAAGCCTGGGGTTTTAATCTTGACTGTGACATTTGTTAGCTTCCTCTCTCTGGGCCTCAGTTTCCCATCTACCAAATGTGGGCATTAGACATATCCTTTCTAATATCCCTCCTACTGCTAAATCCTATTATCCTATGGTCTGGGATCTAAGACACAGGTTTAATTCTTGACTCTGCCCCTGAGCTTTGGGATCCTGGACAAGTGACTCCCCCTTTCTGTGCCTCAGTTTCCTTATCTGCATACAGGGACAATAATCCCCACTCTCACCCTCTACTCTCCAGGGGATGTTTGAGAAGAAAGGAACAGGTAAGCCTTGAGGTGCTATGAAATACAGGGCCTTCCTTATTTCTGAGAGACAGCTGGCTTTATTAGAGGAGATGGGATGGATGGGGAGCATGGCTCTCAAGGTAGAAGACCTGGGTGCAGATCTTGACTCTGGCACTTGCTCTCTTACTCAGACCTTTAGGAACTCACTGGGCCTCAGTTTCCCCATCTATAAAAGAAAGGCTTGAAATAAATGGTCTCTGTGAGTCTTTCTAGCTCTGTGAAAACCTAGGCTATCTGGGCCCATTTAGGCCTTCAGCTAGATTCATTTTAAGACAAGTCAAGTGAAAAAGTATTATGCACTGAGTGTGTGCCAGGCCTGGGGATATGAAGAAAGGTGAAAGGTAGCCCCCAATCTCAAGGAGCTCACCGTCTAACAAGGGGAGCTGATGTGGAAATGATTAGGTAGAAACGCATTAGAGACAGGATGCATTGGAAACAAAGACAGAGGGGAGGCACCAGCATATGAGGGAGCAGGAAAGACTTCCTCGTTGGGACTTGGAGGAGGGAGAGAGGCATGATGGGTAGCCAGGGGAAATGTCCAGAACCTGGAAACAGAACGGTTTGTTCAAGAAACAGCCAGAAGGCCAATGTTCCTCGATCGCAGATTATTGGGGCAGGTGTGGGGGGAGAGATGAAGGGGATGTAAGAAGACAGGAGAGGTGGCAAGGGTCGGGTTAGGAAGGGTTTAAAAAAACAGAGGATTTTATATTTGACCTCTGAGGTAACAAAGAACCACTGGGGCTCTTTCAATAAAAGGATACCATGGGAAGACTTATGCTTTAGGAAGGCCACTCTGACAGCTGATTGGAGGCTGGACTGGCATGAAGTGACCCGGGGCAGCCAGACCCCCAGCAGCTAGTGAAATAGTGCAGGCATGAGGAGAGGAGGACTTTCCCAGGGCACTGTCAGAGAAAAGAAGGGAAGGTCCTGGAGAGATTTCAAAGGTCAAATTGAGCAGTGCTTGGTGATGGATTGGATGTGGAAGGTGAGAAGGTAAGGATGACACCTAGGATTCAGTTCTGGATAACTGAGGGGGTGGTGGTACCCTCTACTATAATAGGGAAGTTAGGCAGAGGGGAAGGTTTGGAGGAAAAGATAGTTCCATTTTGGACATGTTGAGTTTGAGATGTCTAAGGAAGGTCCAGTTCAACGTGTCAAATAAACAAATGAAAATGTAAGACTGGAGGTTAGGAGAGAGTTTAGGGTTTGACAAAGGCCTGACAATCATGTATGTAGAGATGATCATTTAATCTATGGGAGCTGATGACAATCCCCAAGGAAAATACTAGAGGGGGAGAAGAGAAGAGAGCCCAGGACCACGCCCCGGTGACCCACCAAATCGGCCCGAGGAGCAGTCATACAGGCAAGGTAGGAGAACCAGCACCATGTAGTGATTAAGCATCCGAGGTGGGATTGGAATTCAGGCCTTTTTGATTCCCGGTCCAAGGCCACATCCACTGTCTTAAAAATCCAGAATGTGAACTCCTTGAGGGCTGTTTCCAGGTTCTGGACATTTCCCCTGGCTACCCATCTTGCCTCTCTCCTTCCTCGTCTACACCTCCTGGCTTCCTTCAAGTCCCAGTGAGGAAGCCTTCCCTGCTCCCCCATATGCTGGTGCCTCCCCTCTGTCGTTATTTCCAGCTCCTGGTTCTGTCCTTTTTTAATAGTCAACACTTTAGTGCCCTATCTGCCCATACTAGGCGCTTGTGGTGAAGTAGATGCAACATTGGGCTCGCAATTACAAAAGTTCAGGCCAGAGAAGACGAAGCCCAGGACAAATTCAGGGGGAAGCTGGGTGAGAGCAGAGGAAGGAACAGTAGCAAGATTTGGCTGGTGCCTGGATACATTGGATAAGGAAGAGTAAGGAGTCTGAGATGATGCAAGGTTTGAACCTGGAAGACTGGACAGATGATGGAATCTTTGACAGGAATAGGGAAGTCCAAAAGAGGAGTGGGAGTGGGGGATGGTGAGCTCTGTTTTGTACATGTTGAGTTTGAGTATAAAGCAAATAGAATTCAAAAAGATACAATAACTAATGTGTACATCAACATTCAGCTACATGCAAGGCAGACACCAAGAGCCGAGTGTTAGTATTGCTTTCTGGCTCCATGTGCAATCACTTATTAAGCAGGTGGCAGGTAATCAATCAATCAACCAACAAGCCATTTATTAAGTATCTACTGTGTATCTGCTATGTGTAGATATTAAGTATCTACTATGCTAGGTGCAGAAGCTACAAGCGAAATCAATGAAACATGATGCAAAAGTGAACAGAAACAAAAAAAAAGACAAGGAAAAAACAGGAAAATAAAGAAAGTTTAAATAGAAAAAAGAATGAAACAATCCCTATTCTCAAGGAGTTGACATTCTAATTAAAGAGAGAAGTGCATAGATATACATAGCAAAAATATGAAGTGAGCGAGTCCAAATATGTACAAGGTGGTGGTTTGGGAGGGGTGGTCAGGCAGTTAGGGCTGGAGATCAGGAAAGGCTTCACACAGAAGATGAAGCCTGAAGTGCATCTTAAAGGAAGGGAGAGACTCCGTGAGGTGGAGAGACTGAGGGGGTGCATTCCAAGCATTCGGGACAGCTAGTGCAAAGGCTGGAGACAGGAGATGGAAAGACCTGTATGAGGAACAGAGAAGCCATCTTGGCTGTGTCACAGAATATGAAAGGAGTAATGCCCAGTGAGACTAGAAGGATAGGTTAGGGCCAAATTTTGTAGGGCTTTAAAAGCCAAACAGAGGAATTTCTGTTTTAATTAGATGGCGAAATATTGTACCTGGACCCAGAAAGATGAGTTCAAATCTAACCTCAGATACTTACTAGCTGTGTGACTCTGGGCAAGTCACTTAATTTCTGTCTGCCTCTGTTTCCTTCTCTGTAAAATGATGATAAAAGCACTTATCTTCCAATATAAATGCTAGCTCTTATTATTATTTTTCCTAGTTGTGATGGGGAGCCCTTGAATGAGTAGAAAGAAGAGTCACATGCTCAGATCTACACTTAAGGAAAATTACTATAGTAGCAGTGTGGACAATGAACTTGATCAGACAGAAGACCAATCAGGAGGTCATTTCAATAATCTAGCGGTGTGGTAATCAGGTCTAGGGTAGAAATTTCAAGATTTGTCAGCCAATTGAATACGTAAGGTGAGGAAGAGTAAGGAATACAAACTCATTCCTGGGAGACTGGAAGGATGGTGGTAACTTTGACAGAAAATAGGAAATTTGGAAGTGAGAGACCTTAGAGAGGCAATGAATTTGGTTTTGAATCAGTTGGGTAGATACATCTGATAGATGTATCTACTGATAGAACATCCATTTTGAATTGTCTGATATACAGTTGGCCATGCTAGCCAGAAGCTCAGAGGAACTACAAGTTGGCTATATAGATCTGGGATTCATCTGCATAGAGATGGTAGTTTAAATGATATTTACATTTATTACATGGGATATTTCATTACCAAGAGAGAGTGTATAGACACAGAAGAAAAAAGGGCCCAGGACAATGCCTTGTGGAATAAACCACAGTTAGGGGGTGTCATGTAGACAACAGTCCTGCAAAGGAAATTGAAAAAGAATGGTTGGACAGATAACAGGAGAACCAAAAGAAACACTATTCCAGAGAAGAAGGTGGTCAACAGTCATCATTTATACAATTTTATATCCTATCATATTATATATTAGAGATGCCTTGAGCAGCTAGGTGGCACAGTAGATAGAGTGCTGGGCCTTGATTCAAGACTGAGCAAGTGATTTAACTTCCATCTGCCTCAGTTTCCTCAACTGTAAAATGGGGATAATAGCATCTATCTCCTTACCTCACCTTGTGTGGTCAAATGAGGTTATAGTTGTAGAAATGCTTAGCACAGTACTTGACCAGCACACAGCAGGTGTTAATAAATGCTTGTTCCCTTCACCCCACAAAGGTTATGTAGGATCTTGAGCCCAGACCATATCAGAATCAGCCAAAGCAAAAGGGGGTGTTTAACCTGAAGAAGAGAAGGCTCAGGGAGACACAAAAGCTATCTCCAAGTATCTGGGGGTCACCAGTCTGATTGAGCCCAAAATGAAATGGGCTACTTCAGAGGCAGAACCAAGATGGCAGGGAAAAGGAAACGACTTGCCTGAGCTCTACTCCAAACCCCTCTGAACACCTTTAAATAGTGTCATAAAAACGGTTCCTGGAACAGTAGAACCCACAAAAAAAAAGACAGTGTGAAATAATTTTCTAGCTAAAGAAAACTTAGAAGGTTGGCAGGAAAGATCTGTCACACACAGATGAGAGTGGAACACAGTCCAGAGCAGGTCACACCAGCATAGCCCTGGCCCCAGCAAACCAGGAGCAGGCCTTGGGAGTGAACACATCAGCAGCAGTGGCTGCTTCTGGAGCTCTCAGCCTACAGACAGTAAGAGGATTGAACAACTGGTCAGAAGGAGATTCCAAGGTCTCTTTCTTCCTAAATCATACCACCTTGGAAGAACTGAAAATTTATAGGTCCCTAGAAGATCCCTATTTCCCTCTGGAAATAGCTGTACAAAATCCCTGAAGCTTGGGCACAGTGTGCCGTCCCACTTTAGCAAAGAGTTAAAAGTTAAGAAATAGACTGGAAAATGAGCAAACAACAGAAAAAAAAATTGACTATAGAAAGTTACTATGATAACAAGGAAGATTTAAACACATATACAGAAGAAGACAACAAAGTCAAAGTTCCTACATCCAAAGCCTCCAAGAAAAATATTAATTATTCTCAAACCATGGAAGGTCTCCAAAAGGATTTTGAAAATCAATTAAGGGGGCAGTAGGTGGCACAGTGAATAATAGAGCACCAACCCTGGAGTCAGGAGGACCTGAGTTCAAATGCAGCCTCAAACACTTAACACTTACTAGCACTGTGACCTTGGGCAAGTCACTCAAACCCCAATTGCCCTGCTTTCCCCACTCCAAAAAGCAAAAAATAATAAGTAAGAGAGGTAGAGGAAAAATTGGGAAGAAAAATGAGAGTGATGCAAGAAAATCATGAAAAAAGAGTGAATAGCTTGGTAAAGGAGACACAAAAAGATACTGAAGAAAATAACACCTTAAAAAACAGCCTAGACCAAATGGTAAAAAGAGTTCCAAAAAGCCAATGAAGAGAATGTTTTAAAAAGCAGAATTGGAAAGATGGAGAAAGAGGCACAAAAAATCATTGAAGAAAAAAACTTCATAAAAAGTACAATTGGACAAATGGAAAATGAGATACAAAAGTTCACTGAAGAAAATAATTCCTTAAAAGTTAGAATTAAGGGGCGGCCAGGTGTCACAGTGAGTAAGAGCTCCAGGCCCAGAGTCAGGAGACCCGGGATGGGTTCCAGCCTCAGATACTTGGCACCCACACAAAAAATAACTGACCTTGTAACCTTGAGCAAGTAACTTAACCCCAATTGCTTTAAAAAAAAAGTTAGAATTAAGCAAATAGAAAGTAATGATTTCATGAGAAATCAAGAAACAATAAAACAAAATTAAAAGAATGAAAAAAACAGAAGACAATGTGAAACATCTCACTGGAAAAATAACTGACCTGGAAAATAGATCTAGGAGAGGGAATTTAAAATTTATCATGCCACCTAAAAGCCATGATCAGAAAAAGAGCCCAGGGTGAGGCTAGGTGGTTACAGTGATACAGTGAATAGAGCACCAGCCCTGGAATCAGGAGGATCTGAGTTCAAATCCAGCCTCAGACACTTAACACAGAACTAGCTGTGTGACCTTGGGCAAGTCACTTAACCCCAATTGCCCTACTTTCCCTCTCCCCCCCAAAAAAAAACTACTTAAATTCCTAGACGGGAAAATGATACTTATAACTGAAGAACTTTCTGATTATTAGGGCAGTTAGGTGTACAGAGGGAATAGGTGTAAATTGAATATGAAGGTATGATATCTAAAAAAATAAAATCAAGAGGTGAGAGAGGAATGCACTGGGAGAAAGGAAAAGGAAAAAGTCGAATGGGGCAAATTATCTCACATAAAAGAGTCAAGGAAGAGGAGGATGGGGGAGGTGAGATGGAATGAGTAAACCTTACTCTCTTCAGGATTGACTCAGAGGAAATAATACAAATTCAATTGGGTATAGAAATCTATCTTACCCTATAGGAAAGTAGGAGGGGAAGGGAATAAGAGAATGGGGGCAGTGATAGAAGGGAGGACAAACTGGGGGAAGGGGTAGTTAGAAGTAAAAGAGTTTTTAGGAGGAACAGGGTGAAAGAAGAGAGAATAGAATAAACAGAGGGGGGAAATAGGAAGGAGGGAAACACAGTTAGCAATAGTAACTGCGAAAAAAAATTTTCAAGCAAGTTTCTCTGACAAAGGCCTCTTTTCTCAAACATATAGAGAACTGAGCCAAATTTATGGAAATAAGAGCCATTCCCCAATGGATAACGATCAAAAGATATGAATAGTTTTCAGATGGAATAATCAAAGCTATCTATAGCCATATGAAAAAAACCTCAATCATTATTGATTAGAGAAATGCAAGCTAAAACAATTCTGAGGTACTAACTCATACCTATTAGATTGGCTAATAGGACAGAAAGGGAAAATGACAAATGTTGGAGGGGATATGGGGAAAATGAGACATTTATGCACTGTTGGTGGAATTATGACCTGATTCAATAATTCTGCAGAGTAATTTAGAACTATGCCCAAAGAGCTATAAAACCGTGCATACCCTTTGACCTAGCAATACCACTACTAGGTCTATATCCAAAAAGAGATAAAAACAAAAGGAAAAAGATCTATATGTACAAAAATATTTAAAACAGCTTTTTTTTTGCTTTTTTTGGAGGGGGAGGTTTGAAAGTAGGGCAATTGGAGTTAAATGACTTGCCCAAGGTCACACAGCTAGTTTTTGTGTTAAGTATCTGAGGCCGGATTTGAACTCAGGTCCTCCTGATTCCAGGGCTGGTGCTCTATTCATTGTACCACCTAGCCACCCCTGAAGCAGCTCTTTTCTTGGGGCAAAGAATTGAAGATTGAAGAATTCCCATCATTTAGGGAATGACTGAACAAATTGTGATAGAATTAATGTGCTATAAGAAATGATGCACAGGGATGCTCTTAAAAAAAAAACCTGGAGTTACAGAAGCTGATTTGAAGTGACATGTACTATGTCCAAAGTAACAGAAATATTGTATGATGATTAGCTGTGAATGACTTAGCTGTTCTCAGCAATATGATGATCCAAGACAACTCTGAAGGACTTAGGATGACAAATGTTATCCATCCCCAGAGACAGAACTGACTATGTCTGAATACATATTGAAACTTTTTTTTACTTTTAAAAAAAATGGGCTACTTCAGTGGGGCCTGGGCTCCTCTTCTCTGGAGATTTCGAGCAGAAACAGGATGAGCCTATATTGAAGGGGAGTCTCTGCCCAAAAAGGGTTGGACCTGGTGATCTCTGGGATCCCGTTCACCCGTTCAGTGAGTAGATTGTGTAATTCTGCAACACTGTGACCAGTATGGTGGGCCAGGGAACACACCCAGGAGTCCAGCCTCACTGCCTGGACTGGGAGCCCGTCCAACAGGTCTCTCTTGCTGGGCCTCTGCTTCCTGGACTCTGCAGAGGACAAGGTCAGTCTGTCATCACATTGCTGAGAAGCCAAGGCTGGGAGGCAGTGGAAGGTGTGGTTATCATGGATTTCATCACGGGAGCTCAGAACCTTCAGAGTCTGGTGTAAGTCCTGGAAGTAGAGCTGGAAATGGGGAGGGGCTTAGAAAGAGGTATGGAGTGAGAAGTCCCATCCTGCTATGAGTATGGCCTGGGATCCAGAGAGGGATGGATTGCAGAAGGAGTTTGGGGAAATGAAGGGGGGGGGTGGAGAAAGAGAGGGAGAGGGAGACAGAGACAGAGAAGGAGGGAGGGAGACGGACAGAGAGAGAGAAAGAGAGAGAGAGAGAGAGAGAGAGAGAGAGAGAGAGAGAGAGAGAGAGAGAGAGAGTTCCCAGTTCCAGAGGCTTCAGCTGTGGAGAGGAGGAGGGGGGTGCTGGCCAGAGACGTGCTATCTGCACCATCAACTCATTGGGTTTCCTTTCTGTGAACGAATCACATCCTGTTATTGTGTGGACACTAAAGAGGGGAGAATCGAAGCAACAAGTGAGGAAGGGGAACAAAGCACCTGGCAGAGAGCCAGGGAAAGACACAGACAGACAGACAGACAGAAACAGAAGAGAGGCAGAAGCAGAAATAGAGACAAAGAGACCAAGATGGAGACAGAGACAAGAGAGACATTTGTTTCATACGTAACCTTGGGTGAGTCACTTCACCCTCTGAGCTTCAGTGTACTCATCTGTAAAATGGACATAATAACACACTGCCTACCTAGGAAGGCTGTAATGTGGAAAGCCATAAAAATGTTGTTATACTTCTCTCAGCCTCAGTTTACTTCTCTGTAAAAAGTGAGAAATAATTTCCTACTCTGTGGTATTGTTGTGAAGATCAAATTGAATAATATAGTATAAAAGCTTTGCAAGCAGCTTGTAAATCTTAGCTATTTTTATTTACTGTTATGACAAGGACAGGGTGGCGTCCTGGAGAGAGTGATGGATCTATAATTAGGAAACCTGGCTTTGAAACCCAACTCTATTATGTGCTATTTGGATCACCTTCCACAAGTCATTCAAGCTTTTCTGGGACTCAGTGTCCCCACCTGTAAAAATTGGGAGTAGATGATCTCCCTGCTCTAGTAGTCCATTGTTCTCAGGCTATCTATACAACACATATGTGACTATTCTAGTCCAGAGTTGGGTAGGGTGGGCCCAAAACAAGAGGACAGTTTGCTGTTTTTCAAAGTAAGCAGGAGATAACAAGTGGGGGAGATGGGGGTGAAAGGAGTAGATAAGGGTTCTTGGATCTCCTATCACCTCTCCCTTGGGGTGTGGCAAGATCAGCCCTCAGTCCTGGGGGCCCTGAAGCCCTCCACAGGCAGATAACTCAGCCAACCCAAATCCCAGCCCTTCAAAATCACTTGTCTCCTCATGCTAGGGGTTGGGGGTATCTCCAGTCAAGACAAGCCAAGGGCCAACTCCTGCCACACCTGAGTAAGGGAAATGAAACTTCCAACCTGAGCCACACTCCAGAGGTGTGGCCAAAGTATGGGTCCAAGCTAGAGTGTGTGAAATAATTTCTCTCTCTCTCTCTCTCTCTCTCTCTCTCTCTCTCTCT